>NW_006921699.1:3403087-3424773 GCF_000298275.1 Orycteropus afer afer | reverse complement strand
AGTTGGGGTTTAGTCCAATTCTGTATCCTTCCCTTCAAGGCTCAGGGGTCCAAGATTATCTTCTGTGTCTGTGTTAATTGGTTTCCCTTTTCTTTATTGAAGAGGGTCTTTGCAATCCTTCTGCCTAGTCCGCCATCTTGCTGGAAGCCAACACTTGCTATTTTTGTTGATAGGAAAGATAATCCCAATATGAGTGAAGTCTACACAACTTTTCCAAAGTAAATGAAGACATGAAGAAGTATACAAGAATAAGGGACAATTTTAGTAAATGCTGTAACAGTTTTGCAAGAACAGGAATAAACAAAAAAAGTGTGTGGTTACATATATGTATGCATGTATGTGTATAGGGAGGCACATGTAAGTATATGGGTGTACATGTATAGGTATGTTTGTAGGCATATGTGTATACATGTTAGTGTATGCTGCATATATATTCACATATATAATAAAGCACACAGAGGGCACATTTACATAGCCTTCCTAGGGATTCACTTACTGGATTTGAAGGCTTGGGATCATAGTCTCATGGGACAACTCAGTCAACTGGCATAGCATAATTCAGAAGATAATGTTCTTTAGCCTAGTGTGGTAAGTAGCATCTGGGATCTTAAAAGCTTGTAAGTTGCCATCTAACATACATCTGTTGGCCTCTGCTTATGTGGAACAAAAGAATGAAGGAAACCATAGATTCAAAGAAACTAGTGCACAGGACTAATAGCCCATACAAACCACAGCCTCATCTAGCCAGAGCCCAGAAGAGCTAGCTGGTGCCTGGCTACCACTACTGACTGTTCTGACCAGGAACACAATAGAAAGTCCCAGATAGAATGGAGACCAAAAAGTAGCACTCAAAATTCAAAAATTCACTCAAATTTCAAAATTCAAAAACTCAAAACTCAAAAATTCCTGAAAAAAAGGCCAGACTTCCTGAACTGATAGGGACTAGAGGAAACTTTAAGACTATCCCCCTAAAATACTCTTTGAACTTGAAACTGAACCCACTCCTGGTGGTCATCTTTCATCCAAATAATAGATTGGCTTATGAAATAAGCAATATACTTGTGAGTACTGCTGAAATAATCAACTGTGTGAGACTAAAAGGCCAACATTTACACTAAAACAAAGAGAAGCTAAGGAGGGGTAGGGAAACTAGATTATCAGAAACAGAAACAGAATGGGAATAATGAGAATGTTGACACATTGTAACAAATGTAACCAATATCATGGGATAATTTGTATAAAGAATTGTTAATAGGAACCTAATTTGCTGTGTAAACTTTTATCTAAAACACAAGAAAATACTTTAAAAGGCCTGACAGTCAGCTTCCAAAAGGTCACAGCTTTGAAAGTCCTATGGAGCAGTTGCACTCTGCCACGAGGTCACCAGGAGTCAGAATCTACTCGATGGCAATTTTTTGTTTGTTTTCTAAAACAGAGATTATAAACTACACCTCAACTGTGGTTTTTTGAAGTTCACCATCTAGTTGGGGATATTAGACACACAGAGGAGAACAGTGAAAAGAGGATTTTCAGTTAAGGCAAATTGACCCCATGTTTTTATTACCATTTCCTTCAGAAATCATTAAAATGCCCATAAAGAAACAAAGGCATAAATGGATGAGACAGAGAAAAGGATAATGGATTAAACAGATGAGAAGTAACAACTATTTTTGAAGGCTAGAAAACTGAATGAAGAATAGTGGATGCTGATTTGAACAACAAAAAAGACTGAAGCCCAAGACTGCAGTGAGGAAAAGTGTTAATAAGAAACAAGCCAATTTATGCTACATAACCCCAGAATGACTGAACTTGGCACCACACACTTTTGTCGAAGAGAGTGCAGGGAGAGGTTAAAACCAGAAGAACTGGTGGAAAGTTTGCATAAGAAGCTGCACCCCATGCACTCCTCTCCTCTTCATTCTGAGTGGATTTATCTCTAAAAATTCCTTTTCTGTGAAATTTTAAGAGTGAGCAGTAGTGAACACCTGTGTTCAACCTGCCATGATTAATGGTTATTATGTCGTAGTGCCTAAGGCATTTGACTGCTAACCAGAAGGCTGGTGGTTCAAACCCACCAGCCACTCCTTGGAAGGAAGGTTGGGCCATCTACTGTAGAGATACTGCCTGGGAAACCCAAGGAGGGATTGCTGTGAGTTGGAAATGACTCAACAGCATTGAGGAGGAGGAGGATGTTAATGTAAAATTAAATAAGAAACAATAGAAGTTGCCATATGCTAAGAGCCAATTGGGGCACAGATAGTAAGTGATATGTGACCTAATTTATAAATCTCCAGCACCAGATCTTGAGTTGCCCTTGAGTTGGTTCCAACTCATAGCGACCCTATTTACAACAGAATGAAAACTCTGCGCAGCCCTGTCCATCCTCACAATTGCTGCTACATTTGAGCCCATTGTTGCAGCCATGCTGTCAATCCATTTCATTGAGAGTTTTCCTCTTTTTTGCTTTTTCTATTTTACCAAGCATGATCTCCTTCTCCGGGACTAGCCCTTCCTGATAATATGACCAAAGTACATGAGATGGAGTCTTTTTTTTTTTTTTTAAGGAAAGCTATTCAGTCTTTATTTTTTTATTTTATATTTAAAATACAAAAAAACAAAACAAAACAAAACAAAAAACCCACCCAAACTCACTGTCATCAAGTCCATTCTGACTCATAGTGACACTCATCATGTTTCTGAGGCTATAAATCTTTATGGAAGTAGATTGCCTCCTCTTCCATCCACAGAGTAGCTGGTGGGTTTGAACCACCGACCTTCTGGGTAGCAGCCAAATGCCTTATCCATGATGCCACCAGAGCTCTTTATTAAAAGACTAGGAGTCAGAATTTATTTATTTTCCCTGAAGCTTCCAGTTAAAAGGATGTAATCCTGGAGATGTTGGCAGCCATATACCTTGTCCCATTGAAATGCCTGAGAGAACAAGGTCTGTTGGCACAGTGGTTAAGCACTTGGTTGCCTATTGAAATGTTGGAGGTTGGAACCTGCCAGCCTCTCAGTGGGAGAAAGATGTGGCAGACTGCTTCTGTGAAAAACAGAAAGGGATCAAAATAGGAGATCCTAGATAGGGTAGGAGAAAAATGCAGAACAAAACCCAAAATCATAAAAAAGACCAAGCTTATTGGCCCGACAGAGACTGGCAAAACCCCTGAGACCATGGCCCCGAGCTACACCCCCCCCCCGTGCCCGGAATTAATGTGGCATAATTCTCAGCCAAATGACAGATGGGCCTATGAGCCGAACACCTGCACCAGGGAGATGCACCTCTTAGAACAATCAACCATGGGAAGTCAGCAGGGCAGCATTTGCACAGGGATAAATGTAGGGAGGCAGGAGTGCATAGCCCAGGAGGACACAGGGAAAGGGCAACCACCAGGAGGAAGTTGGAGGTGAGATGTTACAATGCTGGGGATGTAATCAGTATCACAAAACAAAATGTGCATATGAACTGCTGAATGTGAAATGAATCCGCTCTGCAAAATTTCACCCAAACCACAACAAAAAGTGAAAAAAAAAAAAGTTGCTGTTGTTGGAGCAGTTCTAATCTGTTCTTTTTTTTTTTTTTAATTGTGATTTGAGTGAAAATCCACAGAGCAAATACACTCTCCACACAGCAGATAACACACACCTTGTCTCATGACACTGACCACAATTTAGCACAATGCAACATCTTTCCCACCTCCTCCCGATAGTCACCTCCCCCCTGCGTCCATCCCTCCATGCACTCCTACCCCCTGAGCTGTCTCGTCATGATTAGACGGAGTCTTGTCATCCTCACTTTTAGGGAGCATTCTGGCTGTATATCTTCCAAAATGGATTTTTTTTTCATTCTTCTGGCAATGCATTCCATCTATTTCATTCTTCTGGCAATATCATATATGAATATTCTTCATCAACACCTTAATTCAAATGCATTAATCTTCTTCAGCCTTCCTTATTCATCGTCCAGCTTTTGCATACATATGAGGTGATTAAAAATGGCTTGGGTCAGGCACACCTTAGTCCTCAAAGTGACATATTTCTTTTGAACAATTTATAGAGGTTTTTGGAGCAAATTTTCCCGGTGCAATATGTTATTTGATTTCTTGACTGCTGCTTCCGTGTATGTTAAATTATGGATCCAAGTAAAATGAAATCTCTGGCAACTTCAATATTTTGTCCATTTATCATGACACTGCTTTTTTGTCCAGTTGTGAAGAATTTTGTTTTCTTTATGTTGAGGTACAAATCAGATCTTACTTTCCATTGCTTGCTAAAAGTAAACATGACTTGAAGCACTTACTGATGAAGATTAAAGACTACAGTCTGCAGTATGGATTACACCTCAACATAAAGAAAACAAAAATCCTCATACCTGGACCAGTAAGTAGCATCACAATAAATGGAGAAAAGATTGAAGTTGCCAAAGATTTCATTTTACTTGGATATCCACAACCCATGGAAGCATCAGTCAATAAATCAGACGTCGTATAGCACTGGGAAAATCTTCTGCAAAAGAACTCTTTAAAGTGTTGAAGAGTAAAGATGTCGCTTTGAAGACTAACATGCACCTAACCCAAGCCATAGTGTTTTCAGTCACTTCATATGCGTGTGACAGCTGGACAGTAAATAAGGAAGACCAAAGAAGAATTGATGCTTTTGAATTGTGGTGTTGGTGAAGAATACTGAAAGTACCATAGACTGCCAGAAGAACCAGTAAATCTATCCTGGAAGAAGTGCAGTCAGAATGTTCCTTGGCAGCAAGAATGACCAGACTTCATCTCCCCTACTTTGTTCATGTTCAGAAGGGACCATTCCCTAGAGAAGGATATCATGCTTGGTAAAGTGGATGGTCAGCAAAAAAGGGGGAAGACCCTCAATGAGATGGATTGACACAGTGCCTGCCACAGTGGGCTCAAGTATAGCAAGGATTGTGAGGATGGCAAACGACATGGCAGTATTTCATTCTGTTGTACATAGAGTCGCTATGAGTTGGAGCCAACTTGACGGAACCTAACAACAGCGCTCAACAACAGCAACTTTCCTAAAAATTTTGAACAAAACCAAGAATAAAAAATTGTAGAACTGCTGATTAACTTTTTCTTGTTGTTATCATTCTTAGGTGCCTTCAAGTCATCTCCGACTCATAGCAACCCTATGCTCAGCAGAACGAAACAGTGACCGGTCTTGTGCCAGCCTTACGATACTCGTTGAGGGCCTTCCCTTTCTTTGTTGACCCTCCACTTTACCAAGCATGATATCCTTCTCCAGGGAATGGCTCCTTCTGACAATATGACCAAAGTAGGTGAGACGAAGTCTGGCCATTCTCGCTTGCAAGGAGCATTCTGGCTGCACTTCCTCCAGGACAGATTTGTTAGTCCTTTTAGCAGACCATGGTACTCTTAGCATTCTTCTCCAGCACCACAACTCAAAGCATTGACTCTTCTTAGGGCATCGTTATTCATTGTCCTGTTCTCATGCATAAGAGGCGATTGAAAATACTGTGGCTTAGGTCAGGCACACCTTAGTCTTCAAGCAGACGTCTTTGCTCTTCAGAACTTTAAAGAAGTCTTTTGCAGCAGATTTGCCCAATGCAATACGTTGTCTGATGTCTTGACTGCTGCTTCCATTGGTGTTGATTGCAGAACCAAGTAATACGAAATCCTTGACAACTTCAATCTTTTCACCATCCAACGTGAAGCTGTTTATTGGACTGGTTGGGAGGAATTTTGTTTTCTTTGTATTGAGCTCTAATACATATGGCAGACTGTAGTCTTTAATCTGCTTCAGTAAGTGCTTCAAGTCATCCTCACTTTCAGCAAGCAAAGTTGTGTCATCTGTGTATCACAGGTTGTTAATGAGTCTTCCTCCAATCCTGATGCCACATTCTTCTTCATATAATCTAGCTTCTCGGATTATTTGCTCAGCATACAAGTTGAATAAGTATGGTGAAAGGATACAACCCTTCTTGATTTTGAACCATGCAGTATCCCCTTGTTCTTTTCAAACAACAGCCTCCTGTTCTATGTACAGATTCCTCATGAGTACAATAAAGTGTTCTGGATTTCCATTCTTCTCAGTGTTGTCCATAATTTGTTATGATTCATACAATCGAATGCTTTTGCATAGTCTGTAAAACATAAGTAAACATCTTCCTGGTATTCTTTGCTTTCAGCTAAGATCCATCCAACATCAGCAATGATATCCCTCATTCCACATCCTCTTCTGAATCCAGTTTACATTTCTGGAAGCTCTCTGTCAATACACAACTGCAACCGTTTTTGAATTATCTTCAGTAAGATTTTACTTGCATGTGATATTAATGATATTGTTTGATAATTTCCACATTCTGAGGGATCACCTTTCTTTGGAATGGGTACAAATGTGAATCTCTTCCAGTCAGTTGGCAAGGTAGCTGTCTTCCAATTTTCTTGGCATAACCGAATAAATGCCACCAGTGCAGCATCTATTTGTTGAAACATCTCAGTGGATATTCCATCAATTCCTGGAGCCTTGTTATTTGCCAATTCCTTCACTGCAGCTTCAACTTCTTCCTTCAATACCACTGGTTCTTGATCATGTGGCACTTCTGAAAGGATGAACATTAACCAATTCTTTTTTGGTACAGTGACTCTGTGTATTCCTTCCATCTTCTTTGGATGCTTCCTGCATCATTCAATATTTTGTCCATAGAATCTCTCAATATTGAAGCTCAAGGCTCAAATTTTTTCCCCAGTTCTTTCAGCTTGAGAAATGCTGAGCATGTTCTTCCCTTTTGATTTTCTAACTCCAGATCTTTGCATTTTGTTATAATAACTGGCTTTGTCTGCTTGAACTGCTCTTTGAAATCTTCTGTTCAGCTCTTTTACCTTGTCATTTCTTCCATTTGCTTTAGCTACTCTCCACTCAAGGGCAATTTTCAGAGTCTCTTCTGACATCCATTTTCTTTTCTTGTTTTTTTAATGACCTCTTGCTTTCTTCATGGATGCTGTTCTTGATGTCATCCCACACTTCATCTGGTTTTTGGTCACTGGTGTCCAGTTGTTACTGCCACTCTGACAAGAAATATACCAGAACTAGGATGCCTTGAATGAACAGGAGTTTATTGTTACAATTTGGAGGCTTTAAGTTCAAGTTCAAAGTGCCAGGCTCTAAGGGCTGTGTGAAAGCCTCTCAACCTTGGGCTTTAGCTTTGCCTCTTGCTCCCGGCCCGCTGAAGCTAGAGGTATCTCTTCATTCAGGCAGCTACTGGCTGCTGAGGCTAACAAGCCCAAGGTCGACAAATAAAATGGCACAGTCCTGATGTTACCAAACCACATGGCAGGCCATTAATTCAAGTGCATTGAAAGCCCCAAGGTCGGCAGAGCCTGGCAGGCTGCTGAACAATGACACGGCTACATGCAGGGTTCAAGCGTGCCATAAGCAGAGAATGTTCTCTAAGACTTCTCCTTATATACAGGAAGCAGACCACATCCCTAAGGCAGCTACTCAGCTGCTCACAGTAGATTCCCCCATGGAGCTGATTACCAGTCTCATGATGGGGAATAAATACTACATCCAGCTGCCCAGCCCCTCAACCAGGCCTAGCCAAGCTGACACACAAATTTAACTACCATACCAGTACATCAAATCTATTCTTTAAATGGTCTCTAAATTCAGGAGGGATATCATCAAGGTCATATTTTGGCTCTTGTTTTAATTGTCTTCAACTTCAACTTGAACTTGCATATGAGCAGTTGATGGTCTGTCCCACAATCAGATCCTGGCCTTGTTTTGGCCAAAGATATTGAACTACTCCATCCCCTCTTGCCACAGATGTAGTGAATCTGATTCCTGTGTACTCCATCTGGCAAAGTCCATGTGTATAGTCCTCACTTACGTTGTTGAGAAAAGGTATTTGCAAAGAATAAGTCATTGGTCTTGCAAAATTCTATCATGCGATCTCCAGCATTATTTCTATCTCCCAAGCCATATTTTCCAACTACTAGTAATTGTTCTTTGTTTCCAACTTCCATATTCCAGTCACCAGTGGTAATCAACACATTTTGATAGCACATTCAGTCAATTTCAGACTGTAGAAGTTGATAGAAATTTTCAATTTCCTCATCTTTGCTTTGGTGTTGGTGAGTAAATTTGAATAATAGTAGTATTAACTGGTCTTTCTTGTAGGGGTATGGGTATTATCCCATCACTGACAGCATTGTATTTCAGGATAGATCTTGAAACACTCTTTGTGACAATGAATTCCACACATTCCTCTTCAATTTGTCATTCTCAGCATAGTAGATCATACGGTTGTCTGATTCAAAATGACCAAAAGGAGTCCATTTCAGCTCACTTAGGATATCAATCTTTATGCATTCCATTTTAACAACTTCCAATTTTACTAGATTCATACTTTGTATATTCCATTTTCCAATTGTTAATGGATGTTTACATCTGTTTCTATTTTTTTGAGTCATGCTACATCATCCAATGGAGGTCCCAATAGCTTTACTCTATCTATATCATTAAGGTTTTCTCTACTCTGAGGAGTCAGCTCTTCCCCAGTCAAATTTAAGTGCTTTCCGACCTGGTGGGCTCATCTTCCGGCACTATGTCGGACAGTGTTTCACTGCTATTCATAAGGTTTTCACTGGCCAATTGTTTGAGAAGTGGATGGACTCGTCCTTCTTTTGAGTCTGTCTTAACCCAGAAGCTTCACTGAAACCTGCCTACCATGGGTAGCCCTGCTGGTATTTTGCAACACGGTGGCATAGCCTCCAGCCTCATAGCAACATGCAAGCCATCATAGGAAGACAAACTGACAGACAAGTTCATCTCCCTTAGTTCCAAACCCCTCTGCACCTGATTACCTCAGGCAATGGACTTAAAATAGATTAACTTTTTAGTATGTAGATATTGTGTTGTACACTTGATAATCATATTCTCTTTCTTGGGAAGGATTCCTGAGGGAACTCAGAAAAGTTGATTTTATATTAGGGAAATCCATAATAAAGTCTAGGATTGCAAAGCATGTAACTCAGTTCTACTAGATAATTGTACTGTGTCAGAAACATCATCTGACTGATTTGTTCACAATTTTGTTCGGAAGATACAAGTATTTACAATGGGATAATGAAAAAAATTAATTAAACCTATGATGTTGACATTTGTAGTGATATAAAGGGTATAAAGGTGTGGTCATGAGAAAGATCATAGCTGAAAATTTTATTGAGTGTGACTGGAACCCTATTTGTATGGGGAACAGGGGACTGGTGGGTTGGAGCTGCAAAGGTGGGAAGAGGGTTGCTGTATTATCAAGGATTATAAGTCAGGCTAAGGAATTTATACTTTATCTGGGAGATGACAGGAGAGTCTTACATTCAAGAAACATTCAACATTTAATTGTGTCATGCCTGGAAACAGAGAAACCAATTAAGTGACTCTAACCATAACAGGCAGCCAAGCCCCATGCCATGACCAAGAATCAAATGGCTTATGACACAGATTCTAGACCCAGCTTGTCTGAAATTATATAACTTTTCTTTTGGGTCTAGTAAAATTACTGTAAAGGTATTTCACAATACATGTATATATTGTTAATTGTTTGCACTGAGCAGATTCTTCCGTAGTGACCCTATAGGACAGAGAGATCTACCCATAAGGTTTCCTAGGCTGCAGTCTGTATGAGAGCAGAATACCATGTCTTTTCTCCCACAGAGCTGCTGTTGGGCTCAAACCATCATCCTTTTGGTTAGAAGCCAAGCTCCTAACCATTGTGTTGCTAGGGCTCCTTATATATGTATATACATATGTATGTGTCTATTTTTATAATGAGGAAATTATCATTATAAAATTCATAATAATGAAGAAATTAATTAAGTCCATTATTTTGAGACAGTATTTGTACTGTACAACAAAATTGACCTCAGCTTGCACCTGAAGAAACTAGAAAGAGAAGAACAAATAAAACTCAAAGTTAGCAGAAGAAAGGAAATAATAAAGGTCAGAACAATAATGAAATAGAAAACAGAAAAATAATAAAGTCAATGAATCTGAAAAGCTGGTTCTGTAAGTAGATCAATAAAATTGACAAACCTCTAGCCAGACTTCTTAGGATAGAAAGACAGAAGACAAAAATTACTAATAGCAGAAATTAGGGAGGTGACATCACTTCAGATTATAGCATATGAAAAAGAAAATAGTATGAGCAACTTCACTCTTTCAACAAATTAGATGAAATCAGCAAATTTCTTGAAAGATAAATGAATAAAACTCAAGAATAGGTGATAGACTGATTAGTCTTTTATTTGTTAAATTAGATAGTTAAAAACCTTTCCATAAAGATAATTCAGTTTTTCAAAATGTATTTTGTTACTTTTTATAATGAAGTTTAGATTTATAAACTAAAAAGGAATAAACTTCAAATGAAGTAATATATACACAAGTAATACATGTGGACAATAACTGGAAATGAAATTGGACCAGTATTAAAAAAAATAGACTTTATTGTTCATTATTTTTTTTTCCTCCTGTGTAAATTGTTTAAAATCATTATAAACAGTACAAAGGAAAATTATAGTTGGGATTGTGATTACCAGCCTCTAAGATGGTTCCTAGTCTTCCTTACTTCCTATTATTTATGGCCTTGCATAATTCCCTCCCACACTGAATCAGGACTAACGTATGTGACAAATGTTGTTGTTGTTATGTGCCATCGAGTCGGACCCAACTCATAGCAACCCCTCCTTGGGTTTCCAAGGCAGTATCACTACGGAAGTAGATTGCCCCATCTTCCTTCCAAGAAGTGGCTGGTGGGTTTGAACCGCCAGCCTTCTGGTTAGCAGTCAAGTGCCTTAGCCACTATGCTACCAGAGCTCCCGTGTGACAAATAGAATAGTCCAAAAGTGACAGTGTATGACTTCAGAGGCTAGGTCATAAAAGGCATTGCAGCTTCTGCCCTGCCTCTTGAAGCACTTACTCTGGGCTAAACCTGCCTCCATGCCATGAGGACACTCAAGCAGCTTTGTAGAGAGGCCTACATGGAGAGCAACTGAGGTCTCCCACCAACAATTACTATCAACCTGCTAGTCATGTCAGCAAGGTACCTGAGAAGCAGATTCTCCATCTCCAGTCAAGCCTTCAAATGACAACAACCTCCTGAGAGCCGCCAAGGTAGAACCACCTAGTAAAGGCACACCCAAATTCCTGACCCACAGAAAGTGTAAGAGATGATAAATGGTTATTGTTGTTTTAAGCCACTAAGTTTTGGATAATTTGTTATGCAATAATATGCATGTTTTAAAGATACCTTTTATTAAAAGATTGCATTGAAGTTTCTGTTCAAAGTTCATCTCTTCTGAGAGGTTTTTCCTGGCCATCCTTTCTCAGATAGCACCGACACTCATTGTCTATTTACCCTGCTTTTTTTTTTTTCTTTTGATAGTATATATAATTGTGTAAGTGTGTGAGTCTTCTCCACTTGAATGAAAGGTTCATGAGGACAAGAACTTTGTTCACTATTGCCTCTAATACTCAGAATGCTTAGAATACTTACTGCCTGGCAAATAATAGACAATAAATACTTATTGAAAGAATGAATAAATTAATTCCAACAAATAAAAATTCACCATTTACCTTGATAATATATTTGGATCTTCAGTTAGGTGAAGGAGAAGAATAGATACTCTGACTCATGTGAATTGGTACTAACGTTTTCATTCGGAGCACTGGTGGCATAGTGCCTAAGGCATTTGACTGCTAACCAGAAGGCTGGTGGTTCAAACCCACCAGCCACTCCTTGGAAGGAAGATTGGAGAATCTAGTTCCATAGTGATACTGCCTTGGAAGCCCAAGGACGAGTCGCTATGAGTCAGATCTGACTCGATGGCATGTTTTCATTAGAATCATTACACCAGACACATATTTTCAAGAAATAAAGTTTACCAGTATTTTTGTTTATTCATTTTTCTTTCCAGTGTTGGTTTATTGAAAGAGCATTGTACTTCTAACCTGGGGCCAGTAGAACTAGATTGTGCCCATCTAACACTACTGACCATTCTGACCAGGGACATACTAGAAGGTCCCCAATAGAATGGGGAAAAATATGTAGAACAAAATTCAAATTCCTAAAAAATTCCAGACATACTGGACTGATAGAGACTAAACCAACCCCTGAGACTGTTGTCCTAATATATCCTTTGAACTTGGAACTGAAGTTACTCTTGAAGGTCACCTTTTAGCCAAAGAGATTGGCTTATGAAAGAAACCATATTACCTGGGAGTAATGTGCTTCTAAGCTTAAACAATAAATTATGTGAGAGCAAACAGTCAACACTTACCCAAAGCAAAGATGAGAAGGCAGGGATGGGAAGGGAAACTAGATCAATGGAAACAGAAGAAACAATGAAAATAGTGACAATGCTGACACACTGTAAACATTGTAACCAATGTCATGGAACAATTGTCTAACATTGTTAAAGGAGAACCCAATTTGCTGTGTAAACTTTCACATGAAACACCATAAAATATTAATGAATATATATTTTTTAAATCGTCAAGAATACAAAAAAATAAAAGGGCATTGTGATAGCCAGGCTGTAAAATGGCCCCCAATGATCCCTGCCTCCTAGTATTCATACCTTTGTATAGCCCTCTTCTGCATTGAATAGGACTGACTTCTGCAACCAGTGGAATATTACAGAAATGACAGAGTGTGACTTCTAAGACTAGGTCATAAAGGCTTTTGCAGCTTTCATCTTAGACTCTTGAATTGACTTTGGGGCAAGCAGTTGCCATGTAATGAAGACACTCAAATAGCCCTCTGTCCATGTGGCAAGGAATTAAGGCATCCTACCAACAGCCATGTGAGTGAGCCATTTTGGAAGTGGATCTTCTAGCTTCAATCAAGCCTCTGATGATTGCATCCTGGGTGACATTTTGACTGTAGCCTCATGAGATATCCTGAACCAGAATTACTCAGTTAAGCTGTTTCTGATTTCCTGACCCACCCCTAAGCCACTTCTGAAATCCTAACTCTAGAACTGTGAGATAATGTATATTTATTGTTTTAAACAACCAAGTTTTGCTGTTGTTATATAGTAATAGATAACTAGTGCTAGCATTATATAGATTTTCAATTAAATCTGTTTTGACAGGAAAAGAGAAATAACAGTTTTTAAATTAAAATATTGACAAGAAGTGGCTCACAGGTCAAATCCTACCCATTGCTTGTTTTAAAACAACCTGTGAGCTAAGAATGGTGTTAACATTTTTAAAGGGATGAGGGGAAAAAAATCAAAAGAATAACATTGTGACATGTGGAAATTACATGAAATTCAAATTTTATTATCCATTAGTAAAGATTTACTGTGACACAGTCACATCCATTTGTTTATGTGTTGTCTCTTACTACTTTCTGTACTACAATGGCAGAGTTTAGTGGTTATAACAAAGACCCTAAGTAGTGCTTTCATTGTTTCAGCCTGCTGCTTGGGGCACTACAAATCTCACTTATAAACTCAACAGTATTTCAAATGCCATTCATACTATCCTACCACAGCATTGTATTTATTTTTGTTACCAGTGCATATGTGTATGTCATATGTCAAAATAAGGAAAGAACAGGAAAGTAAACTTTTGAAGGTCATGCTTTTAAGGCACAATGAAGTGTGGATTATTTTGTTATCAAATTAGATGATAAAGTATTGAATTTATTATGTAATGACACTATTGCTATGCTAAAATAATATAATATTTGTTGACATTACAAAACTAAGCACTCATTATAATATTTCCAACTCACAGGAAAGCAGTGGTTAGAAATATTAGATATCTTAAAATGGAATATCTTATAACAGCTGAATTATGTCACAAAAGTATAAAATGAAAAGTAGTCTGCAACCAAAGTAAGTTTCCAGGTGAATCATTTGTTAGCTAAGCAAGGAGAGCCATTTCCTAATGATGCATTAATTAAATCATGTTTGATGACTGCAGCAACCAATCCAGAGAGAATAGAATAAACCTTTTCAATGACCATTTAGCTTTTGGAGAGAACAGTTGCTCAGAGTTGAGGATACTGGGAGAAACACAAACAATTAAAAGCAAAGCAAAGGATTTCTTTAAAATAGCAGCTTTATTGAGATACAGTTCACGCATCATACAATTCACCCATTTAAAGTGTACAGTTTAGGGTTGTGCAGTCATTACCACAATCAACTTTAGAATATTTTCCTCACCCTACAACAAACCCTGTACCTATTAGCAGTCACTAGTTGTTTTCCCTCAGTTCTCCAGCCTTAGGCAACCACCAACCTACTTTTTGTATCTCTTTACAGAATTCTCTATTTTGGACATTTCATATAAATGGAATCATAAAATATGTGGTCCTTTATGAGTAGCTTCTTTCACTTAATATAATATTTTCCAGATTTATCCATGTCTTAGCATACATCTGTACTTCATTCCTTTTTATTGCCCAATGATATTTCATTTTATGGATATACAGTCTTATTTTTCCATTCACCAATTGATGGATATTTAGGTAGTTTCCACTTTTTGGCTATTATAAATAATTCTGCTATGAAGATTTATGTACAAGTTTTTGTGTAGACATATGTTTTCAGTTCTCTTGGGTATATACCTAAGAGTAGAATTGCTGGGTCATATTGTAACTCTATGTTTAACCTTCTGAGGAACTGATAAACTTATTTCCAAAGACCTGCACCGTTTTACATTCCCATCAGCAGTGTATAGAGGTTATGATTTCTCTACATCTGCAACATTACCTGTATTTTTTACTATAGTCTTCTATGGGATGTGAATTTGTATCTCACTGTAGTTTTATTTGGATTTCCATAATGGCTAATGATAGTGAACATTGCAGTGTAGTAAATTACCTGGTATGGCTTTTCTAGCCATAAGTCTTTGTAAACTCCTTGGTGGAATTTGCCATGAGCAACTGAGGAGCTCCTGATTGTTAAAGTTATCCATCTGGGGTATTTCTGTTGAGTGGCACAAAGCAATGTTCTAGGAAGTTCACGCTCTTTCGGGTGCTTAGAATTCTGATGTTATGATGGTTGGTTTGGCCACTCTGCCAGGCTCAAAATGAGCCCTGCTAGAAGCAGAAGGAGTCTCTCTGACTGCTGGCAGAAAAAGACGTGCTGCTGAGAGAAATGAGCTCCTGAGAGATACGCGCTGCTTAGAAAGAGACACCAAGAGACATGAATTGCTGAGACACACGCACTGCTGGAAGAGAGACTATTGGCTGAAAGACAGTGGGCTGAGAGAGAGTGTTGTTCCTGAACTTGAATTGTAGCCTGGTGCTTCTCTAATAAACCCCATAATCTGAGTTCTGTGTGGCCACTGCAGCGAATTATGGAACCCAACAGAGAAGTGCTGGGTGCTGTGGGAGGAAGGTTGGTGTCAGGGCTGGAAGCAAGTCTGGCCTCACAGCGATAGGCCTTGGGCTAGTGATGTTGAGTCTGTCTTTCTCTTGTGGGGTTAGAGGAGGTCAGAAGATGCGGCTTCCCTACCCCTTTGGCAAACATTTTTCATGTGCTTATTGGCAATTTATATATCTTTTTTTTTTTTTTTTTAAGAAATGTCTACTCAGATCCTTTGCTCATTTTTAAAAGTGGATTATCTGTCTTTTCATTATTACATTGTATTAGTTCTTTATATATTCTAGATCCAAGTTCTTTATCAGATAAATGATTTGTGAAAACTTCCTCCCATTTGGTGTGTTGTCTTTTCACTTTCTTGATGGTACTCTTTGAAGGACAAAAGTTTTTATTTTGATGAAGTCCAAATTTTATCTATTTTTTCTTTTGTTCCTGTACTTTTTGTGTCATATCTAAGAAACCATTGCCTGATGCAAGATCACAAAGATTTATGCCTATGTTTTCTAAGAATTTTATAGTTTTAGCACTTAACATTCAAGTTAAATTTTGTACATGGCGCAAGGTACATGTAGATACCCAGTTGTCCTATCACCATTTGTTGAAAAGATTTTTTTCCTATTGAATTGTCTTTACACCCTTGTCAAAAATTAAAACCCAAAAACCAAACCCATTATTGTCAATTTTGACAATAATTGTCGATTTCAACTCATAGTGAGCCTATAGAACAGAGTAGAACTGCCCCTAGAGTTTCCAAGGCTGTCAATATTTATGGAAGCAGACTGCCACATCTTTCTTCCACATCATGAAGCAGCTGGTGAGCATGAGCCTCTGACCTTTTGATTAGCATCCAAGCACTTTAACCGCTGTTCCACCATGACTCCTCTTGTCAAAAAAGATATGAGGATGTATTTCTGACTCTCAGTTTTATTTCATTGATCTATATTACATTGACTCTTAATGAGTTGACAGAAGTTACTGATACTGTTCAATTATTTATTCAAGGAGTCAATGCAGAGTTTAAAGTGACTGAAGAATTAGCCTCTAAGAATAGTCTTTGTGGAACAACTGCATGTGAGAATATTTTCAAAGAAGCTGAGAAAACACTAATTCAGTATAACCTCAAGTGGAATCTGCTGAGATGTGTTATAGTTAAAGGTACCAAATATGTGTGGAACCAAAAAAGCCTGTTGTTACTATTGTTAGGTGCTATTGAGTCAGCTCCAACTCATAGCAATGCCATGTACCACAGAATGAAACACTGTCCAGTGCTGTGCCAGTCTCACAATACCTGCTATACCTGAGCCATTGCTGCAGCCACTGTGTCAGTCCATCTTGTTGAGGGCCTTCCCCTTTTGGCTGAACCTTCACTTTACCAAGCATGATATCCTTGTCAAGGGAATGGTCTCTTCTGACAACATGACCAAAGTAGGTAAGACAAAGTCTGGACATTCTCTCTTCCAAGGAGCATTCTGGCTGCACTTCTTCCAAGACAGATTTCTTAGGTCTTCTGGCAGTCCATGGTACTCTCAGTATTCTTTGCTGACACCACAACTTAAAAGCATCAACTCTTCTTTGGTCTTCCTTACTCATTGTCCAGCTCTCCAGATAAAAGCCAAGTTGGACAAATTTACAAAGTCTGTGACATGCTAACATGTGAAAATTATTTGAATTTATCATGTGTTATTAAACCAATAGTCTCAAAAATTAACTTTATTTGTTCTTGTCCACTTAGCTATCATAAGTTACATGAATTTTTGTCAAAATAAAGCTGAATATCTTGACTTGCCAACCACACAGCAATTTGATGATTTAACAATGTAAAGTTTTATCATGACTGTTTGAGCCGTAGCTGAGATGGAAATTTTTATGAATAAGAAGAATTATTCACAACTGCTGTTATTAACTATTAGTGTAACAAACAGTAAATGGTTTTAGAAATTAACTTATGCTGCAAACATGATCATGTGTTTTAATGATTTCAGCCTAAAATTACAAGGCAAAACAGTGCTTATACATGAAACTTTTTCTGCAGTAAAGTCATTTCAATGACAACTAGCTTTGAATCACAAGTAATATCAACCTACTTTATGCACTTCCTGTGCTATCAAGAGTTTCATTCTCACACAAATTAGCAGAAGATATTTATTTTCTGAATTCAAACTAGAGTTCCCACATTTTTTTCTTGGACCTTGAAACAAGGGCAAAGAAAATTGCCATATTTCAGAATCCATTTAACCTTAAAATTGAGGAGCTTCCACCTAATCTTCAATTGGAGGTAATTAATATTAAACATAATAGTATGCTAAAGGCACACATCAAGAATCTAATAGAATTTTATAAATTCCTGTTGGTATTTGCCATCAAGTAGACTTGGACTCATCATGACTGTATGATTAACAAAAGGAAAAGTTAACTTGTCCTGCACTATCTTCAAGATCATTGATATGTTTAAGTCTATTGTGGCTATATAAATTCCTAGCAATGAATATTATCAATTAAAGTCACATGCCAGAGAATGGAGATTAGTATATGGCAGTACCTATCTATGTACAAAGATATTTTCAATGATGAAATACAAGAAATCACAGATTAATTTTATTAGTTATGAGCTATGATCAAATTTATGAATTATAGATCACTATTAACAAAAGAAACCACCTGTCTGTCAATTTGTTGTTCTGTGGTGGCTTGCATGTTGCTATGAGGCTGGAGGCTATGCCACTGGTATTTCAAATACCAGTAGGGTCACCCATGGTGGACAGGTTTCAGCAGAGCTTCCAGGCTAAGACAGACTTGGAAGAAGGAAGGAGCCATGCACTTCTCAAAGAATTGACCAGTGAAAACTTGATGAATAGCAGTGAAACACTGTCTGATATATTACTGGAATACTTTATGAATAGCACTGAAACATTGTCTGATATAGTGCCAGAAGATGATCCCCTCAGGTCAGAAGGCACTCAAAATACGACTGGGGAAGAGCTGCCTCCTCAGAGTAGAGCCAACCTTAATGATGTGGATGGAGTAAAGCTTTCGGGACCTCCGTTTGCTGATATGGCATGATTCAAAATGGGAAGAAACAGCTGCAAACATCCATTAATAATTAGACCATGGAATAATAATTGGAACATGAAGTATGAATCTAGGAAAATTGGAAGTTGTCAAGAATGAAATCAAACACATAAAGATCAATATCCTAGGCATTAGTGAGCTGAAATGGACTGGTTTTGGCTATTTTGAATCACACAACCATATGGTCTACTATGCTAGGAATGACAAATTGAAGAGGACTGGTATGACATTCACTGTCACAGAGAATTCTCAAGTTCTATCCTGAAGTACAGTGCTGTCAGTGATAGGATAATAGCCATATGCGTACAAGGAAGACTAGTTAATACTAAAAACAAAACAAAACAAAACAAAAAACACCTCACTGCTATCTAGTCAATTCAGACTCATAGCAACTCCTTTTGGGTTTCTGAGACTGTAAACCTTTACAGAAGTAGATTGCCCAGTCTTCCTTCTGCAAAGTGGCTGGTGGGTTTGAACCGCCAGCCTTCTGGTTAGCAATCAAATGCCTTAGGCACTACACCACCGGAGCTCTCTGTTACTACTACTATTATTCAAATTTACACACCAACCATGTGTTAGACTGGTTTCTCTAGAGAAACAAAACTAGTAAAGCTTATATATATATATATAGAGAGAGAGAGAGAGAGAGAGAGAGAGATTTAGGAAAATGGCTCACACACTTATAGAAGCTGGCAAGTCCAAAGTTCCTGGATCAACACTCAAGCTGGAGGCTTTTCCACGTCAAGCTGGAGGCTTTTCCCAACTCTTGCAGCCACAGGGGCTGAGGAGCTCAGAGCTGGCAGGCAGTACACTGGCTGTTGACCCCAATGAATGACGAATCCAAGATCTCCAGGCCAAATGGTGGATTGTTCACTCATGGACAGTTGTAGGCAACACAACAAAATCCAAATCCACAGAAGAATGTCTCCTCTCCCAGGATGTCCACAGATATACTGGAAGCAGGCCACACCCCTAGGGAAACACCCTTTCAACAGATTGGCTGCTCAAAACACAGTCATCTGATCCCATCATGGGAACAACCACACCACAACAGCTCAAACCACACAGAATTGTGGTCCAGCCAAGTTGACACACAGCTCCAACTATCACAGTCCACCCCTTTTCAACTTGGCAGTTGTACACATCTTCTTAACCATATATAATCTCTAAATAAGGACAATTATAAAGTCATATTTGTGCCTAACATGATATGCTAACACACGTACAACCAAAATGCATAACCTTATTTACATTTCACAGTTCATAACAGAAGGAAACAAAAATATTTGATGCACATATACAATGAAGAAGTATAAAAATCACAGTCCTCGTTTCTGCAGCTGGTCACGTGGTTGTAGCTGATATTCAGAACTACCTTCTTCCACCACCCATTCTGTATTTCCCTTGCCTTCAGCAAGCACCTCAGCTGGTCGTGGTTTTTTTTGCCTCGTGGAGTTACCCAAACCTTCATTCCTGAAGGGTCTGGGCCATTAGCAGTCATATCAGAATTGGGTTGCTGTAATTTTCCATTGACTTTGATCACAGGGCATGGGAGTACTAAGAGACATCCTAAAGAATCTCCTGTATTCCAGACATAGTCTTCTTTACCTCCATTATGTAAAGCCAATCCAATTTCCCCTTGGTAATCAGGATCTATCACACTAGATAGTACAGTAATACTCTTCTTTGTTGATCCAGAGGCATGAGAAAGCCAAAATGGCTGGGTGGCATTCTTAATTTCCAGATCAATGCAATCCACATTGTGTCTCTGGCAGGAGTGTTCCTCCCTTTGGGACTAAGATATCCAGACCCACAGAACATAGGGTAGCAGGGACAGGAAGCAAAAATTTTTTGAGTGGGTCACTAGGGGTAATAGTGAGTGGTACCACTCCCGTTTCCACCCCTTGGTTCCTGGACCCATGAATCCTGGCTATTGGAGAAACAGAACCATATATTGGATACTGGTTTAGAGCATATACAGCCTCCTGGACAACATTGCCCCAACCCTTCAAGGTATTGCCACCTAACTGGTGCCATAATTGTGTTTTCAGGAGGCCATTCATCGTTCTATCAAGCCAGCTACTTCAGGATGATGGGGAACATGGTAAGACCAGTGAATTCCATGAGCATAAGCCCATTGCCACACTTCATTTGCTGTGAAATTAGTCCCTTGATCCAAAGCAATGCTGTGTGGGATACCATGACTGTGGATAAGGCATTTTGTAAGTACATGGATGGTAGTTTTGGCAGAAGCATTGCAAGGAAGGCAAATCCATATCCAGAATAAGTATCTATTCCAGTAAGAACAAAACACTGTCCTTTCCATGATGGAAGTGGTCCAATATAATCAACCTGCCACCAGGTTGCTGGCTGATCACCCCAAGGAATGGTTCCATATCGTGGATTCAGTGTTCGTCTCTGCTGCTGGCAGATTGGGCACTCAGCAGTGGAGGTAGCCAAATCAGCCTTGGTAAGCGGGAGTCCATGTTGCTGAGCCCGGGCATAACCTCCATCCCTGCCACCATGGCCACTTTGTTCATGAGCCCATTGAGCAATGACAGGAGTTGCTGGGGAAAAAGGAAGGCTGGTTTCCACTGAACATGTCATCCTATCCACCTGATTGTTAAAGTCCTCCTCTGCTGAGGTCACCTTTTGGTGGGCATTCACATGAGACTCAAATACCTTTACTCCTTTGGCCCATTCAGAGAGATCTATCCACATACCTCTTCCCCATACATCCTTATCACCAATCTTCCAATCATGCTTCTTCCAAGTCCCAGACCATCCAGCTAAGCCATTAGCCACAGCCCATGAATCCGTATATAATTGCACATCTGGCCATTTCTTATTCCATGCAAAGTGAACAGCCATATGCACAGCTCGAAGCTCTGCCCATTGGGAAAATTTCCCTTCACCACTGTCCTTTAAGGAAGTCCCAGAAAGGGGCTGCAGTGCTGCTGCTGTCCACTTTCGAGTGGTTCCTGCATATCACGCAGAACCATCTGTAAACCAGGCATGAGTACTTTCTTCCTCAGTCAACTGATCATAAGGAACTCCCCATGAGGCCATCGGTGCAGACTGGGAGAGGAAAGGTAATGTGACTGGAGTGGAGACCATAGGCATTTGGGCCACTTCCTCATGCAACTTACTTGTGCCTTCAGGTCCTGCTCGAGCCCAGTCTCTGATATACCACTTCCATTTAATGATGGAGTGCTGCTGTGCACATCCAACTTTATG
>NW_006921699.1:3397970-3401612 GCF_000298275.1 Orycteropus afer afer | reverse complement strand
CTGGACCCACTGTGAGATGCACCTTAGCTAAGACTCCATCAATAACTTAACCTCCACATGGCCCCACTCTGACTGGTGGGCCACAATGACGCTTTGGGTCTCCTGGAATTAGTGTCAATTCAGAGCCAGTGTCCAGTAATCCCCAAAAAGTCTGATTATTTCCTTTTCCCCAATGAACAGTTACTCTTGTAAAAGGCCTCAGATCCCTTTGGGAAAGGCTGGGAGAAAGATTGACATTATAGGTTTTTGGCAATGTAGTGGGGTCTCTCCTCAAAGGGACCTGGCCTCCCCTTCATTCAAGGGGTTGTGGGTCTATAAACTGACTCAAGTCTGGGAATCGATTGAGAGGTCATGACTTTGTATTCTGGCAATTCAATCTAGAATCTGTTCATGTGACCTAGAATTCTTCTGTCTATACAGATCAAGTAAATACTTAGTAGGCTTGCTATGTATTTCATTACTAGGAACACCATGAGCAAGTAGCCAATGCCATAATTGCACACAAGTCAGACTATTATGATTACTGTTCTGACTCTGCTGTCCATTATGGTAACCATGCCTACCTTGCCTTTGTTGATTAACTGCTGCCACTTGGCCCCTACTACCAGGGGGTCCAATCAGTCCCACCGTAGTTAAGTGTCTTGTTCAATTAGGGCAGTTCCCACTGTCAAATCAGGTTTACATAAAATAGCAATTATAGCAGTCTTCAAAGATGCTGGAGCTCCCTTCACAAATTTATTCCTCACGGTACTGGTGAAAGGTGTGTCATCTGGACTCTCCATTTCTGGCTCTAGGGTCTAATCTGATAAATCCATTCTAACAGGCCAGTTTCCCTCAGCCTCTGGATACCTTCTTCTACATTATACCAAGGCAGGTCTGGTACTTCATCTTGACTTAAGATAGTCCACCACATAATCCATGCTTCAGTAAGCCAACGAAATAAACTATTAGATCCTTTCCTAACCTCTTGAGCTGAAACACTGAGTGAAGAATCTGTACTTGTTGTTGTTGTTGTTGGCAAAGAAACACTTAGTGAGCCTAAATCAATAAATTCAGACTGATTCAATCTTACATTCCTTGCACGATTATCCCACACCCTCAGTAGCCACTCCCATACATATTCTCCAGGTTTCTGTCTTTACATGTTAGCAAAATCCAGTAGGTCCTCAATCACACTTTCACCTTTTGGGGCTCGCTTGGACTTAACTTTATTTATAGGTCTAGCAGCAACAATGGGTGGTAGGGGCAATTCCTGTGAACATTCAGGAATGTCTTCCATGGCCTCTGCCTCAGGCAATGACTCAGCGGGAACAGTTGGGCTAATCCCATCAAACTGAGGTGGAGGGGATAATGGCTTTACAGTAATCCCTTTGGATGGGAGGGATTCAACAGAATTTACAGGCTCTGTATCCTGATCTTCCTGACTATCTTCTGCCCATATGTTGCCATTCCAGGTTTCAGGATACCATTTTTTCCCAATCAATGCCCTCACTTTAACTTCAGATACCATTCTGGGTTGGCAATTTAATTGGCGTTGTAATTCAGCCACCCTTACAATAAGACTCTGGGTTTGGTTTTCAGCAATATCTGCTCTGTTACTAGAAGATCTAAGACATTCTTTCAGAGCACAACTGGAAGAACTGAGGTCTTTTATGTGGCACTTAAGCTGAGACTCAGCAGCTCTTAGCTCATCTCTTTCACCACTTTGTCTAGTGTAAGTAGAACCAACCAACCAGCTTCCTTATACTCCTCATGCTGACAAAATTGCAGAAAAGTATAAAATATCCAATCACCCAGAGCGTCACTTCTCACAAGTACTTGATCTATTGGTGGTGCTATTTCATGTATTAATGCTGCCACCTCATGCCAAGGATTAGCAGGGCCCTCTTTACTAACAGAAGCAGGGTCACTAGTGTCTTTAAGATTAATCAAACTGGAGAACCAATTTAGAAAACAATTCTTATGATTTTGTCTCTCTTGAACCACTCTCAGTACCAAATGTGTTAGACTGGATTCTCTAAAGAAACAAAACCAGTAAAGCTTATGGAGAGAGAGAGAGAGAGAGATTTATCTTAGAAAAATGGCTCACACACTTATAGAAGCTGGCAAGTCCAAAGTTCCTGGATCAACACTCAAGCTGGAGGCTTTTCCACGTCAAGCTGGAGGCTTTTCCCGACTCTCACAGCCACAGGGGCTGAGGAGCTCAGAGCTGGCAGGCAGTACACTGGCTGTTGACCCCAATGAATGATGAATCCAAGATCTCCAGGCCAAATGGTGGATTGTTCACTCACAGACAGTTGTAGGCAGCACAACAGAATCCTGATCCACAGAAGAATGTCTCCTCTTCCAGGATGTCCACAGATATACTGGAAGTAGGCCACACCCCTAGGGAAACACCCTTTCAACAGATTGGCTGCTCAAAACACAGTCATCTGATCCCATCATGGGAACAACCACACCACAACAGCTCAAACCACACAGAATTGTGGTCCAGCCAAGTTGACACACAGCTCCAACTATCACAAACCACCAGCACCAAAGATGAGGAAATGGAAGATTTTTACCAACTTCTGCAGTATGAAATTGACCAAACATGCAATCAATTTGTGCTGATTATCACTGGTGATTAGAATGCAAAAATTAGAAACAAATATGAAGCACGGATAGTTGGAAAATATGGCCTTGGTGATAGAAATAATGCTAGATATTGAATGTTAGAATTTTGCAAGATCAACGACTTATTCATTCCAAAGACCTTTTTTCAACAACACAAACAATGGCTATACAGGTGGACTTCGCCAGATGAAGTACACAGGAATCAGATCGACTAAATATCTGGAAAGAGGCTGTGGTAGTTAAGTTTGTGTGTCAACTTGACTAGGCCTGGTTGAGTGGCTGGCAACTGGATATAGCACTCCCCATTATGAGATTGGTAATCATCTCCATGGTGGAATCTACTGTGAGCAGCTGAGTAGCTGCCTTAGGGATGTGGTCTGAACAATGACATGGCTACATGCATGGTCCAAGCATGCCATGAACTAGAGACCATTCCTAAAGCTGCTACTTATATACAGGAAGCAGACCACATATCCAAAGCAGCTACTCAGCTGCTTGTAGTAGATCCCACCATGGAGTTGATTGCCAGTCTCATCATGGGGAATAACTACCACCAGCTGTCCAGCCGCTCAACCAGGCCCAGCCAAGTTGACACAAAAACAACTACCACACCATCCCATTTGTGGTATTTTTCCTGTCAGAGTGGCACTAGGTAACCAGGACAGAGGTGATGGAGAAGCTCAATGTCTTCAGCCGAAACAAGGCCAGGAGCTGACTGTGGAACAGACCATCAGTTGCTGATCTGCAGGTTCAAGTTGAAGACAATTAAAACAAGTGCACGAGAGCCAAGATATGACCTTGAATATATCCCTCCTGAATTTAGAGATCATCTAAAGAATAGAGTTGATGCACTGAATACCAATGACCAAAAACCAGAAGAATTGTGGCATGACATCAAGAACATCATACATGGCGGAGTTCCGGCAAGATGGTGGACTAGGAGAGGCGGGGCAAGATGGCGGACTAGGCAGAAGGATTGCACAGACCCTCTTCAACAAAGAAAAGGGAAACCAATTAACACAGACA
>NW_006921699.1:3371206-3381635 GCF_000298275.1 Orycteropus afer afer | reverse complement strand
CTGGGAAGAGGTAACTATGGGGAGGAAGTGGGAGGGGAGCTGTTGCATTGTGGTAAACTGTGGTCAATGACATGAGACAAAGTATATGTGAACTGCTGTACGGAAAGTGAATTTGCTCTGTAAATCTTCACCCAAATCACACAAAAAAAAGAACATCAACCATGAAGAAAGTAAGAAGTCATTAAAAAAGATAAGAAAAGAAGAAAAGACCAAAATGGATGTCAGAAGAGACTCTGAAACTTGCTCTTGAACAGAGAGTTGTTGTTGTTATGTGCCGTCGAGTCGGACCCGACTCATAGCAACCCCTCCTTGGGTTTTCGAGGCAGTATCACTATGGAAGTAGATTGCCAAACCTTCCTTCCGAGGAGGGAACAGAGAGTAGCTAGAGCAAATGGAAGAAATGACAAGATGAAAGAACTGAACAGAAGACTTCAAAGAGCAGCTGAAGAAGACGAAATCAATTGTTATAATGACATGTGGAAAGACCTGAAGTTAGAAAACCAAAAGGGAAGAACACGCTTGGCATTTCTCAAGCTGAAAGATCTGAAGAAAAAATTCAGCCTTGAGTTGCAATGTTGATAGATTCTATGGGCAAAATATTGAATGATGCAGGAAGCATCCAAAGAAGGTGGAAGGAATACACAGAGTCACTGTACCAAAAAGAATTGGTGGATGTTCATCCATTTCAGGAAGTGGCATATGTTCAAGAACCAATGGTATTGAAGGAAGAAGTCAAAGATGCACTGAAGGAATTGGCAAAGAACAAGGCTCCAGGAATTGACAGAATACTCATTGAGATGTTTCAACAAATGGATGCCATGCTGGAGGCACTCACTTGTCTATGCCAAGAAATTTAGAAGACAGTTAGCCTGCCAACTGACTGGAAGAGATCCATATTTGCACCCATTCTAAAGAAAGGTGATCCCACAGTATGTGGAAATTATTGAACAATATCATTAGTATCACGTGGAGGTAAAATCTTGCTGAAGATAATTTAAAAATGGTTGCAGCCGTATATCTCCAGAAATGCAAGCTGGATTCAGAAGAGGACATGGAACAAGGGATATCATTGCTGATATTAGATGGATCTTGGCTGAAAGTAAAGAATTACCAGAAAGACGTTTACTTGTGTTATATTGACTATGCAAAAGCATTTGATTGTGTGGATCATAACAAATTATGGATAACATTGAGAAGAATGGGAATTCCAAAACACTTGATTGTACTCATCAGGGACCTATACATAGACCAGGAGGCTGTTATTTGAACAGAACAAGGGGACACTGCATGGTTTAAAATCAGGAAGGCAGTGTGTTAGGGTTGTATCCTTTCACCATGCTTATTCAATCTGTATGCTTAACAAATAATCCGAGAAGCTGGACTATATGAAGAAGAACATGGCATCAGGATTGGAGGAAGATTCATTAATAGCCTGCAATATGCAGATGACACAACTTTGCTTGCTGAATGTGAGGATGACTTGGAGCAGTTACTGATAAAGATTCAAGACTTCAGTCTGCAGTATGGATTACATCTCAACATAAAGAAAATGAAAATCCTCACAACTGGACCATTAAGCAGTATCACAATAAATGGAGAAAAGATTGAAGTTGTTAAAGATTTGATATTACTTGTTTCCACAATCAACACCAATGGAAGCAGCAGTCAAGACATTAGATGACGTATTTCACTGGGCAAATCTGCTGCAAAAGACCTCTTTAAAGTGCTAAAGAGTAGAGATGTGTCCTTGAAGACTAAGGTGTGCCTAACCCAAGCCATGATATTTTCAGTCACCTCATATGCATGTGAAAGCTGGACAATAAGTAAGGAAGACTGAAGAAGAGTTGATGTTTTTGAGTTGTGTTGGCAAAGAATGCTGAAAGTACCATGGTCTGCCAAAAAAAATGAACAAATCTGTCCTGGAAGAAGTGCAGCCGGAATGCATCTTGAAAGCCAGAATGGCCAGATTTTGTCTCACCTTCTTTGGTCAAGTTTTCAGAAAGGACCATTCCCTGGAGAAGGATATCATGCTAGGTAAAGTGGAGGGTCAGTGAAAAAAGGGAAGGCCCTCAGCAAGATGGATTGACATGGTGCCTGGCAACAATGGGCTCAGGTATAGCAAGGATTGTGAGGTTGGCACAGGACCAGGCAGTGTTTTGTTCTGTTGTATATAGGGTCACTAGGGGTTGGCTCTGACTCAATGGCATCTAACAACAACAAGAACATTAACAAAAGAGTATTTTAAATTGTGTTTTTTTTTTTTAATCACTTTTGATAATAGCACTAACTTTGAATCCTAATTAAGGAAAATGGTATCCTCTCCCCAAAGAGAATTTCATTCTTCTCTTCCTAAACCTGAATTATAAAATCTTTTACTGTTTTATGACTTACATTCTGAATTTTATCAATAAAAATTTATGGATCCTTTTTTCTTATTGTTATGTGTCTCCACAGTATCCTTGGTTTTGCCAATGGGCTAACCAAGTCTTAAAATATATACTATCTGGTACTTTACAGATAAAGTTTGCTGACCTTTGGTCTAGGTTAAGATAATACAGAGAGAAAGAAAGACAAAAGGGCTAAAAACCAAGTCTCGGGATACCTCTATTTAGAAGTCAGGAAAATATGGAGGATTTTCAGCAAGTGAGACTGAGAAGCAGCAGCCAGGGAAGTAGAAGGTAAAGTAGAAGAGTGTGACATCTGACAAATCAAGAGAAGAAAGTGTTTCAAGCAAGAGAACGTGGTCAACAATGTTGAATACCACAAAGGTGGAAGTAGTGACCTGACTTTTGGATTTAGCAGCATGGAGATTGTTGGTGATCTTGGTGAACAGTTTCAGTGTAATGGTGGTGGTGGGAAATCCAGAGTGGAAAGGGTCAAGAGGATTAAATAATACAATTAAAGTGCTTAGCACTTGAATATATATAGTACATTACTATATATAGTAATTCCAATTACTGGCACATAGTGTATACAGTAATTATCATTGAAGAAGACATTGTCAGTGCCCTGCCCATATCTCCTACCATTGCAGAAAATGCCAGGCTGACTTTCAGCTGTGCAGGTGTGCCTGATTTTATTTGCCTGAGAACTCTCTGTGGCTGATGGGATCTGCTCTGCCCACATGCAACAGACTGGAGCTACTGAGGAATTAACATTTCCAAGAACAGCCCTCAACACTGACCAATAGAAATTGGTGTATAAATACCCGTTTCCTTGCCCCCAGGTGGCATAACTATGAGATATGTGTTTTCTACTTTTTCCCAGAGTTCTCGACCAGGATTAAGAACAGAAAAATCTGGCATCCATGCACGTTGAAACAACCATCCCCAGAAACTTGATTTGTAGTAATGACACCCCAGATAATAGTACAGATTAGGACTGATTGTGTCCTCAATTGTTAATGATCTTCAGCTCAGGCTGAAGAATGATTACTAAATGGGACACTGAGAATTTAAATAATCTACAACCACACAGATTTCTGTTTACATTAACATAGTTTCACTATTCCACCGTCATCTTCAATGTAACTTTGCTTTCTGGCAACTTCTTGAGCAAACCAAACCAAACCTACTGCCATCGAGTCAATTCCAACTCATGGCAACACTTTAGGACAGAGTAGAACTACTCCATAATGTTTTCAAGGCTGTCATCTTTACACAAACAGACTATTTCATCTTTCTCCTGTGAAGCAGCTGGTAGGTTCAAACTGCCAACCTTTATGGTTAGCACCCAAATGCTTTAACCACTACACTACCAAGGCTCCTTGTCTCTTGACCCGGAAGATAAAAATTGCAAACTAAATAAATGACTTGATTGCTAATCTTAGGAATTTCTCAAAATCCAATTTAAATGAGCATCAAAAGGCTCATTTTTTCAATGTTGTTATTAGGTGCCAGCAAGTCAATTCTGACTCATAGTGACTGACTGACTCACACAACAGAATGAAACACTGCCTGGTCCTGCCCAATGCTCACAATCCTTGCTATGTTTGAGCCCATTGTTGAGCCATTGTGTCAGCCCATCCCATTGAGGGTCTTCCTCTTTTTCTCTGACCCTCCACTTGACCAAGCATTGATGTCCCTCTCTAGGCCTTGGTCCCTCCTGATAACATATCTAAAGTATGTGAGATGAAGTCTCGACATTCTTCCTTCTAAGGAGCATTCTGTCTATACTTCTTCCAAGACATACTTATTCATTTTTCTGGAAGTCCATGCCATATTCAATATTTTTCACCAACACCATAAGTCAAAGCCATCAATTCTTCTTTGGTCTTCCTTATTCATTCTCTGCTTTTCAAATGCATATGAAACATTTGAAAATACCATGGCTGGGTCAGGTGAACCTTATCTTCAAAGTGACATCTCAGCTTTTTAACACTTTAAAGATGTCTTTTACACAGATTTGCCCCATGCAATACATTGTTTGATTTCTTAACTGCTGCTTCCATGGACATTGATTGTGGATCCCTGTAAAATAAAATCCTTAAGAAAGTCATTACTAAAAAAAAAAAAGAAAAAAAAGAAAGAAAGTCATTGCTTTCTCTGTTTATTATGATGTTATTTATTGGTCCAGTTTTGAAGATTTTTATAGCATAGTGGCTAAGGCACTTGACTGCTAACCAGAAGGCTGGCGGTTCAAACCCACCAGCTACTCCTCGGAAGGAAGGTTGGGCAATCCTACTTCCGTAGTGATACTGCCTCGGAAACCCAAGGAGGGGTCGCTATGAGTCAGGGCTGACTCGACAGCACATAACAATAACAACAACAACAACAAGGTGTAATCCATCCTTTTCAATAAACTCAAAAAAACAAACTCACTGCCATCAAGTTGATTCCTACTCATAGCAAACCCCATTGCATTTCTGAGGTGGTAAATCTTTACTGAAGTAGATTGCCCCATCTTCCTTCCACAGAGCAGAGTAGCTAGTGGGTTTGAACCGCCAACCTTCCACTTAGCAGTCAAATGCCTTAGGCACTATGCCACCAGAGTTCCTTATCTTTATCAATGGATGGCTTCAAATGATTGTTTATTCTCTGGTAGGCACTATAATGATCCCTCAAAGGTGCCCATATACTAAACCTCAGGACCTATGAATATGCTATGTTACATGGCAAATGAGAATGAAGGTAGCAGGTGGAATTATCAGTGCAAATTCTGTTGACATTAAAGTAAGAAGACTATTGTGAATTATCCTAGTGGGCCCAATGGATTCACCAGTTAACCCAGTTGCCATTGAGTCAATTCTGACACATGGTGATCACATGTGTGTCGGACTAGAACTGTTCTTCTAGAGTTTTCAATGGCTGATTTTTTGGAAGCAGATTACCAAGTCTCTCTTCTGAGGTATATTTTGGTGGACTTGAACATCAACCTTTCAGTTAGCAGTGAAGTGCACCATCCATTCACACCACCTTGGACTCCAATGTAATCACAAGGATCCTTAAAAGTGTAAGAGGGAGACAGAATTAAAGATCAGAGTGATGCAATGTAAGAAAAGACTCAACAAGCCATTGCTGTCTTTAAAGATACAGAAAAGGGGCCATGAGCAAAAGAATGCCAGTAGCCTCTAGAAGCTGGAGAAGGCAAGGAAATTAATTCTCCCCTAGATCCAGAAACCAGAAGGCTGGCGGTTCAAACCCACCAGCCACTCCTTGGAAGGAAGGTTGGGCAATCCTACTTCCGTAGTGATACTGCCTCGGAAACCCAAGGAGGGGTCGCTATGAGTCGAGGCCGACTCGACGGCACATAACAACAACAACAACAACAGATCCTCCAGAAGAGTAACCCTGCTAACACATTGGTTTTAGCCTAGTGAGACAAGTCTTCTGACATATAGAATTGTGGACTAATAAATTTATGTTTCTTTGAACCCTTAAGTTTGTGGTGATTTGATACAGCAGCAATAGAAAACTAGTACACTTTCCAAGACTCTTTAAAACCCTTGCCCTGCTGTCTACAGATCCTAACCTCATGATCCTTACCCAATCCTAATCAAGCCCTCTGAATTGAAAACTCCCTTTGAACCAGATCCCAAAGCCTCATAAATAGACAGACTTTGTCCTCTGCCTCTGACATATTATTGTGATTTTGTCAAGGTAGTCATCTCTCTTCTTGCAGTAAGCAATAAATTCAGCTTTGCCTTATCAATATGGTTCGGTAGTATTTTGGAGGAGACATTTGACAATCATTGTATTCCATGTAACTAAACAGTACTTGTTATATAAAACTAACCAAACCAAATTCACTGCTGTTGAGTCAATTCTGACTCATAACGACTCCCATTAGATTCCCGAGGTAAATCCTTATGGAAGTAGATTGCCCCATTTTCCTTTTGTGGAGTGGCTGGGGTGGGTGTGAACCACCAACTTTTTGTTAGCAGTCAAATAAATGCCTTCGGCACTGTGCCACCAGAGCTGCTTTACTTGTTATATACTGAGTGCTTAATAAATACTTGATAAATAATGAATAAATTATCTGGGTTTCTAAAATAATATGAAATAATGTTTATGTAGAAGTAGTTGTGACTTGGTTTTCCTATATCTGGATGTGACTCTCAGGAAAATGCAGGTGGGGATCATTTTAAAGCCCTAATGAAATCTTGGGAGCTCTGTCAGTATAGTGCCTAAGGCACTTGACAGCTAACCAGAAGGCTGGTGGTTCAAACCCACCAGCCACTCCTTGGAAGGAAGATAGGGCAATCTACTTCCGTAGTGATACTGCCTTGGAAACCCAAGGAGGGGTCGCTATGAGTCGGGCCTGACTTGACGGCACATAACAACAACAATGAAATCTTGTGCATACATGTTTATTAGTGTTAGCCAAGAAGCATATATTAAAAAATAAGCAAAAGCAACATAAAGATTAAATACTTATAATTTGTATTTTAGTATTTCTCTTCTTTAAAAAAAATTACTGTGATTTGAGAGTAAGTTTACAGAGCAAATTCACTTTCCATACAGCAGTTCATACAAATTTTGTTTCATGACTTTGACAGCAATTCCCCACAATGTAACAGCTCTCTTCCGACTTCCTCCCTATAGTTACCTCTTCCCTGTGTCCTTCACTTCCATGTACTCCCACCGCCTGAGCCATCTCTCTGGGCAAATAAGAGTATATCTACCTGATGTAAATGCCCACCCCATATGCCTGTGTATTGATTGGCTGGAAGCCACAGGAGTGAGTTCAGTTCCAGACCTGAATGGTAACTAGCGGCCTTAGTCTCAGGGGTCTCACCAGGCTCTATCAGACCAGCAAACCTGGTCTTCTTGGTGTGTGTGATTTTGAGTTTCTTCCACATTGTTGTCCTACTCTATCCAGAATCTCCTGCACCGATCTCCCTCCAAGTTGTTGACAGTGGTAGCTGGGCATCATCTAGTTCTTCTGGTCTCATGGTCATATTGGATGAGGATTGCATGGTCTACTAGTACCTTAGACTAATTGGTTCTATGCATCTTTGGGTTTTTTTTTTTTTTTCCATCCGTCTTTGCTCTGGATGAGGAAAGACCCATTGCTGCATTACGTGGATGCTTGCAAGCTTTTAAGATCTCAGTTGCTACTCACCAAAGTAGGATCTAGAACAATGTTTTTGTGTAATATGTTATACTGATTGAGTTTGATGTCTCCTGTGACCATGATCCCAAGTCCACAGGTGCAATTACTTGTTCTTTCAAGGTCACTGGCTTTGGTCAAGAAGCCACCGCAAACTTGCCCCTTGTATGCTCTACTATACACCCAGATATTCTTACAGCACATACAAATATGCATGTAGAAACATCATCTGCCAACCCTACACATAGTCATGGGCACACTCCCCCCAACCTAGACATACCAGATAATTTAGCCTGTGTATCCATCTATCCACCTGTAGATCAATGCTTGCCATCACTGACAATGCAGTATTGTTCATGCAAAAGGGTTCATCTTTGTTGTCTGTACCTCCTGGGTAACTCTATTTCTTTCTCTTCCTCAGTGCCACCATGTTGTTCACTCAGTTTTGCTACATTGCCATTCCCTTCACCCAAATAAATTATTGTCTCTACCTATCTAGCAGTGTTCCCTCCCCTCAAGTCCCATCTCTGGTAACTAACAAAGAAAGTTTCCTTCAATGAATAAACCTTTCCTTGAATTTTTACGACAATGAACTAATACAATATTTGTCCTTCTGTGATTGACTTCCTTCACTCACCATAATGTCCTCCAAGTTCATCCATGTCATGTGGTGTTTCACAGATTCTGTATTACTCTTTAATGTTATGTAGTATTCCATTCTGTGTATGTTACCATAGTTTGGTTATCCATTCTTCTGTTGACAGGCACTTAGGTTGTTTCCATGTCTTTGCTATTGTAAATAGTGCTGCGATGAACATGGGTGTGCATATATATATATGTTTATGTTCTGGTTCTCTTTTCTTATAATCTATGCTTCGTAATGGCATTGCTAGATCAAATGATACTTCTATTTCCAAGTTTTTATATGGAATTACCATGCTGATTTCCACAGTGGTTATATCATTTTACCGTCACACCAGCAGTGTATGAGAGTCTCAATCTCTCAACATCCTTGCCAAATTTGTTATTTTCTATCTTGTTGAACTTTGCTATTAGTGCTCGGGTGAGATGGTATCTCTTTGTTGTTTTGATTTGTATCTCTTTAATGACTAATAATTGTGAACATTTCTTCATGTGTTTGTTGACCACCTGAATATCTTCTTTGATGAAGTGTTTATTCATGTCTTCTGCCCATTTTTTAATTGGATTGTTTGTCTTTTTGTTGTTGAGGTGTGGAGTTTTCTATGGATTTTAGAGATAAGTCCTTTTTCATGTGTGTCATTTGAACACATTTTTTTCCCCAGTCTGTATGTTCTCTTTTTACTCTTTTGGAGAAGACTTTTTTCTTTTTTTAAAAATTTTTATTGTGATTTGGGTGAAAGTTTACAGAACAAATTCACTTTCCATACAGCAGCTCACATGCACTTTCTCTCATCACATTGACTGCAATTTCCCACAATGCAATAGTTCCCTTCCCACTTCCTCCCCATAGTTACATCTTCTCTGTGTCTTTCCCTCCCATGCACTCCTGCCCCCCAATCTATCTCCCTGTTCATACACAGCCCTTCTATTCTTGCATGATTGTTCTCTCCAAGGAGTGTATCTACCTAATGTAAATGTTCACCTCATATGCCTGTCTTTTGTTTGGCTGGAAGCCACAGGAGTGGGTTCAATTCCAGACCTGAAAGGCAGCTAGGAGCCAAAGTCTCAGTGGTTCCATCAGGCTCTATCAGACCAGCAAACCTGGTCCTTTTTTTTTTTTTTTCCCCAAATGATTTTGAGTTCTGTTCCACATATTTCTCCCACTCTATTCAGGATCTTCTACATAGATCCTCCTCTGAGTGGTTGACAGTGGTAGCCAGGCACCATCTAGGTCTTAGAGAAGTCTTCTGAAGCACATATAAATTTAATTTTTAGAAGGTCCCAATTATCTAGTTTATCTTCTGCTGTTTGTGCATTTTGGATCATGCTTGACAGTGTATTTATGCCACAAATTAGGGCTTCTAAATTTCCCCCTATTTTTTCCTTAATGAACTTTATAGTTTTAGGTTTCACATTTAAGTCTCCTGTCCATCTGGAGTTAGTTTCATGTATGGTGTGAGGTATAGATCTTTTTTTCAGTTTTCTGTAAATGGATATCCAGTTTTGCCACCCCCATTTGTTAAAGAGGAGCTCTGGTGGTGTAGTGCCTAAGGCATTTAACTGCTAACCAGAAGGCTGGTGGTTCAAACCCACCAGCCACTCCTCAGAAGGAAGAATGGACAATGCACTTCCATAGAGATACTGCCTTGGAAACCCAAGGATGGGTTGCTATGAGTCAGAATTGACTTGAGGACAGTGAGTTTGGTTTCTTTTTTGTTTGTTTTTCAAAGAGACTATATCTTCCCCATTCAATGGATTTTGGCCCTTTGTCAAATATCAGCGGAAAATAAGTCAATGGATTTATATCTGGGTTCTCAATTCTATTCCACTGGTCTATGTGTCAGTCATTGTACCAATACCAGGCTGTTTTGACTACTGTGGCTTGTATAGTAGGTTTTGAGATCTGGCAATGAGACCTCCTACTTTGTTCATCTTCTTCAATAGTTCTTTGCTTATCCAAGGTCTCTTTCCATATAAAATTAATGATTGGTTTTTCCATTTCCTTAAAGAATGTTGATGGGATCTGGATTGGGACTGCACTGAATGTATAAATTGCTTTGGGTAATATTGACATTTTCACAATGTTCACTCTTCCTATCCACAAGCATGGGATGTTCTTCCATTTATGTAGATCTCTTATGGTTACTTAGTTTTTTTTATAGTTTTCTTTGTACAGGTCTTTTGTGTCCCTGGTAAGATTTATTCCCGAGTATTTTATTTTTTTTGGTAGCTATTG
>NW_006921699.1:3357076-3370551 GCF_000298275.1 Orycteropus afer afer | reverse complement strand
CTACAAATCACCAACCAGGCAAAACAACACAGCATCTCTGAAGTTGAAGCAAAAGAAACCTGGTTTTGGTACTACAAGAGACAAACTTGTCCGTGGATAGACGGAAGGCCCCGCTTCCAAAGACACCACGCCCCTCACTGGCAGGAAGCAGCTCCAGAAGATTGACCTTCACCCCTTTTCCCACAAAAGCAGGCCCTTCTTTTTTTTCTGGGAAGAATCTGGGCAGAATGGCCGCACCCAGTGCCTCCTAGTGGGCCTACAGGCTATTTCACATAAAGCTGTTAACCTTGATAAACTGCGGGATATTACTCAACTCCCTTGTGGCGGTCACTCTTCAGAACAGGAGAGTATTAGACTTACTAACAGCAGAAAAGGGAGGTCTTTTCCTATTTCTGGGAGAATGTTGTTTCTATATAAATCAGTCAGGTATAGTACAAGATGCAACCAAAAGACTCATCAAGAGGGCAACTAATATAGATCAATGTCTATCCACTGACAATGGTCCACCTTTTTCTTCCCTCTTTTCGGACTCCCTACCCTGGCTCCTACCATTCTTGGGCCCCCTAATCTCCATCGTGTTGATTGCTACCATCGCCCCCTGTGTTCTTTGTTTCATTCAATCACAGGTCTGCCAGATATCTACCCATATTTTGCAACAGATAGCAAACCAAATGATCCTTCAAGCCAAAGACCTGGAAGACATTCCCTTGCACTCGTGGAGACCACCCAACTAATAAGATACCTTGGCCACCTAGACTCCACTGTTTCCCTGTTCTTGCTTCCCTCCCCTAATCGTTGCAAGCCAGCCTGTCTTACAGGTCCCAGAACACCAGATGCCAAACATGTCCAGCCGACCCTGGGAGTTGACACCTTTAGAAGCCGCTTCTTCGAGGACCTCTACATGCTACAAATCACCAACCAGGCAAAACAACACAGCATCTCTGAAGTTGAAGCAAAAGAAACCTGGTTTTGGTACTACAAGAGACAAACTTGTCTGTGGATAGACGGAAGGCCCCGCTTCCAAAGACACCGCGCCCCTCACCAGCAGGAAGCAGCTCCAGAAGATTGACCTTCACCCCTTTTCCCACAAAAGCAGGCCCTTCTTTTTTTTCCTTTTAAAAAACCAAAGAGGGGGTAATGTTAGAGATATGCCATGCCATCTTGTGTGGCTCTTCCAGGTTCTTCTTCGTTCCCTGCTGCCCCAAGGTCATAAGTCAGTTAAAGGAAGTTGAAACTGAGCTTCCTGCAAGGCATGAATTTTAAAAGGCAACATAGCTTCTGATAGGTTAAGACTTCTTCCCCCAGCTCGGACGTACAACCTCCTAACCCCAGGTCTATATAAGACCACCCTCTGCCCTGCTTCCTCCTCTTCTTCTTCCTCTCTCCTTCTCTTCTCTTCTTCCTCTTTCGTTCTTCTCCTCCTCTTCTTCTGTCCTTCCTTGGCGCAGGTGCCCTTTCACCTCTTTAAATAAAATCTCCTGTTGGGTAAAAAAAAAAAAAAGAAAGAAAGGGTGAGAGAGGGCATCCTTGTGTGGTTTCCATTCACAAGGGGAATGGTTTCAGTCTCTCTCCATTGAGAATAATGTTGGCTGTTTATTTTGCATATATGCTCTTTATTATGTTGAGGAATTTCCCAATAATTCTATTTTTCTGAGAGTTTTTATAAGAAATGGGTATTAGATTTTATCAAATGCCTTTTCTGCATCGATGGATATAATCATGTGATTCTTTTACTTTATTTTACTTATGTAAAATATTATTTTTATGTGATGATGACATTGATTGTTTTTCTAATGATGAACCATCCTTGCATACCTGGTATGAACCCTACTTGGTCATGATGTATTATTGTTTTGATATGTTGTTAGAGTTTATTGTCTAGGATTTAATTTTTTTATTATTATTATTATGGCTAAACAAACAGGAGTTTATTCTCTTACAATATGGAGGTTTTAAGTTCAAGTTCAAAATGCCAGGCTCTAGGGGCTGTATGAAAGCCCCTCAACTTTGGGCTTCAGCTCTGCCTCTTGTTCCTAGCCCACTGAAGTTAGAGGCATCTCTTCACTCAGGCAGCTACTGGCTGCTGAGGGTAACAAGTCCAAGGTTGACAAATAAAATGGCACAGTCCCGATGTTACCAAACCACATGGCAGGCCATTAATTCAAGTCCATTTAAGTCCCAAGATCAGCAGGGCATGGCAGGCTGCTGAACAGCAACATGGCTACATGCAGGATCCAAGCATGGCATAAGATAGAGACTATCCCCAAGGCTTCTCCTTATATACAGGAGGCAGACCACATTCCAAAGGCAGCTACACAGCTGCTTGCGGTAGATCCCACCATGGAGTTGATTGCCAGTCTCATCACGGGGAATAACCACCACTAGCTGCCCAGACATTCAACCAGGCCCAGCCAAGTTGACAAACAAATTTAACTACCACACCACACATTCCATTTCCTCTCTGACTCCTGACTCTCCTTCATCTCTGGCTCCAGGCAAATAGAGATCAATTACTGTGCCCTGGATACCTGCTTGCAGGGTTTTGTTTTTGCTTCAATTGTGATTTGGGTGAAAATTTACAGAGCAAATTCACTTTCCATACAGCACTTTACATCACTTTGTCTCATGACATTGACTACAATTTACCCCAACAGTTCCCTTCCCACTTCCTCCTGATAGTTACCTCTTCCCTGTGTACATGCCTCCATGCACTTCTGCCCCCTGAGCCATCTCCCTGTGCATAAACAGCCCTTCTTTCTTCCATGATTGTTCTCTCCAAGGAATGTATCTACCTCACGTAAATGTTCAGCTCATATGCTTGTCTTTTGTTTGCCTGGAAGCCACAGGTGTGGGTTCAATATTTGCTAGGATTTTGTTGAAGATTTTTGTGTCTATATTCATGAGGGATATTGGTCTTTAGGTAATTTTCCTTTTTAGTGATGTCTTTTGCCTGGTTTGGTATCAGGGTTATGCTTGCTTTATAAAATGAATTTGAGAGGATTCCATCCTTTTTTTTGTTCTGTAATGGTAGGATTGGTGTCAGTTTTTCTCTGAGCATTGGGTAGAATTCTCCAGTGAAATTGTCTGGGCCAGGACCTTTTTGTTGTTGTAAGTTTTTACGACCTGTTCAATTTCTTCTTTTGTTATGGGTTTATTCAAAAATTTCCCCTCAGTCTGTGTTAGTTTAGATAAGTAGTATGTCTCTAGAAATTTGTCCATTTCTTCTAGATTTTCAGATTTGTTTGAGTATCGTTCTTCATAGTATCTGGATATTATTTTTATTTCAGTTGGTTCTGTTGTGACATCACCCAATTAATTTCTTATTCATATTATTTGTATTCTTTTCCTCTTTCCTTTAAGCTTGCCAGTGGTCTGTCAATTTTATAAATCTTTTCAAAAAACCAACTTCTAGCCTTACTGACTTTTCTATTGTCTTTCTATTTTCTGTTCCATTGATTTCTGCTCAAATCCTTATCATTACTTTTCTTCTGGTGACTATAGGCTTCTTTTGCTGCTTGTTTTCTAATTATTGAACATATTGGTGTAAGTTGTTTATTTTGGCTCTTCTTTTTTGATATGTGCATTTACTGCTACAAATTGTCCTCTGATCACTGCTTTTTCTGTGTCCCAAAGACTTTGGTTGTTGTTGTTAGGTGCCTTCAAGCCAGCTCTGACTCACAGAGACCCTATGTACAACAGAACAAAACACTGCCTGGTCCTGTGCTAGTCTCACGATCCTTGCTATACCTGAGCCCACTGTTGCAGCCACTGTGTCAATCCATCTTATGGAAGGTCCTTCCCCTTTTTCGCTGACCCTCCACTTTATCAAGCATGATATCCTTCTCCAGGGAATGGTCCCTTCTGACAACATGTCCAAAGTAGGTGAGACGAAGTCTGGCTATTCTCTCTTCCAAGGAGCATTCCAGCAGCACTTCTTCCAGGACAGACCTGGTAGTCCATGGTACTTTCAGAATTCTTCGCCAGCACAACTCAAAAGCATCAACTCTCCTTCATTCTTCCTTATTCATTGTCAAGCTTTCACTGGCATATTGATTGAATCACAGGTAATTGAAAATACCATGGCTTAGGTTAGGCACACCTTAGTCTTCAAAGAGGCATCTTTGTTCTTCAGCACTTCAAAGAAGTCTTTTGCAGCATATTTGCCCAGTGCAATACTTCATCTGAGTTCTTGACTGCTCCTTCCACTGGCATGGATTGTGGAACCAAGTAATATGCTATCTTTGGCAACTTCAATCTTTTCTCAATTTATCATGATGCTTAGTATTGGTCTAGTTGTGAAGATTTTCATTTTCTTTATGTTGGGATGTAATCCATACTGCAGACTCGTGTTTTAAATCTTCATCAATAAGTACTTCAAGTCATCTTCACTTTCAGCAAGCAAAGTTGTATCATCTGCATATCATAGGTTGTTAATAAGTCATCCTCCAGTCCTGATGCCACATTCTTCTTCATATAGTCCAGATTCTTGGATTATTTGTTCAGCATACATATTGAATAAGTATAGTGAAGGGATACAACCCTGACACACTCCTTTCCTGATTTTAAACCATGCAGTTCTGTTCTGTTCTGTTCAAATAGCAGCCTCCTGGTGTATGTCCAGGTTCCTCATGAGCTTAATTAAGTGTTCTGAAATTCCCACTGTTCTCAATGTTATCCATAATTTGTTATGATCCACACAATCAAATGCTTCTACATAGTCAACAAAACACAAGCATACATCTTTCTGGTATTATTTGCTTTCAGACAAGATCCATCTGACATCAGCAATGATATACCTTGTTCCACATTCTCTTCTGAATCCAGCTTGCATTTCTGGAAGTTCTCTGTCAATATACTTCTGTTTTTGAATTATCTTCAGCAAGATTTTACTTGCAAGTGATATTAATGATATTGGTCGATAATTTTCACATTCTGTGAAATCACATTTCTTTGGAATGGGTACAAATATGGATCTTTTCCAGTCAGTTGGCCAGGTAGCTGTCTTCCAAATTTCTTGGCATAGACAAGTGAGTGCCTCCAGCACAGCATCAATTTATTGAAACATCTCAATAGGTATTCCATCAATTCCTAGAGCCTTGTTCTTTGCCAGTTCCTTCAGTGCAGCTTTGACTTCTTTCAATACCATTGGTTCTTGATCATGTGCCACCTCCTGAAATGGATGAACATTGACCAATTCTTTTTGGTACAGTGACTCTGTGTATTCCTTCCATTTTCTTCTGATGTTTCCTGCATCAGTCGATGTTTTGCCCATAGAACGTTTCAATATTGCAACTTGAGGCTTGGATTTTTATTTCAGTTCTTTCACGTTGAGAAATGTTGAGTATGTTCTTCCCTTTTGGTTTTCTAACTCCAGATCTTTGCACATATCATTGTAACAATTGATTTTGTCTTCTTGCACTGCTTTTTGAAATCTCTTCAGCTCTTTTATCTTGTCATTTCTTCCCTTTGCTTTAGCTACTCTCTGATCAAGTACAAGTTTCAGAGTCTCTTCTGACATCCATTTTGGTCTTGTCTTTCTTTCCTGTCTTTTAAATGACCTCTTACTTTCTTCATGGATGATGTTCTTGATGTCATCCCACAATTCCTCTGGTTTTTGGTCATTTGTGTTCAATGCATCAAGTCTGTTCTTAGATAGTTTGTAAATCCAGGAGGGATATAATCAACGTCATATCTTGGCTCTTATGGACTTCTTTTGTCTTCAGCTTCAACTTGAATTTGCATATGAGCAACTGATGATGTGTTCCACAGTGAGCTCCTTGCCTTGTTTTGGCTGAAGGTATTGAGTTCTCCATCGCTTCTTTCCACATATATAGTCAATTTAATTCCTGTGTACTCCATCTGGTGAAGTCTACCTATATAGCCTCTGATTATGTTGTTCCAAAAAGGTATTTGCAATTAATAAGTCATTGGTCTCACAAAATTCTGTCATGCGATCTCCAGAGTAATTTCTTTCACCAAGGCCAAATTTTCCAACTACTGATGATTCTTCTTTGTTTCCAACTTTTGCATTCCAATCACCAGTGATAATCAACACATCTTGATTGCATGTTTGGTCAATTTCAGACTGCAGAAGTTGGCAAAAATATTCAGTTTCCTCTTCTTTGGCTTTGGCGGTTGGTGTGTAAATTTGAATTCTAGTAGTATTAACTGATCTTTCTTATAGATGTATGGATAGATCTTGAAACATTCTTTGTTTTGATGAATGGCACTCCATCCCTCTTCAATTGTCATTCTCGGCATAGTAGATCATAAGGTTGTCTGATTCAAAATGGCCAAAACCAGTCCACTATAGGTTGGGCAATCCTACTTCCGTAGTGATACTGCCTCGGAAACCCAAGGAGGGGTCGACTATGAGTTGGGGCTGACTCGACGGTAAACAACAAACAACATAGCTCACTAATGCCTAGGATATTGATCTTTATGCATTCCATTTCAATTTTTACAACTTCAAATTTTCCTAGATTCAACTTTGTACATTCCATGTTCCAATTACTAATGGATGTTGGAGCTGTTTCTTCTCATTTTGAGTCATGCCACATCAGGAAATGGAGGTCCCAAAAGCTTTACTTCATCCACATCATTAAGGTTGACTCCATTAATGGCTAAGTTTCAAACCCACCAGCCACTCTGGAGAAGGAAGACCAGGCAATCTAGTTCTGTAAAGATTTACCACCTCCAAAAACCAAAGGGGGTCACTATGAGTGGGCATCGACTCAATGGCAGTGAGTTTGGTTTAGTTTGGTTCTACTCTGAGGAGGCAGCTCTTCCCAGTCATATTTTGAGTGCCTTCCAATCTGAAGGGCTCATCTTTCGGCACTGTATCAGACAATGTTTCAGGGCTACTCATAGGTTTTCACTGGCCAATTCTTTGATAAGTGGATGGCCCCTTCTATCTCCTGAGTCTGTCTTAGCCTGGAAGCTCTTCTGAAACCCGTCCACCATCAGTGACCCTGCTGGTATTCAAAACACCACTGGCATAGTCTCCAGTCTCACAGTAACAAGCAAGCCACCACAGTATGACAAATGAAGGGTGGAAGATTTTGGTATGTTGTGTTCTTATTTGAGTCAAGGAATTTTTTTTTTATTCCATTTTTAATTTATTCTATTATCCAGTTGTTTTTAAGGAGGGTGTTATTCAGTTTCCATGTGTTTGTTCTTTTTCTGTTGATCTTCCTGTTGTTGATTTCTAATTTTATAGCATTGTGTTCTGAGAAGATGCTTTGCAGTATTTCAGTGTTTTAAATTTATTGAGGCATGCTTTGTAGCCTAACATATAGTCTGTCCTGGAGAATGTTTCATGTGCACTTGAAAAGAATGTATATTGTGCTATTGTTTGGTGGAGTGCTCTGTAGATGTCTATAAGGTCAAGTTGGTGGATTCTATTGTTTATTTCTTCTGTGTCTTTTTTTACTTTCTTTCCAGTTCTATCTTTCATTGAAAGTGGTGTATTAATGTCTCCTACTATTCCTGTAGAGTCATCTATCTTTTCAACTGTGTTAATGTCTGATTTATGTATTTGGGGACTCTTTCATTGGGTGCATAGATATTTATTATGGTTATGTCCTCTTGTTCGATTGACCCTTTAATCATTATATAATGTCATTCCTTGTTCTTTATGGTGGTTTTGCCTTAAAGTAATTTTATCAGAAATAAATATTGCCACTTCTACTCTCTTTTGATTGTCATTTGTTTGATATATCTTTTTCCAACACTTGATTTTTATGTATTTTTGTCTTTGTCCCTAAGATGTGTCTCTGTTAGTCCACATATTGGTGGGTTATGTTTTCTTATCCAGTCTTCAACTTTCTGTCTCTTGGGACATGCATTTAATCCACTGAAATTTAGTGTAATTATTGATAAGTATGAATTTGTGGCTTTCATATTGCTATTGTTTTCTAGTGGTGTTGCTTTTTTGTTCCATACAATTTTCTATGCTGAGCTCATTTTGTTTATGAATCATGTTATTTCCTTCGTTGCTATTGTTTTAGTATTTGCTAAATATGTGTGCTTGTCCTCTTTTTTTCATTTTAATGTGAATGTTATTTTTCTTTGAGGTTACCCTATGATTTATAATTTTTCCCTCAAGTTTAGCACAGTCTGTTCTATCTCAAAATTGTCTTGACTTCCTCACCATTTAGAAGTTCTGTAACTACCCAATTTTTTCCCCCTCTTTTTGGTTTGTAGTCATTCTCATTTGCCAATTGATGTCCCAGGTTCTGTTTATAGTCTTGTAAGCCTATTTTACTGTGGATACTTCCATAACTGGGTTGGTTTCTGGGTTACGTCTACATGTGTGTTAATCATCGGTAATAGTTTGTTTTTGTTGGTTTTCTGTCTGAAGGATTCCATTTAGCATGTCTTGTAAGCTTGGTATGGTTTTAACAAATTCTCTTAATTTTTGTTTATCTGGAAATGTACTAATTTCACCATCATATTTGAGGGACAGTTTTGCTGTTTATATAATTGGTTGGAAATTTTTTTCTCTCAGGGTTTTATACACACCATCTCATTGCTTTCTCACATGCATAGTTTCTGCTGAGAAATCCTAGCTTAGTCTTATTGGTTGCCGTCTATAGATAATTTTCATTTTTCCCACGCTGCTTTCAGGATTCTTTCTTTATTTTGGGTTTTGGTGAGTTTGATGATATGTCTTAGTGATTTTCTTTGGGGTCTATCTTGTTTGGGGTTTGTTGGGCTTCTTGAGTGGATATATTCCTGTCTTTCATCATATCAGGGAAATTCTCTTCCAACAAATCTTTGGCACTTTTCTCTATGGTTTTATTTGTTTCTTCCTGTTCTGGAATTCTGATTACATGTAGGTTATTCCTCTTGATGGTATTTCACATGAATCTTAGGCTTTCTTTATTTTGATCTTTTTTCTGACAGATCCCTTTCCAAAGTAGTATTCAGGTATTTGTCTTCAATATCACTGGTTCTGTTTTCCATTGCTTTGATTCTACTCCTTTGTCTATGCAATGTGTTATCTATTTATCTGAAATTTTTGTATTAATCTGTATTTCTATCTTTAGATTTTGTATCATTTCCAATTTTTCATTTATTTTGTCAGTTTGTTCTTGTATGGTCTTCCCAAATTGTCCTAGGATTTTGTCTATGTTTTCTTTGATCTGTCTCTCAATCTGTTGAAGGTACCTAAATATAATTATTTTTAATTCCTTATCAGAGAGTTCCAATGCTGCTTCTTCCTCAGGGATGTTTTCTGGGTCTGTATCCTGGTTCCTTGTTTCTACTACTTCATGTTTCTTCTTCGTGTGGACTACGATGATCTGTTGTCTCCAAGATATTGGGACATTGTTTTATTTATATTTAATTGGTTATTGTGTGCTGTGTGATTCATGCAAGATTTTTTTTTTTGTTTTGTTTTGATATATCTGAATAAGGAAGTACTGTGCTCCTCTATTCACTAGTTGGGAGCATTTATGCACTCACCACCTGTATCCTGGTGGGTGTGATAAAGAATAAGAGTGGGAGCACTGATCTCTGTTAGCTGTTTGTAAAATGTAGCTAAGGGTGAGTTAGGCTCATATTGGCTATCATCTTTTTGTTGGTCAGTTGGTGCAGAAGTAATAGTGGCCCTCACTCAGTACGTAGGGCTTTAGGAGGTGTGGGTATGGTTGGGTTATATGGGCATGGTTCCTGTCTCCTACTCAGTTAGACAAAAACAATAATTAAGAAAAAAAAAAAAAACACCAAAAATTAAAAACAAGAGGACAAAAAACACACCCCATAAACACACAGGAACAATTGCCAGAAAGAAAAAATTAAACAGGGTAAGGCAATAAATGAGAAGAAATATTTAAAGAAATACTTTAAAAATACAAAAGAAAGAGAGAAAGAGGGAAAACCCTCACAATATCTGGGAAGGGAGGAATAAGAGAAAAGAGCTAGAGTAAAAATATAGTAAAGAAATATATGAGAAAAATGCAAAAAGAAAAACAAGGTATTGGAAGAACCAAAAGAAAGAAAAAAGATGGAAACCAGGAAAATGGAAGAGAAAAAACAGCAAAAACTAGAACCCAGGAAGGGAAAAAGAAAGAATAAAAAGAAAATGAATAATTTTAAAACAAAACAAAAATCTTGGGGTGGGGTAGGGTATCCAGGCTCCATCAGAGTACACAGACTAGGATGGAATTCCTGCTGGTCCAGAAGATGAATGGAGGTGGGGGACGGCCACAACAAGGAGTATGTCACACCTTTCCAGTCATCAGCATCTGGTGTGGTTGCCTGTGCTATCCTCTGCAAGCAAACCCTATTCTTAGGTCACTGGGATCAGATAACTGCTGCTTATAAATATTCAAAAGGGCTACAGAACCTGCAAATAGTCAAAATGGCTGCGCCCTCTGGACAGCTGAAAGTCCACAGCCTAGTTTGTCTCCTTCTTTGCTGTTTCCCTTTCTAGTTGTCAGCCACCAGTGCAGTTGTCCATGCAGCCCTTTGTGAGCAGGGCCAATTTTTAGGTAACTGCCCAGCTTCTAACACCACTTGTAAATATTCAAACTGGCCATGCCATCAGAATAGCTGATAATTTGCAGTTCTATTCATCTCTTTATTCACTGTTTTTATTCAGGTTCTTCTACTAGTTGGTATTTATCCACTTCTCTATCCTTCCTTTCAAAGCTTAGGGCTCCAGGATTGTCTTTTTTATCTGTGTCAATTGGTTTCTCTTTTCTTTATTGAAGAGGGTCTGTGTAGCTTGTTTGTCTATTTTTCCATCTAAGTCTGTATTTTAATATTTCTTTAATTAAAATTGCTGTTTTGTAAAATGAAAAATACTTTTTCTTGTTGCCACTATCCACACCCTCGCTTTCCCTCCTCCATATACTCTTGTAAGTCTCTCTAGACTGGGTTTGAAAGATAGCAAATGAAGTTGGTACAAATTCAATGGAGGACCACTGGGCAGTATCTCAAAATTAAAAATACCCTTTGTTTTGGCTACCTAGTGCCACTCTGACAGGAATATACCACAAATGGGATGGCTTGAACAAACAGAAGTTTATTCTCTTACAATCTGGAGGCTTTAAGTCTGAGTTCAAAGTACCAGCTCTAGGGGCTGTGTGAAAGCCCCTCATCCTTGGTCTTCAGCTCTGCCTCCTATTCCCAGCCCACTGAACCTAGAGGCTTTTATTTACTCAGACAGCTGCTGGCTGCTGAAACTGACAAGCCCAATGTTGATAAGAAAAAAGGCACAGTCCTGATGTTACCAAACCACATGGCAGGCCATTCATTCAAGTCCACTGAAAGTCCCAAAGTCAGCAGAACACAATAGGCTGCTAAACAATGGTATGGCTACATGCAGGGTTCAAGTGTGCCATAAGCTAGAAACCGTTCCCCAAGGTTTCTCCTTATATACAAGAAGCAGACCACATCCCTAAGGCAGCTACTCAGCTGCTCACAGTGGATTCTACCATGGGGTTGTTTACCAGTCTCATCATGGGGAATACTACATCCAGTTGCCCAGCCACTCAACCAGGCCCAGCCAAGTTGGCACACAAACTTAACAACCACACCTTTTGATCCAAATATTCCAGTCTAAGGATTTATCATAAAAATGTGGTTTCTTATTATATGAGGTTATTAATTACAGCACAGTTTGTAATAGCAATAGCTTGGCCACAGTCTAAATGTCCATCCATAGGATGTTTTGTCTCTCAGTCTGTCATACTGTGGTGGCTTGTGTGTTTCTGTGGGGCTGGTGTCTATGCCACTGGTATTTCAAATATCAGCAGAGTCACCCATGATGGACAGGTTTCAGCAGACCTTCCAGACTAAGATAGTGTGGGGAAAAGAATGGGACGATCGACTTCTAAAAAAATTGGTCAGTGAAGATCTTATGAATAGCCCTGAAAGACTGTCTGATATATGACTAGAAAACTTTATGAATGGCCCTGAAACATTGCCTGATACAGCACTGGACAATGAGCCCTCAGATTGGAAGGCACTCGAAATACTACCAGGGAAGAGCAGTAGAGTTGACCTTCATGATGTGGATGGAGCAAAGCATTCAGGACCTTTGCTGATGAGGCACAACTCAAAATAGCAAGAAACACCTGCAAACATCCATTAATAACTGGAATGTGGGATGTACACAGTATGAATCTAAGAAAACTGGAAGTTGTGAAAAATGAAACAGAATGCCTAAAGATCACTATCCTAGGCATTAGTGAGCTAAAATGAACTAGTATTGGCCATTTTGAATCAGACAATCATATGGCCTACTATGACAGAATGACAAATTGAAGAGGAATAGCACCACATTCATCATCAAAAAGAATGTTTCAAAATCTATCCTGAAGTACAGTGCTGTCAGTGATAGGATAATACCTCCTACAAGGAAGACCAGTTAATATGACTATTATTCAAGTTTACACTCTGACTACTAAAGCCAAAGATGAAGAAACTGAAGATTTTTTACCAATGTTTGCAGTCTGAAATTGACCAAACATGCAATTAAGATGTATTGAGATAATTACTGTGATTTGACCGTGAAGGCTGGAAACAATGTTGTTGTTAGGTGCCATCGAGTCGTTTCCGACTCATAGTGACCCTATACACAGCAGAACAAAACACTGATCCCGCGCCATCTCCATGATCCTTGCTGTACTTGAGCCCATCTTCGCAGCCACTGTGTCAATCCATCTCATTGAAGGCCTTCTCCTCTTTCATCGACCCTCTACCTTACCAAGCATGACATCCTTCTCCAGGGAATGGTCCCCTCTGACAACATGACCAAAGTAGGTGAGACAAATTCTGGCCATTCTCACTTCCAAGGAGCATTTCGGCTGCATTTTCTCCAGGACACATCTGTTAGTGCTTTTAGCAGTCCATGGTACCGTCAGCATTCTTCACCAGCACCACAACTCAAAAGTATCAACTCTTCTTCGGTCTTCCTTATTCATTGTCCAGCTCTCACATGCATATGAGGCAATTGAAAATATCATGGCTTGTGTCAGGTACACCTTAGTCCTCAAGGAGACATCCTTGCTCCTTAGCACTTGAAAGAGGTCCTTTGCAGCCGACTTGCCCAGTGCTGTACATTGTCTAATGTCCTTACTGCTGCTTCCATTGGCATCGATTGCAGAACCAAGCAATGTGAATTCTTTGACAATCTCAATTTTTTCTCCATTTATCATGATGCTGCTTATAGGTCCAATTGTGAGAATTTTTGTTTTCTTTATATTGAGATGTAATCCGTAGTGCAGACTGTACTTTTCAATTTTCATCAGTAAGTCGTCCTCACTTTCAGCAAGCAAAGTTGTGTCATCAGCGTATCACAGGTTGTAATGATTCTTCCTCCAATCCTGATGCCATGTTTTTCTTCATATAGTCCAGCTTCTCAGACAGTTTGCTCAGCATATAGATTGAATAAGTATGGGGAAAGGATACAACCCTGACACACTCCCTTCTTGATTTTAAACCATGCAGTGTCCCCTTGTTCT
>NW_006921699.1:3351406-3356686 GCF_000298275.1 Orycteropus afer afer | reverse complement strand
CTTTCTTTGGAATGGGCACAAATATGGATCTCTTCCAGTCAGTTGGCCAGGTAGCTGTCTTCCAAATCTCTTGGCATAACCAAGTGAGTGCCTCCAGTAGGGCATTCATTTGTTGAAATATCTCAATGGGTATTCCGTCAATTCCTGGAGCCTTGTTCTTTGCCAATTCCTTCATTGCAGCTTCGACTTCTTCCTTCAATACCATTGATTCTAGATCATATGCCACCTCCTGAAATGGATGAAGATTCACTAGTTCTTTTTGGTACAGTGACTGTGTATTCTTTCCATCTTCTTTTGATGTTTTCTGCATCATTCAATATTTTGCCTATAGAATCTTTCAATATTGCAACTCAAGGATTAAATTTTTTTCCTCAGTTCTTTCAGCTTGAAAAATGCCAAGTGTGTTCTTCCCTTTTAGTTTTCTTACTCCAAGTCTTTACACATTCATTATAGTAATTGGAAACAAATAATAAGCATTGGTAGTTGGAAAATATAGTCTTGGTGATAGAAATGAAGCCAGAGATCAATTGCATGATAGAATTTTGGAAGACCAATGACTTATTCATTGCAAATACAACATAAGTGAGGACTATACACATGGAACTCACCAGATGGAAAACATAGGAATCTAATAGACTACTTCTATGGAAAAGGATGATGGAGAAACTTAACATCATCAGTCAGAACAAGACCAGGAGCCAGTTGTGGAACAGAACATCAATGGTCATATGCAATACAAGCAGAAGCTGAATAAAATAACAAGTCCAAAACAGCCAAAATATGATCTTGTTTATATCCCACCTGAATTTAGAGACTATCTGAAGAAAAGATTTGACACACTGAATACCAATTATGAAAACCAGACAAGCTGAAGAAATGAGTAGTTGATGGTCTGTTCCACAGTCAGCTCCTGGCCTTGTTTTGGCTAAAGATATTGAGCTTCTCCATTGCCTCTTGCCACAGATTAGTAAATCTGATTCCTGTGTACTCCATCTGCTGAAGTCCACATGTATAGCTGCCATTGAAAACAGGTATTTGCAATGAATAAGTTGTTGGTCTTGGAAAATTATATCATGCATTCAATCTCTAGCAACAGTTCTATCACCAAGGCCATATTTTCCAACTACCAGTGATTTTTTTTTAATCTTCCCTGTGTCCATCCCTCCATGCACTCCTGCCCCCTGAGCTGTCTCCCTGTGCATAAATAGCCCTTCTTACTCCCATGATTGTTATTTTTATTTGTTATTTTTTGTTCCTAGCTTTTGCATTCCAATCACCAGTGATAATTAACACATCTTGATTGCATGTTCAGTCAATTTCACACTGCAGAATTTGGTAAAAATCTTTGATTTCTTCATCTTTGGTTTTGGTGGTTGGTGTGTAAAATTTGAATAATGGTAGTATTTACTGGTCTTCCTCGTAGGCACATGGATATTGTCCTATCACTGACAGCACTGTACTTCAGGATAGATCTTGATACATTCTTTGTGATGAGGAGTGCCAACCCATTCTTCAATCTGTCATCCCCAGCACAGTAAATCATATGATCATCTGATTCAAAATGGCCCAAACCAGTCCATTTCAGCTCACTAATGCCTACAATATCAATCTTTATGCATTCCATTTCATTTTTGACAACTTCCAATTTTCCTAGATTCATACTTCATACATTCCATGTTCTGGTTATTAATGGATGTTTGCAGCTGTTTCTTCTCAACTTGAGACATGCCACATCAGCAAATGGGGATTCTGAAAGCTATACTGTATGCAAATCATTAAGGTCAGTTCTACTCTGAGGAGGCAGCTCTTCTCCAGTCATATTTTGAGTGCCTTTCTGACCTGAGGGGCTCATCTTCCAGCACTATATTGCACAATGTTTCGCTGCTATTCATAAGGTTTTCACTGGCCAATTCTTTGAGAAATGGATGGCCTCCTCTTTCTTCTGAGTATGTCTTAGTCTGGAGGCTCCCCTGAAACCTGTCCACCATGAGTATCCCTGCTGGTATTTGAAACACTGGTGGCATAGCCTCCAGCCTCACAGCAACACTCAAGCCATTACAGTAGGACAAACTGACTGACAAGTTTGTCTCCCCTAGCTGTTCCACCTGGAGTTAGAAAACGAAAAAGGAAAAACACACTCGATATTTGTCACTGAAAGAACTGAAGAAAAACTTCAAGCATCGAGTTGCAATACTGAAGAATTCTATAAGCAAAATATTGAATGATGCAGGAATTATCAAGAGAAAAATGGAAGGAATACACAGTGACTGTATCAAAAAGAATTGGTCAACATTCATCTATTTCAGGAGGTAGAATGTGATCAAGAACCAATGGTATTAAAGAAAGTAGTACTAGCTACACTGAAGGAATTGGTGAAAAACTAACCTCCAGATTTTGATGAAATACCCATGGAGATGTTCCAAAAAACGGGTGCAGCTCTGGATGCACTTATGTTTATGCCAAGAAATTTGGAAGATAGCTACCTGGCCAACAGACTGGAGGAGACCGATATTTGTGCCCATTCCAAATAAATATCCAACAGAACATGGAAACTATCAAGCAATATCATTAATATCACATGCAAGTAACATTTTGCTCAAAATAATTAAAAAACAGTTCCCTGTATATTGACAGGGAACTTCGAGAAATTCAAGCTGGATTCATAAGAGGACATGGAATGAGGGACATCATTACTGATGTCAGATGGATCTTGCCTAAAAGGAAAGAATACCAGAAAGATATTTAACTGTGTTTTATTGACCATGGAAAGGAATTCAGGTGTGTGGATCATAAGAAATTATGGGTAACACTGCAAAGAATGGGAATTCTAAAACATTTAATTGTGCTCATGAGGAACCTGTACATAAACCAAGAGGCTGTCATTTAAACAGAACAAGAGGATCTGAATGGTTTAAAATCTGGAAGGGTGTATGTTAGAGTTGAATCCTTTCACCATACTTATTCAATCTTCATGCTGAGCAAATAATCTGAGAAGTTGGACTATATGAAGAAGAATGTGGCATCAGGATTGGGGGAAGACTCATTAACAACCTACAATATGCAGAGGACATAACCTTGTTTGCTCAAAGTGAAGATGACATCTACAGTCTTTAGAATGGATTACACCTCAACATAAAGAAAACAAAAATCCTCACAATTGAACCAATAAGCAACATCATGATAAATAGAGAAAAGACTGAAGTTGTCAAGGATTTCATTTTACTTGGATCTACAATCAACCCACATGGTACCAGCAGTCAGGACATCAGACTTTGTATTGCACTGGGCAAATCTGCTACCAAAGACCTCTTTAAAGTATTAAAGAGCAAAAATGTCACTTTGAAGACTAAGGTGAAGCTGACCCAAGCCAGGGTATTTTCAATAGCCTTATATTCATGTGAAAGGTGGACAATGAATAAGGAAGACCTAAGAAGAGGTGATGCCTTTGAATATTAGTGTTTGTAAATAACACTGAAAATAGAGTTCCGGTAAGATGATGGACTAGGCATCAGACCCACTTCAACAAAGAAAAGGGAAACTAATTAACACAGACACAGAAGATAATCCTGGACCCCTGAGCCTTGAAGGGGAGGATATAGAAGTGGACTAAACCCCAACTAGCAGAAGAATTTGCATGAAAATACCATAAAAGGAGACAGATGGGGCTGCAGTCTGGCAGTGATCCTGAGCAATCCTGACAGCATGGCACAGACAGTTTTGAGAGTGCCGAGAGATGGTAGGCCCTAAGAATTAACCTAAAAATCAGCCCTGCTATCCAGGGACTGCACAGAAGACTGCTCTGGTGGCTGGGGAATAAACGGAGAAGGTGAAGACAAACGTGGGCTGAGCTGTGGACCTTTGCCAGTCTGGAAGGCGTCGCAATTTTGAATGTTTAAAAGCGACTTGACTATTTTGGATATTTAAAGAGACAGCATTCTCGCAGACTCCTGGGGCTTAAGAACACATTCTGCTTGCAAGCAACCCCAAGGGCACTCTGGACCTGCAAGACTGACAAGGTGCTACATTCCTCTTTTTACTCTTATACCCCACACCTGCTTGATGAATGGAGGTGAGGCCATCCCCCAGTCCCACCAACCTTCTGGGCCCACAGGAAATCTATCATAGTCTGTGTGCTCAGACGGAGCCTGGGTGCCCTGCCCTGTCCTCCACCTATTTTTTTTCTTTTTATTTACTAATTTATATTTTTTTCTTTTTTGCTTTCTTTATTCTGGTGATTAGTTTGCTTGCATTTATCTGTTTTAAAACAACCATTATTATTACTACTTATGTCCTTTTTACTATTAGTCTTAATCTTCCCCTCCCAGGTCCTATTTTTCAGCATTTTTTCTTTTCCCTGTTCCTGGTTGAAAAAATTTTTTAAAATTTTTTTTAAATTTAAGTTTTTTTCCCCATGCTTAACCCCATTCCTTGTTTTTCTTTTTTCATTTTTCTCATTTTTTTCCTTTATTATTCTCCTTCTCTACCTTTTTTCGCTTAGTGCCCTATCTCCAGATATTGCAGGTTTTCTTGCCTTTTCTTCTTCTTTTTCCCTTTTTTCTATTTTTGGTTACTGTTCCTGTGTGCTTACATGTGTTTTTGTCCATGTGCTTTTAGTTTTTTGATGGTTATTCAATTGTAATTTTTGTCTAACTGAGTGGGAGACAGGAACAGTCCCCATAAGAAACAACTACACCCACACCTCCTGCAACTTCATTTACTTAACGAGAGCCACTACCTCCTTCTCCACCAATGGGCCAACGATATAAAACCACCAAGAAAAGCCTGAATCACCCTTGGCTGCTCTTCACAAACAGTTAACAGAGATCTAAATACAACACCACCACGATGCCTTGGAGACAACAGACCATCATAGTCCACACAAAGAAGCAGGATAAAGTGGTAGAAATAATGGAGCAGGATACAGACCCAGAACACACCCCTGAGGAAGAAGCAGCATTGGAACTCTCTGATAAGGAATTTAAAAGAATTATATTTAGGTATCTTCAAAGGCTTGAGAAATAGGCCAAAGAAAACACAGAAAAAACATTAGAAGAATTTTGGAAGAAAATACAAAAACAAAATGACAAAATAAATGAAAAATTAGAACTGATTCTAAATTTCTAAATCTACAGATAGAAATCCAGAAGATTAATACTAACTTGTCAGAAATAGATAATACATTGGCAGGGCAAAGGAGTAGAATTGATGCAATGGAAGACAGAATTAATGAGATTGAAGACAAATACCTGAATACTTCTTTGGAAAGGGATCAATCAGAAA
>NW_006921699.1:3329526-3345476 GCF_000298275.1 Orycteropus afer afer | reverse complement strand
AAGGGCTGCTTATGCACAGGGAGACAGCTCAGGGGGCAGGAGAGTATGGAGGGATGGACACTGGGAAGGGGTAACTATGGGCAGGAAGTAGGAGGGGAGCTGTTGCATTGTGGTAAACTGTGGTCAATGTTATGAGACAAAGTGTATGTGAACTGTTTTATGGAAAGTGAATGTGCTCTGTAAATCTTCACCCAAATCACAATTAAAAAAAAGAGAAAACTGAAAATACTGTGGACTGCCAGAAGAAGAAAGAAATCTGTCCCAGAAGAAGTGCAGCCAGAATACTCCTTAGATGAGAGAATGGCCAGACTTGTCTCACCTACTTTGATCATGGTGTCAGAAGGGACCATTTCCTGGAGAAGGTATCATGCTTGGTAAAGTAGAAGGTCAGCAAAAAAAGGGGAAGGTACCTAAGGAGATGGGTTGACACAGTGGCTGCAAAGATGGGTTCAAGAATTTGAGGATTGGTCAGGACTGGGCAGTGTTGTGTTCTATTGTACACAGGATCACTATGAGTCTGAGCTGACTTAATGGCACCTAACAACATTAAAACTGATGAACTACTAGCTTTGGGGACCGATAAAAACACTTTCATATGCACACTTTTTAAGATCCACCCAATGTCTTGGAGTCATTCTGATTCATAGAGACTCCACAGGACAGAGCAGAACTGCTGTTGGTTCCAAGGACTGTAATCTTTATGGAAGCCTTCTCCCAACCCCCCCCCACCCCAGGAGCTTCTGGTGTGTCTGAACCGCTTACCTTTCGCTCAGTAGGCAGGCACTTTAATCACTGTTTCACCAGAGTTCCTTCTGTTAAGATAGTCTACTACACAGCTCCTCAAAACTCTCAAATTTTATTAAAAACGGAATTTAAAAATATTTGCTTCAAAATTAGCTAATAGGAAATAAAAAAGTAGCTTCATGAAGCTCCTTCATTGAAAGAAAACAGGTATGAGGCAGGAGGTTACAGAAAAGTGTTACTCAAATGATGAACTAGAGGTGGTCTCTGTGGATGTTTAGTATACTAGGTTTTATGAGATCCTTTGAAAATCCTGTCTAATCTTTCTACTCAAAGTATGGCTCGCTCTGACTTGCAGAACATTAACAAATCAAGGAATGTATTAGTGATGGAAAATGTTTAGATGACGCAGGATGGGGGCTAGCTTGGCTTTATGAGATAGATAAGAGTAAATTCAAGCGTGCTTCTAAGCAGCACAAGTTCCCTTTCATCTTCAGCTTTGTGAGGGACCGCTGGGCTCTGGGCTCCAACATCAGCACAGGGCATCAGGCCTAGCGGATCTTCAGAGTTCGGGTGGCCCCGGGGAGGCTTCTAGTACGGCTACCTTGGCGTTGCCCACGACGCCGAGATGGCCTGGCCCCATTCACCTGAGCCCCAAAACTGGTAGATCTGGCTCGGCCCGACCTCGCCCTTCCGAATCACACTACACACTAGCGGGCTACGCTCAGGAGGGTGTGCACGCTGGGACTTGCAAGCCTGGTCCTGCCTGGCCCGCCCTGCCCAGCCTGGCCGCCGTGCCCAGAGGCTCTGGCCGACATCATCTTGACCAGTTCTCCGCCTGTCCAGGGTCGCGGGACAGGACTACCGGGCACATCACCGCCCTCAGCGCGTGTACCAGCTCACGGCCCTACGCGCCCCGCCAGTACCTTGCTCTCCCAGAAGGGAGCGGCGCGGCGGCGTCACATGACGCCCCGCCCCCGCCGGCCCGGCCCTGGTCACATGGGTGGCGCGGCCGCTGCGTCAGTCACAGTCCCGGCTGGGAGAGTCGGTCCGCGGCTGCCAGCGGACGGGGCGGGGATCCCGGTGCCAGGTCCTCGCCAACCTGCCCCTGCCGCCTCTGTCTGCTGTCCAGGCCCGGCCCGACTGTCATGGATCGGGGCGGGATCTCCTCCTGTTCTGCGTGAGGTGCGTCGCCACCGCTCTTGCCATCGCCGCCGTCGCTTTCTGAGGCCTCCCCACCCCCGCCAGCGTCCGGAGCTCCTCGCCTTTGGCAGGTCGTCGCCGCCCCCTGGGCAAGCTCGAATGCGCGTCTGGTGAAGGTGCAGGCCCGGCGTCGCCGCTGCCGCAGCCGGGAAATGGTTCAGGCCTAGCGGAGCCGGGACTGGAGGTGAGACGGGCCTGGCCGTGAGGGAAAGAGTGTACCAGCAGGGTTCTCGGGAAAACTCTCTCGGCTAGGGCTTCTTAACCTGGCTTCATCTTTCATCTTCGCGTTCCACTTCTCTGCCCCACAAAAAAGGAAAAAAATAAATTGGGGGGGAGGGTGGTGAGGCTAACCTAACCCTAACAGAAATTGCATAAATCCATCTTTTCCGTGTTTCTCCTTCCCCTTTTCGTTTCTTAATCCATTCATTCTCTCAGAGATCCGATCTACTGATTCGTTACTTTTAAATTTCCTCCTCAATCTCAAATTAATTCCAGTTACAGAGAAAATAGGCCCAGATTCTGGCTATCATTACCCAACTAGTTCTCGCTTTCCTTCTCGCGATCCTGCGCACCTCCCCACTACCCCTCCCCTCCTTTGCAAAAAAAAAAACGGAAAAATTTTCCGCCTTTGACTAGCGAAGAGGGTTGACTAAAAATGGGAATGGGGGTATAATACTTGAATACCCCCCCACAACTTTTGAATAGGTCGGTTAGCTAGTTATCCCCTAGCTTATATTTGGATGTTGATGCTTAGGCTTTTCCTCCAGCTGCCTTTGCACGGGGTTAATCTCGTAATTGACGTCAGTGCTTTGTTCCTTCCACTTTGCTGTTCCTTCCACTCTTTGAGGATGGATCATGGGGTATAGGAGTTTGGGAAGTATCCTTATTGCCTTTTAATTCACAAAAGACCCCATTTAGAGGGACTTGAACGTACAAATCTGAAATGCTTGTGTGTGGAGTTCAAACTAAGACAAAGTTCGATTTAGGGTGGTTGTAGTTTTGTCAGCTGCAGTTCAGAATTGTGTGACTTTTTTTCCCTATTGCCCATATGGGGATTTTAAACTAAGCCCTTTACTGTGGTTGGTGTTTTCTTGACGAAATCTAAGCTTTAGGTGCCTGTGAATAGGCTGTTTGTAACTATGACATTTGAAATGTATGCTGTTTTTTAGGAAAGAGATGTTAAAACCGTAAAGCTTTGTTTCCATATTGATTCTGCAAAGCTTTATAAAGTGCTTCGTTTATTTAACTGGCCTTTAACTTATCAAAATGGAAGTATTTATGAGAACTTTCTTAATTTGGAATTTGATAAAGAGCCTTTGTGGCTGTGAGTCTGCCTAGAATCATCTTTGGTCGTTTGTGTGTAAAGAAGTGTTGGCAAGTGGCCGCTTGGTTTTCAACAAAGCTGGCTTTAAGTTTTTCAGGTTTATTTTCCTTATTTATTACTACATCTTTCTGTCTTCAAACATAAAAAATGTCTCAAGAAGTTACATTTTATTACCTGTTGGTGTTAACTTACTAAAAATCTGGAAACAAATGTTTTTTCATACCAGTAGTTTCATTCAGTTTGTGGTGGTTTGCAGGCTGATGACTTTGATATTTGTAGCTCTGTAGGAACAGTATACAAATTTTACTTTAAGTAAAATTTTGTGTCCAGGGAGGACAAAATAGGCTAGCTGTGATTGACCAAACCTTAACTGTTTGGTTTCTTTCTTTATTTAACAAAACAAAAAAAGGTGTCTTAGTTGGAAAGTTATGTCCAGTTTTGAGGTAGAAAGATGGCTCAGTGCAGTGGTGAAGCTCTGTAATTAAGGGTCCTTAAAGAGGGAATATTTTCTTCTGGATTCACTTTCTACTTTTCAGATGACATACATTTTCTTCTTTGTGCTCTTGAAGTATACTACCTCTTTTCAAAAGTTGTTATTATCTTCTGCTTTGTATTAACATTTTCAGATAAGTCTCTTGTATCTTTAGAGCAAGGACCATATTCCTCCTTCCCAGTTATACAATTATTAGGTTGAATTTAAATATGATGATATTTTGAAGTTGAATTTGTTATTCTATCACGCTATCCAATATAAAATTTCATGAAAGAAAGCTACATGAGCAAGTGATCAGTATTTGAAGGAGAAAAAAGTATCAATTACAGAAGATGACAGAATATAAGTCTTCTAAAAGTTATATATCTTTTTTTTTTGAGAGGTTAACTTATGGTTTGATGTGTACCTGAGGGAAACAAAGAAAACAGGTATTTCTTCTTTTATGGCCATCTACTAGTCTAGAATAGAGTCCAAAATGTATGAGGCTTTCTCTTTTCTTTGTAGTGCTCTTCATAAAATCAAGGAGCATTCTTTAGTATTGAAGTTAGGGCATACCTAGGCAGTGACCTGGAAGTGCAGTGTATAGTCTAAAAATTGTTGACTTAGATTTTATTTTTATTTTAGCTCCATTATACAGTTATCTATCTTACTCTGATAGCTTTCCTATATAACATAAAACTTTCCCAGATTTTGAACCCCAAAACCTCATTTTATTTTACTCATTTCCTTTCTCATTTCCTCTGATAAGTTGGAACAATTATATTTGATTTCTGGGAGGGTGTTTGCCCATCTCAGTTATTGTGAAATAAGGTGTAGTCAGTGACTAAAGACTTCGTAAAGCTAACCTGACCTGTTACCTTTTTGCTTTTTCCTTTGGGATAAGAAAAGCTCTTGTAGTAACTCCCTACACCCACTCATGTTGGTCATTTGAAGTGATAATTCCAGAATGTGGAAGAGGGCAGTAATAAACATTCTGGAAACTGAGGATTGGCTGATCATCTGCATTCCTGTTTGTCTTAATGTTCGTTTTCACTGCCATCATGTTTAGAGAATTTTAGTGTTAGGAGCTCTGGTAGCATAGTGCCTAAGGCACCTGACTGCTAACCAGAAGGCTGGCGGTTCAAACCCACCAGCCACTCCTTGGAAGGAAAGTTAGACAATCTACTTCCGTAGTGATACTGCCTCTGCAACCCAAGGAGGGGTCACTATCAGTCAAATTGACTCAATGTCAGTGAGTTTGTTTTTTTTGCTTTGGTGCATAGAAAATACCAGAACCACTGAATTAATTTCTGACATACTAGAAAACATTTTAATATTAGAACTATCTATTCTATTTTTAAGGAGCCCTGATGTGGTACAATGGTTAAAGTATTTGGCTACTAACTGAAAGATTGATGGTTCCAACCCAGCAGCTGCTCCCCAGGGGATTCCATAAAGATTTACAGCCTTGGAATCCCTATGAGGAAATTCTACTCTGTCCTGCAGGGTCACTATTAGTTGGAATCAACTTGACAGCAGTCAAGTTTTTTGAATGAAAAATATTTACTTAAAATCTTCCTGCTTCATCAGCCATACTTTATTGGAAGTCTGTAATCCAAGGAAAGTTCTAAGGAAAAGCATTTCATGTAACTTTGTACCTCTTAGAGTGTCTAGTGAACATGGTGGTGGCTTTTTATGCAGGGAGATAAAGCTTCCTAGTGGATACTAAGGCGCTCCATATTTGTACCCATTCCAAAGAAAGGTGAATCCCATAGAATTGTGGAGACTATTGAACAATATCATTAACATCACACGAAAGTAAAATCTTGCTGAAGATAATTCAAAAATGGTTGCAGCAGTATATTGTCAGGGAACTTCAGAAATGCCAGCCGGATTCAGAAGAGGATGTGGAAGGGAAAATGTCATTGCTGATATCAGGTGGATCTTGCCTAAGAGCAAAGAACACTGGAAAGATGTTTACTTATGTTTTATTGACTGTGCAAAAGCATTTGATTGTGTGGATCATAACAAATTACAAATAACATTTAGAAGAATGGGAATTTCAGAACAGTTTAATTGTGCTCTTGTGGAACCTGTACATGGACCAGGAGGCTGTTGTTCAAACACAAGAAGGGGATACTGCATGGTTTAAAGTCAAGATGGGAGTGCATCAGGGTTTTATTCTTTCTTCATACTTATTCAATCTGTATGCCGAACAAATAATCTGAGAAGCTAGACTATATGAAGAAGAACATGGCATCGGGATTTGAGTAAGACTCAAACCACCTATGATATGCCGACAATACAACCTTGCTTGCTGAAAGTGAAGACGATTTAAAGCACTTACTGATGAAGAGCAAGACTACAGTTTTCAAATATGGATTACACCTCAACATAAAGAAAATGAAAATTCTCACAACCGGATCAGTAAGCAGCCTCGGTCTTTCCTGGAGAAAAAATTGAAGTTGTCAAAGATTCCCTTTTATTTGGTTTCACAATCATCATCAGTGGAAGGAGCAGTCAAGAAATCAGACGATGTATTGCACTGGGCAAATCTGCTGCAAAAGACCTCTTCAAAGTGCTGAAGAGCAAAAATGCCTCTATGAAGACTAAGGTGTGCCTGACCCAAGCCATGATATTTTCAGTAACTTCATATGCATGTGAAAGCTGGACAGTGAATAAGGAAGACTGAAGAAGAGTTGATGCTTTTGAGTTGTGATGTTGGCGAAGAATGCTGAAAGTACCATGGACTACCAGAAGAACTAACAGATCTGTCCTAGAAAAAGTGCAGCCGGAATGCCGCTTGGAAACGAGAATGGCCAGACTTTGTCTCACCTACTTTGGTCATGTTGTCAGAAGGGACTATTCCCTGGGGAAGGTATATCATGCTTGGTAAAGCAGGTCAGTGAAAAATTGGAAGGCCCTCAGTAAGATGGATTGACACAGTGGCTTCAATGATGGGTTTGGGCATAGCAAGGATTGTGGGGCTGGTGCCCGACTGGGTAGTGTTTCATTCTGTTGTACATTGGGTTGCTATGAGATGGAGCCAACTTGACGGCACCTAACAATAACAAGGAGCTCTGGTGGCACAGTGGGTTAGGCATTTGGCTACAAACCAAAAGTTCAATGGTTCAAACTTACCTGCCACTCAGTGGGAAAAAGATGAGGCAGATTTACAGCCTTGGAAATCTTATGGGGCAGTTCTACAGGGTTGGTATCCTCTAGAGTTGCTATGAGTAGGAATTAACTCGATGGCAGTGGGTTTGGTTTTAAACTAATTATTTTAATCATCATTTCTCAGGACAGGTAAAAGAACTTCATGAATTCTTTTCTCAAAGCCGTGTTGGGGGAAAAACACATTGGTGATATGAGTCAATCTCTCTGGGAAGCCTGTATGATTTGGGTACGCAGAGATTGTGATAATCTGTCCTAAGACTGGGCTCCTGGGGCTGGCTCTCCTAGGATTTTGCCAATTTGGAGTTGCCTTGTAAATTATGACTTCCTTTTTATTTATCATCAGGGAGGGGACAGTTTCCTGGGGAAGTAAGTACTGGTCAATACTCAACATAGATAGACCCTCCCACCTCTTTGTAATTGCTGCTGTTTCTTTCACCTAGTGTATTGTTTTTCCTCTCTTGTGTCCTACCTGTCAAAATTTCACCATCTTCTAAGGCCCAATGCAGGTACCATTGACTTAAAGTTTTGCTCAACTCCCCACCCTACCCTGAATTGTGACCTCCCTCCTTTGAATCCCTGCATCACTGCGTATCTCTTTGGATCAATTATTTATTATGCAGCTGCTATGCGTAGTGCCTATGACATTTGACTGCTAACCAGAAGGCTGGCAGTTCAAACCCACCAGCCACTCCTTGGAAGGAAGATTGGGCAATCTACTTCCATAGTGATACTGCCTCAGAAACCCAAGGTGGGGTCGCTATGAGTCGGATCCGACTCGACGGTAGTGAGTTTGGTTTTGGTTTTATGGGACCGTATCCTGCTGCGTGACATGGAACACAATATGTCAGGCAAGACTAGTAAAAGAGAGTATAACAGCTGTGATATTTCATTACTCATCACTAAAAGATAAGAAGTAAAACAATAATCATGATATACTGAAAAATGAATACTAGTTCTTTAATGCCAAATATATTAATTAATTAATATCAAAATTAATATGCAGTCAGTGCTCATATTTCTCTGTTTACAGGTTTTGTTTTGTTTTCACAGTTTGGATTGTGATTCATATGTTGCATTGCCTCACCCTCTTTTTTTTTTGAAACTCTTCATTGTAACTTGGGTGAAAGTTTACAGAGCAAATTTGCCTTCTGTTCAACAGTTCATATACGTTTTGTTTTGTGACATTAATTGTAATCAAGTGTAACAGCTTTCTTCCCATTTCCTGCTTGTGTTACCTCTTCTCTGTGTCCTTCTTTCCTGTGCATTCCTGCTTTCTGAGCTTTCTGCCTATGCTCGTATTGCCCTTCTGATCTCCCATGGTTGATTGTTGTAAGTTTATCTCCCTGGTATAATTGTTCACTTCAGAGGCCTATCTGTTGTTTGTCTGAAAGTTAAACCATGGGATCCTCTTTTTTAAAACTTCTTTTAATCTATAGGTTATCTTTTTATTACTGTTACTGTTCCCAGGCAGTTTATTTGTTGAAGAAACCTAAGTCTTTGCCCTGTGGAATTTCTCAGTCTGGATTATGCTGATTGCATCCCAGTGGTTTCATTTAGTTATGTTCTGCCTGTATTTCATAAAAATTAGTAGTTACATCTCTAGAGTCTTAATCCAATTTGATCTTTTTAAAATGGTAAAAATACTTCACAGTCAATACTGTACGCTTCCTATTCATTCTTTCTTTTTTTTTAAATTGTGATTTGGGTGAAAATTTACAGAGCAAATTCACTTTCCATACAGCAGTTCACATACACTTTGTCTCATGACATTGACTACAATTTACCACAGTGCAACAGCTCCCTTCCCACTTCCTCCCGATAGTTACCTCTTCCCTGTGCCCATCCCTCTATGTACTCCTGCCCCCTGAGCTGTCTCCCTGTGTATAAACAGCCCTTCTTTCTCCCATGATTTTCTCCACAAGGAGTGTATCTACCTTAGGTAAATGTTCAACTCATTTGCTTGTCTTTTATTTGTCTGTAAGCCACACCTGTGGGTTCAGTCCAGACCTAAAGGGCAGCTAGTCTCAGGGGTTCCACCAGGCTCTTCAGACCAGCAAACCTGGTCCCCCCCCCCTTTTTTTTTTCTCCAAATGATTTTGAGTTTTGTTCTACATTGTTCTCCCTCTCTGTCCTGGATCTCCTACATAGATCCCCCTCCAAGTGGTTGACAGTGGTAGCCGGACACCATCTAGTTCTTATGGTCTCATAGTTGTAGAGGCTGCAGATTGCATGGTGTACCAGTCTCTAGGACTAATTGTTTCCATGAATCTTTGGTTTTCTTCATTCTTCTTTGCTCTGGATGAGGAGAGACCTATCGTTGCATCTAGATGGCTGCTTGCAAGCTTTTAAGATCCCAGTGGCTGCTTGCCAAAGTAGGAGGTAGAACAATGTTTTTTGTAGTATGTTATGCCAATTGAGCTTGATGTCCCCTGTGACTATGGTCCCTAGCCCTTCACCCTGACTTCTCATCCTACCATTCCAGTGAAATTGTTCTTACCAAGGCCATCTGTGACTTACATACTGCCACATTGAATGGTCATTGCTTAGTCCTTTACCTTATTCTATACTTAATATTGTCAGCCATTTCTCTGTGGTATTGTTTTCTTCCTTGTCTTCTATAGTTCTGCTTCTTTCCTGGCTTTCTTCCTACTGACTGTTCTTTGTAGAGGCCTAATTCTCTCCATATCCCTTGATATTGGCCTTGGCCTTCTCTTTTCACTCTTTTGAGAGATCTCATCCATCTGTATTGACCTAGCTGCCATTTCTAAGTGTTTTGTGAACACCAGAGTTCTTGTATCCAGCTGACTATCCCCTTTAGATTGTCCAGTAGGCACTTTGTTTTAGTTAGGAGAGTGACATTCACCTAACTTACACAACACACTAAGTATTCCAAGAAGCAGTTTAGCAGTCAAGACATAGATAGATTACTAGACCTCAAGAACAGTTGGATCCAGGGGCTCAAAATGTTGTCAAGAGTATCTCTGCTTTTTTGTCTGAGATACTTATTGTATGTTAGTTACTTCTCTCTTGCTGCAGACAAACTAACACACTTGCCTAATATCTTCTGAATTTTAAGTCTTATATTTTGTGCCAACAGAGAGAGACTGGTTTGATTCTTAGTTTCAAATCCCAGGAAAGGGACTCTTTAGATTGTATGTCCACCTCTGAACCACTAACTTTGGCTAAGGGACTACATTGTCATAACATGCTCTAGCTGGAACATCCAGGGGAGAAGTGAAGTAAAGAACACTCTAAAACATCGTTGTCCGCCTCATTCATCCATTCATCCCTTGGCTATTTAGTACACACACATACTCTTATTTTTTACCACATATACATTAAATATATTTTGTTTAAGATAATATAACTATATATGCCACCAAATATCCTTACCTCTTCTTCTGTGGGAGACTACCCAAATCCAGAAGTCACTGTTGAGTCCAGACTTTAAAGGTGGTATTTTTTGTTAATCAGGCCTAGATATGCTTTGTCACAAACCTGAAAACTATGGGCTAAATACTAAATTCAGTCAGTCATCTCCAACATAACTAATACATAGTGATGAGAAGGAAAAAAAAGTTAACAAAAACTCTTATAAGGGGAGTGAAGGTATCATTGCTCCAAAGCTTAGGCCATGTCCTGCTGAACAGGTACAGTATGAGGTAAATGATACCAAAAAAAAAAAAAAAGCAGACTTACTGCTGTCGAGTCGGATTTGACTCATAGTGACTCCTCCTTGGGTTTCTGAAGCGGTACCTCTATGGCAGTAGATTGCCCCGTCTTCCTTCCGAGGAGTGGCTGGGGAGTTTGAACTGCCAGACTTCTGGTTAGCAGTCAGATACCTTAGGCACTATGCCACCAGAGCTCCCAAGGTAAATGATAGAACGAGCAAATTGCATGGGCTTTTATTTGTTGACTCGCTTCTATGTAGAAGTGAACCTTCCTGAAAGTTTTCTGACTGTCCACTGAGAGGATTTTCTTTGTCTGTTGTCTTTCCTTGTCTGTTGATTAAGGTTAACACTGAGAGGACATTTGGAGAATTTGGGGGGATGGCAGTTCTATGTTACCTTAGCACAAAGGTTAGCAAACAGTGGTCGGCAGGCCAGATGCAATCTGTTGCCACTCTGTGTGGTCCACAAGCTAAGAATTTTTAAATGGTGTATAGAAAAATGAAAAGAAGAATATTGTTTTGTGACATGTGAAAATCATGTGAAATTCTAACTTTAGTGTCCTAAATTTATTGGGACATAGATACCCACCAAACCAAAACCAGTTGCTGTCAAGTTGATTTGGACTCTTAGCAACTCATGCGTGTCAGAGTAGTACTGTGCTCACTCCATAGAGTTTTCAATGGCAATTTTTTTTTTTTCTGTAAGTAGATTGCCAGACCTTTCTTCTGAGGTGACTATGGGTAGACTTGAACCACCATCTTTGGCTTAGAAGCGTTGACTGTTTGCACCATTCAACCCAAAATCCATTGCTGTCACCTAGGGACTCCAAAATACATACCATCTGGCCCTTTACAGAAAAAGTTTGTTGAACTCTGCCTTGGTTCTTATTTTTATTTATTTATTTGGAAGGAAGACTGAACAATCTACTTCCATGAAGATTTACTGCCTTGGAAACATAAAGGGGGTTACTATGAGTTGGAATTGACTTGATGGCAGTTAGTTTGATTTTTTTTATATGACCTTACAGAAGTAGATTTCCATGTCATTAAGGGTGCTGCAGGGTGGATTTGAACTGCCAACCTTATGATTAGTAGCTGAGTACTTAATTGTTTGCACCACCCAGGGACTCCTGTACATGACTAATTGGTCTAAAGAGTAGTGCGTGTTTGTTTTTTCTCACAAAAAATGGCTTTCCTCATCAGAGGAAAATCAGAATTCCATACTTGTTCTGCTGTTTTCTACTTGTTAAGGAACCTGCCTGGATTGGATGTCACAAATGGTTTTAGCTTATTATTCTAAAGGTCGGTGGTTTGAATTCATCCAGTGGTGCCATGTAAGAGAGGCCTAGTGATCTGCTTCCACAAAGATTACAACCAGGAAAGCCCAGTAGTTCAGTTTTTCGGGGTTGCTTTGAGTTGAAATCAACTTGATGGCAGTGTGTGTTTTTATCCTGGACTAGCACAAAAGGCTGTAAGAGAAGTCACTTTCATGATACTTAGTTACCATGCTCCAAGTACTCTAGTTCTGTAGGCTCTTGATCTGAATCATGAGGGATGCCTCCACTGTGGAAGAAGAACTGCCATCTTCCCAGGCCAAAACTGGGCATTCTTGCTACTTCTTAGCTGAACTTGATTCAGCCAGTTGCCCAGATTTGGGATCTGTTACTTGCAATCATTCTTTCTTTCACCAATTTCTTTTAATAATATTTTATGGCGTTTTTAGTGAAAGTTTACATAGCAAGCTAGGTTAGCATTTGACGATTTCCACACAAATTGTTCAGTGACCTTAGTTACATTTATCACACTGAGTCAACATTCTCTTTGTGTTCTCCATACCTTTCCAGTATAGTGTTTTAGTTTCCCTGCTCTCTTATCTTCTCATCTTTGCTTTTGAGTAATTGTTGACCTTTTGGTCTCATACTGATGGTTTTTAAGTAGAGCATCAACATTATGGGTAATATTCTTTATTTTGTGTGCCACTCTGCTGTTTCCCTAAAAGGTGATCTCAAGAGATACACTCAGTTCTAGGTTTAAAGAATATCTCAAGACAGTCGTCTGGGGGAGTCCTCTGTTTACTGTTCGAGTTTGGATAGCTTTTTTTTAAGGTAAGAATTTGAATTCCAGACTTGAAAGGCAGCTAGGGGCCATAGTCCCAGGGGTTTCACCAGGTTCTATCAGACCAGCAAACCTGGTCCCCCTTTTTTTTTTTTTAGTAAGTGATTTTGAGTTTTGTTCCACATTGTTCTCCCACTCTATCCAGGATCTCCTCCATAGATCCCTATCTGAGTGGTTGACAGTGGTAGCCGCACACCATCTGGATCTTCTGGTGTCACAGTCATATAGGCTGAGGATCACATGGTATACCAATCCTTTCGATTAATTGTTTCCATGCATCTTTGGTTTTCTTCATTCTTCTTTGCTCTGGTTGAGGAGAGACCTATCATTGCACCTAGATGGCTGTTTGCAAGCTTTTAAGATCCCAGTTGCTACTTGCCAAAGTAAACTGTGGAACAATGTTTTTATGTAGTATATTATGCCAATTGAGCTTGATGTCCCCTGCGATTGAGGTCATATTTTGATTGTTGTGAACTTGTTTTAATTTTCTTCAGCTTCTACTTGAACTTGCATATGAGCAGTTGATGGTCTGTTCCACAGTTGCCCCTGGCCTTGTTCTGACTGATAGTATTAAGCTTCTCCATTGTCCCTTTCCATTGATATAATTGATCTGATTCCTGTGTATTCCATCTGCTGAGGTCCACGTGCATAGTCGCTGTTTATGTTGTTGAAAAAAGTTACTTGCAACGAATAAGACATTAATTAGTCTTGGAAAATTCTATCATGTGATATCCAGCACCATTTCTATCACCAAGACCATATTTTCCAACTATTGATGCTTCTTCTTTGTTTCCAACTTTCACATTCCAGTCACCAGTAGTTATGAATACACCTTGATTGCATGTTTGGTCAATGTCATACTGCAGAAGTTGGTAAAAAATCTTCAGTTTCTTCATCTTTGGTTTTAGTAGTTGGTTCATAAATTTGAAATATAGTAGTATTTTTGGTCTTCCTATAGGCGTATGGATATTTTCCTGTCACTGACAGCGTTGTACTTCTGGATAGATCTTGCAATGTTCTTTTTCATGATGAGTGTGATGCCATTCCTCTTCAATTTGTCATTCCCAGCATAGTGGACCATATTATTATTTGATTCAAAATGGCTATGCCAGTCCATTTCAGTTCACTAATGCCTATGATATTCCTTATACATTCTATTTCATTTTTGACAACTTTCACTTTTCTTAGATTTATACTTTGTACATTCCATATTTCAATTATTAGTGGATATTTCCAGCTGTTTCTTTTCATTTTCACTTGTCTGTCAATTTATGGTACCAAGGTGGCTTGTGTGTTACTGTGATGCTGGAAGCTATGCCACCAGTATTTCAAATACCAGCAGGGTCAACCACAGTGGGCAGATTAAAGATTAATGAAATGGTGGATAGAACTTCCAGACTAAAACTAGGAAGAAATGTGGCCAGGTTCACTTCTGAAAAAATTGGCCACTGAAGACCTTACAAACAGCCGGGAAACCTTTTCTGATGTAGTGCTGAAAGAGGAACCTCTCAAGTTTGAAGGTATTCAGAATACAACTGGGGAAGAGCTGCCTCCTCACAGGAGAGGCAACCATAATGACATGGAGGCAGTCAAGTTTTCTGGACTTTCGTTTGCTGACATGACATGACTCAAAATGAGAAGAAACAGCAATGAATGTAAGTGTGAATATGTCTGTTCATGTCATTATTTCTAGGTCTCTTGGATATAACACCTAGGAGTGAGATTACTGGATTATATGTTAGCTCTATTTCTAGTTTTTTGAGAAAGCACCATACCATTTTCTATAGTGGTTGTACAGTTTTACAGTCCCACCAGCAATGGATAATTGTTCCAATCTCCCCACATCCTTGCTAACATTTTTTGGTATCTGTGTTTTTGTCCCCCCCCACCCCAAATCATTGCCATTTTAGCTGGGATAAGATGATGATACCGCATTGTAGTTTTGATGTTGCATCTCTCTAACGGCTGTTACTTACCTGTGTTTTATTAACTATGCTAAGGCATTTGACTTGTGAATCATAACAAATTATGGATAACATTGCAGAATGGGTATTCCAAACCAAAAACAAAACCCTCTGTCATTGACTCATTCCAATTTATAGTGATCCTATAGGACAGAGTAGAACTGCTCCATAGGATTTCCAAGACTATAATCTTCATGGGAGCAGACTGCCACATCTTTCTCCCACAGAGCATGTGGTAGGTTTGAACTGCTGACCTTTGGTTCATAGCTGAATGCTTCAACCATTGCACCACCAGATTTCCTTTATGGGAATTCTAGCACACTTTAATGGAACACTTAATTGTGCTCATGTGCACCCTGTCTGTAGAGCAAGAACAATCTTTTGAACAGAACAAGGGGATGATGCTTGGATTAAAATCTGAAAAGATACGCTTCAGGATTTTATTCTTTTCCCATACTTATTCAGTTTGCATATTGAGCAAATAATCTGAGAAGTGGGACTGTATGAAGAAGAATGTGGCATCAGGATTGGAGGAAACCAGTGATATGCAGATAACACAGCCTTGCTTACTGAATGTAAAGAAGGCTTGAAGCACTTACTGATGAAGATCAAACCAAGGCTTTGTAGTATGGATTAACAACAATATAAAGAAAACAAAAGTCCTCACAACTGGCACAATAAGGAACATCATGATTAATGGAAAAGTGATTGAAGTTGTCAAGGGTTTCATTTTACTTGGTTTCACAGTCAGTGCCCATGGAAGCAGCAGTCAGGAATTAAAATAGCATATAACATTGGGCACATCTGCTGCCAAAGACCTCTTTAAATGTTAAAGAGCAGAAATGTCACTTTGAGGACTAAGGTGTGCATGACTTAAGCTTTCAGTTGTACAGTTGTACAACTTTCAGTTGCCTCATATGCATGTGAAAACTGGACAGTGAATAAGGAAGACTGAAGAACTGATGCCTTTGAATTATGGTGTTGGTGAAGTATATTGAATATACCCTGAACTGTTAGAAGAATGAACAAATCTGTCTTGGAAGAAGTACAGCCAGAGTATGTCTTAGAAGGGAGGATGGCAAAACAACTTCTCACATACTTTGAACATGTTATCAGGAGTGACGACTACCTTGAGAGGGACATCATGCTTGGTAAAGTAGAGTAGTTTTTGTTGTTAAGTGCCGTCCAGTCGTTTCCGACTCATAGCGACCCCATGCACAGCAGAACGAAACCCTGCCCGATCCCGCGCCAGCCCCACAATCCCTGCTATACTTGAGCCCATCA
>NW_006921699.1:3324333-3326754 GCF_000298275.1 Orycteropus afer afer | reverse complement strand
GGCCAATTCTTTGAGAAGTGGACGGCCTCTTCCTTCTTCCTAGTCTGTCTCAGTCTATGAGCTGGGCTGTTACCTGTACACCAGGTGCATCTCGCTGGGTTTTAAACACCAGAGGCTCAGCCTCAACACTCATGTCTACATGTCACCACAGTAGGACAAACCGACAGACAAGTTTGTCTTGCTGTTGGAGACCGCTCGTATCACCCCCACCTGGGTCCCTGTGGCTGACTGTACCTCTGTCTGGCTTTCTGGCTTTTAATCCCCTTTCTCCCGCTCTTCTGGCCTGCTTCTTTGGGCGTCCCTGAGTTGTCTCTCCTCACCTGTATCCCTGGGGCTGACTGCTCTTCTGTCCAGGTTCAAGGCTTTATCCCCTTTCTCCTGCTCTTCCGGCCTGCTACTCTGGGCGTCCCTGAGTTGTCTCTCCTCACCTGTAACCCTGGGGTTGTAGAGAGTCAGTGAAAATTGGAGGATCCTCAGTGAGATAGATTCACATAGTGACTCTTAACAGTGGGCTCAAATATAGCAACAGCTGTGTGGATGGCACAGGACTAGACAATGTTTTGTTCTTTTTGTGCTTTGGGTCTCAGTGAGTTGGGACAGCTTAATAGCATCTAACAACATCAGTGGCTAATGATCGTGAACATCTTTTCATGTTTATTGGCTGTGGGATGCCCTCTGTGGTGAAGGTTCTGTTCATGTCCTTTGCCCATTTTGTGATTGGGTCTTATTGTTGTTGAGTTTTTGTAGTTTTCTGTGGATTTTAGAGATTAGACTCTTATTGGATAGGTCATTTCCAAAGATTTTTTCCCAGTCTGTAGGTTGTCATTTGCTCTTTTTGTAAAGTCTTTTGATGAGCAGAAGTTTTCAGTTTTTATGCGGTCACGTTTATCTGTTTTATTCTGTTCATGTATTTATTCTAATGGTTGTTACTCTATTACAAAAAATTAGGTCCTATCATTTTCTCCCTGGAATTTTGTAATTTTAGGTTTAACATTTAGGTCTTTGATCCATTTTGAGTTAGTTTTTGTGTTTGGTATGAGATATAGGGGTCTTACTACATTTTTCTGCAGGTAGATACACAGTTTTTCCAGCAACATTTATTAAAGAGACTGTCTACCCCCACTGAACACACTTATACCCCTTGTTGAAAATCAGTTGTCCATAGATGGTTGGGTTTCTCAGTTTTCAATTCTAATCTATGGCTCTCTTGTTGAACCAGTAACAGGCTGTTTTGATTATAGTAATTGTATAGTATTTATTTATTTATTATGTCATATATGCTATTCGGGAGCTCTGGTAACATAGTGTCTAAGGCACTTGACTGCTAACCAGAAGGCTGGTGGTTCAAACCCATCACCCACTCCTTGGAAGGAAGATGGGGCAATCTACTTCCGTAGTGATACTGCCTCGGAAACCCAAGGAGGGTTCACTATGAGTCGGGTCTGACTTGATGGCACATAACAACAACAACAATGTATGCTATTTATTTATCTTATAAAGCATATTTGTTTTACATTCAACAATTCATGCACATTTCATTTCATACCCCGATTACCATGCCCAACCATAACAGACTCTCCTCCCCTCCTGTCCTGTGACTACCCTCTCCCTGTCCCCTTCTTAACTATGCATTCCTGTCTGTGGAGCTTTCCTTCCATGTGAGTGCTGCCCCTCTGGTGTCTTAGAGATGATTGCTCTAAGGGGTGCATCTCCCTAGAGTAAGTGGGTGCATCACCATGGGGTAGGTGTTTTGCATGTAGGTCTTTCTACTGTTGAGCTGAGAGCCAATCCGGAAGTGAGTCCAGTGGTTGTATAGTATGTTTCGATCTCAGAGCTTGTGAGACCTCCTGCCTTCTTCATTTTCTTCCATATGGCTTTTAGGCTCTATGGGGTTTCTTTCCTTTCCATATTAAGTTGCTCATTACTTTTCCATTTTAGTAAAGAATGACGTTGGGATTTGTATTGGGATTGCATTATATCTCTAGATGAGTTTAGGCAGAATTTATATTTTCACTCTATTAAGTTTTCCAGTCCATGAGCACAGGATGTCTTCTCCATTTTATAGGCCTGTTTTAGAGTCTTGTAGGAGTGTTTTATAATTTTCATTGTATAAGCCTTTTATGTCCCTGGTGGTTAATTCCTAGTTATTTTCTTGATTTGGGAGCTATTGTAAATGGTATTATTTTCTTGATTTCTTTTCTAGGAATAATGTTTGTTAGTGTAGAGGAGCCCAATTGATTTTTTGTATTGGTCTTGTACCCTGCAATGTTGTTATATTCTGTTCATTCTAGCAGTTTTCTTGTGGAATATATATATTTTTTAATTTTATTTTGATTTGGGTGAAAATTTACAGAGTAAATTCACTTTTCATACAGCAGTTCACATACACTTTGTCTCATGTCATTGACCAAAATTTACAAT
>NW_006921699.1:3315913-3321572 GCF_000298275.1 Orycteropus afer afer | reverse complement strand
AATGGTATTGATTTCCTTATTTCTTTTTCAGCAATCTCTTTGCTGGTGTAGAGGAATCCAACTGATTTTTGGATGCTGATCTTATATCCTGCCATGCTGTGCATGGGGTCGCTATGAGTCAGAAACGACTCGACGGCACTTAACAACAACAACAACAAAGACATGTATATATTAGGTATAAAGAAATGCATGTGCCACCATAATCAGAATAGTGACTACCTGTTATGGAATCGGGGAGCACAGGAGTACACAAAGGCTTGAACAATATAGGCAATGCTTTATTTCCTAAAGTGGTTGGTGGGTGACATAGTCTCTGCTATATCTCCTTAAGCCTTTTTTCGTAACTTTTTATCAAATAAATTGTTGCTGAGGCAGTAGAGACTCACTGAGAGTTTCTTTAGGAAGCTTGGTCATGAAAGAGAGTAGAGAAGAGACAAAAGTGGTAGCTAGAGAGACATAAAAGGAGCTCTGGTGGTGCAGTTCCTAAGGCGTTTGATTGCTAACTAGAAGGTTGGAGGTTCAAATCCACCAGCTGCTCCATGGAAGGAAGACTGGGCAATCTACTTCTGTAAAGATTGGCCACCTCGGAAACCCAGTGGGGGTTGCTATGAGTCAGAACCAACTTGATGCAGTGTTTATTTTTGATAGAGATATGGGGTGGCTGTGGTAGTTATGTTGTTAGGTGCTGTTGAGTCGATTTGGACTTGTCATGACCCCGATGTACAATAGAGTGGCCTGGTCCTATGCCATCCTCACAATCGTTGCCATGCTTGAGTCCATTGTTGCAACCACTGTGTCATCCACCTTGTTAAGTATCTTCCCCTTTTTCACTGACCCGCTACCTCACCAAGCATGATAGCCTTCTCCAGGGACTGGTCCCTCCTGAAAACATGACCAAAGTACGAGAGAGAAAATCTGGCCGTTCGCTCTCCTAAGGAGCATTCTGGCTGTACTTTTTCCAAAACAGCTTCATTTGTTCTTCTGGCACTCCATGGTTTGGTCAATAACAAGGTTAAGAAAGACTTACTTTTTTTTTTTTTTTTAATAAAGAATATGTTTGAATGCTAATGGGAGGGATTCACTGAAGAGGGGAAGATTAAAATTGCTGGAGGGGAAGTAGTAACTGATGTTGTTGTTGTTGTTGTTATGGGCTGTCAAGTCGGACCCGACTCATAGTGACTCCTCCTTGGGTTACCGAGGCAGTATCACTACGGAAGTAGATTGCCCCATCTTCCTTGCGAAGAGTGGCTGATGGGTTTGAACCGCCAGCCTTCTGGTTAGTAGTCAAGTGCCTTAGGCACTAAGCTACCAGAGCTCCTAGTAACTGATGACAGTCCATGAAAATATTTCAAAATGGGAATAATAGTTTTTTATTAAAATATTTTAATAGAAATATTTTCTCCTTTTTAATTGGAGGAAAGGACTGGAGAGTGGAAGCAGATGCTAGTAGCTTGAAAGTTGATGGCCATTTCATGAGAAGGTTTCTCTCTGATGCCTTCATTTTTATCTTTGTGTTCAGTAAGAGAAGGTCATTTGTAGAATGGAAGGTAGGATTGGGAGCAGGATTATTAAGCAGAGGCATAGGATTTCATGAAATACTTGTGAAATAAGAGTAACATTTCTGGGAAGCTTTGATAGTCTAGTTGAAAGTGGGTTATGAACTATGGAATATTATGAGAAAATCAGATAATGCATAAGATGTAATGAAGAAAGCAAAAATGGTATGGAATTATCTTTGCTTCCAGAATTTTCACTACATTATTTTAAACCTGAAGTCTATAGAAATCTCATGGCTGACTTTGGAGCAAAATACTGTCTTGGGACCTGATGTTTTGATAGGATTAGCTTTGATCTCCAGGTGTACAGCCTTTGTTTACCTGTGTTTTAGGAAGTGACCTCTTCAAACTCTCTCTTGTGTATAGAAAATCTGGCAAATGAGGTTAAGAGGGGTCTTTCTACCCATGAGAATATGTGCTTTAGCATAGTGCATAATGTCAAGTTACAGCTTAATAGTAGTTATAATATATGGAGTTCTAAAATAATTGAAGTCTTAGCTCAAGTCTCATTTTGACTTTTGGAATTTAAATCATGCAATTATTTAGTAGCTGAATGGTCCCATTTTTTAGGAGCATATTAGCATGTTTATTCTAACAAAGTGATTGGGAAGGGAAAAACTTCATTGTAATAGGCAGTATGCTCCACCAAAAGGGGCAAATTAAAGTACATCTTTTAGTCTTGTATACCAAAAAAAAACAAACTCACTGCTGTAAAGTCAACTCTGACTCATAGCGACCCACTCTTGGGTTTCTGAGATTGCCCAGCCTTACTTCTAAGGAGTGGCTGGTGGGTTTGAACTGCCAGCCTTTTGGTTAGCAGTCAAATGCCTTAGGCACTATGCCACCAGAGCTCCTTAGTCTTGTATATAACTATTTAAAAAGTTATAAAGAAAATATCTGTGTTAATTAAAAAGCTTATAGAAGATGAATTTTTGGTTCATAGGGAATGCACATTTAAAAATTGTATAGGTTCCAAATTGTCATTTTGGAGACAGTTTATTAGAGATCCTTGATTCCCACACCTTTTCCAACATTGAATAATAACATTGGAAAAAACCTTGAATACTGATACTTATAGAAAAAGGAAATCTCATTGCTTTCGTTTACTTTTCCTTTTTACTAGTAAAGGAACTGTGGTGATGCAGTGCCTAAGGCATTTGACTGCTAACCAGAAGGTTGTCAGTACAAACCCACCAGCCACTTTGTGGAAGGAAGATAAGGCAGTCTACTTCTGTAAAGATTTACCACATTGGAAACCTAGTGGGGGTAGCTGTGAGTCAGAATTGACTCAATGGCAGGAGGTTTATTTATTTATATTTTTACTAGTAAGGTGACCTGTTTCCACATATTGGCCATTTGTGTTTTCTTTTGTGAATTACTGCTTGTGCTTAGGCCACTGTGAAAGTGTGGTGGTAGTGGTGTCCATCAGAATCTGTCCAACTTCAGGGGGAATAATGAGAATCAAGATCAGCTCAAGGCTGATCCCTGTGAGGTGGAAGACATACCTCTACCCTGTAACCTTTTTACCAATTCTGACATCAGCTGTCCCTCCCATGACACTCTCTACTTCTTTGCTGAGTTCAAAAATCTGTTGCAGTGGCCACACAGAACACACCAATCATTGTTGTTGCTGTTAGGTGCCATTGAGTCATCTCCAACCCATAGTGACCTTATGTACAACAGAACAAAACACTGCCTGGTCCTGTGCCACCCTCACGATCCCTGCTATACCTGAGCCCATCATTGTCGAGTTTTCTGACTCGACAACACATGATAACAACAAAAACATAATCAGGGTCACATTTTGGCTCTTACGGATTTGCTTTAATTGTCTTCAACTTCATCTTGAACTTGCATATGAGCAGTTGATGGTCTGTTTCACAGTCATTGCAGCCACTGTGTCAGTCCATCTTGTTGAGGGCCTTTGTCTTTTTTGTTGATCCTCCACTTTACCAAGCATGACATTCTTCTCCAGAGAATGGTCCCTTCTGACAACATAACCAAGGTAGGTGAGATGAAGTCTGACCATTCTCGCTTCCAAGGAGAGTTCTGGCTGCACTTCTCTGGGGCAGATTTGTTAGTTCTTTTAGCAGTCCATGGCACTCTTCAGTATTCTTTGCCAACACCACAATTCGAAAGCATCAACTCTTTTTTGGTCTTATTTATTGTCCAGCTCTCACATGCATATGAGGTGACTGAAAATACCATGTCTTGGGTTAGGCGCACCTTAGTCTTCAAGGAGCCATCTTTGCCCTTCAGCACTTTAAAGAGGTCTTTCCCAGCAGATTTTCTCAATGCAGTACATCTTTGGATGTCTTGACTGCTGCTTCTATTGGTGTTGATTGCAGAACCAAGTAATAAGAAGCCTTTGACAGCTTCAGTCTTTTCTCCGTTTATTGTAATGCTGCTTATTGGTCCACTTGTGAGGGTTTTTGTTTTCTTTATATTGAGGTGTAATCCATACTGCAGACTGTAGTCTTCAATCTTCATCAGTAAGTGCTTCAAGTCATCCTTACTTTCAGCAAGCAAAGTTGTGTCATCTGCATATCTCAGATTGTTAATGAGACTTTCTCCAATCCTGATGCCCCATTCTTCTTTATATGGTCCAGCTTCTTGGCTTATTTGCTGAGCATACTGATTGAATAAGTATAGTGAAAGGATACAACCCTGATGCAGTCCCTTCCTGATTTTAAACTATGCAGTATCCCCTTGCTCTGTTTGAATGACGCCTTCTAGTCTATGTACAGATTACTCATGAGCACAATGGAAGTGTTTTGGAATTCCCATTCTTCTCAGTGTTATCCATAATTTGTCATGATCCACACAATCAAATGCTTTTGCGTAGTCAATAAAACACAAGTAAACATCTTTCTGGTATTTGCTTTGAGCCAAGATCATCTGACATCAGCTATGATATCCCTTATTCCATGTCCTCTTCTGAATCTTGCATTTCTGGAAGTTCTCTGTCAATATACTGCTGCAACCATTTTTGAATTATCTTCAGTAAGATTTTACTTGTATGTGATGTTAATGATATTGTTCAATGATTTCTACATTTCTACATTCTGTGGGATCACCATTCTTTGGAATAGGTACAAATATGGATCTCTTCCAGTCACTTGGCCAAGTTGCTATCTTCCAAATCTCTTAGCATAGTTGAGTGAGTGCCTCCAGCAGGGCATCTGTTTGTTGAAACATCTCAGTGGTATTCCATTAATTCCTGGAGCTTTGCTTTTTCTAGTTCCTTCAGTACAGCTTCAGCTTCTTCCCTCAGTACCATTGGTTCTTGATCATATGCTGCCTCCTGAAATGGATGAACATTGACCAGTTCTTTTTGGTATAGTGACTCTTTTGATGTTGCCTGCATCATTCCATATTTTGCCCATGGAATCTTTCAGTATTACAACTCGAGGATTAATTTTTTTCCCCAATTCTTTCAGCTTGAGAAATACCAAGCGTGTTCTTCTCTTTTGGTTTTCTAACTCTCCAGGACTTTGCACATTTCATTATAGTAATTGACTTTGTCTTCTCAAGCTACTCTTTGAAATCTTTTCAGCTCTTTTATCTTGTCTTTTCTTCCATTTGTTTTAGCTACGCTCTGTTCAAGGGCAAGTTTATGAGTCTCTTCTGACATCCATTTTGGTCTTTTCTTCCTTTCTTGTCTTTTTAATGACATTTTGCTTTCTTCATGGATGATGTTCTTGATGTCATCTGCAAAAACGGCAAGGAGGCCACATGTTCTGACCTCCTCTAACCCTACAAGAGGAAGAGAGGATTACCAGCAGTAACCCAAGGCCTATTCCTACAAGGCCAGACATGCTGCCTCCCTCCAGCCCTTTCTCCAACCGTTCCTCCAAAAGCACCCACCACCTTTCTCCTGGGTTCGATAATTCGCTGCAGTGGCCACACAGAGCTCACAGATTATGGGGTTTGTTAGGGAAGCACCACAGGCTACAATTCAGGTTCAGGAAAAATGCTCAGTCTCTCTCCCAGCCCACCGTCCCTCAGCCAGCAGTCTCTCACAGTCTCTTTCCCAGCAGTGCTGGTCCCTCGGTGTCTCGCTGAGCAATGTGTGTCTCTTGCGTCTCTTTCCCAGCAGCGTG
>NW_006921699.1:3306640-3315513 GCF_000298275.1 Orycteropus afer afer | reverse complement strand
AATCTACTTCCGTAGTGATACTGCCTCGGAAACCCAAGGAGGGGTCGCTGTGAGTCAAGTCTGACTCAACAACACATGACAACAACAACAACATAATCAAGGTCACATTTTGGCTCTTATGGATTTGCTTTAATTGTCTTCAACTTCATCTTGAACTTGCATATGAGCAGTTGATGGTCTGTTTCACAGTCAGCTCCTGGCCTTGTTTTGGCTGAAGATATTGAGCATCTCCATCGCCTCTTGCCACAGATGTAGTCAGTCTGGTTCCTGTTTACTCCATCTGGAGAAGTCCACATGTATCGCCACCATTTGTGTTGTTGAAAAAAGGTACTTCCATTGAATAAGTCATTGGTCTTGCAAAATTCTATCATGTGATCTCCAGTCTTATTTCTGTCACCAAGGCCATATTTTCCAACTACTGGTGATTCTTCTTTGTACCCGACTTTTGCATTCCAGTCACCAGGGATAATGAACACATCTTGATTGCATGTTCTGTGAATTTCAGACTACAGAAGTTGGTAAAAATCTTAAATTTCCTCATCTTTGGCTTTGGTGGTTGGTGCATAAATTTGAATAATAGTAGGATTAGCCAGCCTGCCTTGTAGGCATATGTATGTTATCCTATCATTGGCAGCATTGTATTTCAGGATCTTGATACATTCTTTGTGACAATAAATGCCACACCCTTCCTCTTCACCTTGTCATTCCTGGCATAGTAGGTCATATTATGATTGTCTGATTCAAAATGGCCCAAATCAGTTCCTTTCAGCTCCTGTCCAATTCCTGGGATATTGCTCTTTACGTGTTCCATTTCGTTTTTGACAACTTCCAGTTTTCCTTGATTCATAGTTTGTTTTCTCATGTTCTGGTTATTAATGGATGTTTGTAGCTGTTTCTTCTTATCTTGAGATGTACCATATCAGCCAATGGGAGTCCTGAAAGCTTTACTGTATCCTCATCATTATGGTCGGCTCTACTCTGAGGAGGCAGGCAGCCCTTCCCCAGTCATATTCTGAATGTGTTCTCACCTGATAGGCTCATCTTCCGGCACTGTATTGGACAATGTTTCAGGACTACTCCTAAAGTTTTCCAGTAATATATCAGACAGTGTTTCACTGCTATTCATAAGGTTCTCACTGGCCAATTCTTTGAGAGGGGGACAGCCTCTTCCTTCTTTAGAGTCTGTCTTAGTCTGGAAGCTGCGCTGAAACCTGTCCACCATGGGTAACACTGCTGGCATTTGAAACACTGGTGGCATAGCCTCCAGCCTCACAGCAACGTGCAAGTCACCACAGTACGACAGACTGACAGACAAGTTTGTCTCCCTTAGTTGTTCCAAACTGTTCTGTTCACTTCCAAGTCTCCCCCCAGCTGCTTCAGCACCCACCTTGCCTTCCATGCCCCAACTCGTTCACCTGGCCTGCACCCAGATGCTCCCAAACACCCACCTTGCCTTCTGTGCCCCAGCTCACTCACCTGGCCTGCCCCTGGGCCACTCCCAGTGTAAGCCATACTTAACAGTTAAAAGGCTTATTATTAAGGAAGTAACAGTGTACAACTCAGGATCAGGATCAACAGGCTACAACTCAGCATCAGGATCAGGATCAGGATCAGGAAACATGGAGGCAAAATCTCCCTTCCTCAGTGCGGGACAGCCCTTTCAGCTCCTCTTGGCAGAACCAGCCTTCTCTTAGCCCCCTGGTACAGACGTCTCTTGGCCCTGCTCTCTACCACCACTGACTGCTGCTGGGCCCCTACCAAGCCTGTTTTTGTTCTATAGCTCTTTCAGGAAGTTCCTTGCTTCCTTTTTCTCTGTTTCTTCTCTCTTTTTTGCCCTTTTCTCCTTTCTGCTTCTTTCTGTTGCCTACCTTCCTGTTTCTTTCTGTCTGAATAACCTCTATGGGGTCTGCTGTGTATTTTCACAACTCCCTGCATGATCCTCCCAGGGAGGGTGAGGAGTAGGGCACAAGCTGACCAAACATCTTTTGGTAGGCCACAAATACTTCATTTGCATAATAAGCTACAGATACTTCATTTGCATAGTCTATCATCACTTCATTTGCATAGTCTATTGCCCAGTCCCTGCAAGGTGCATACCAATCACAGGGCAGGGCTAGACAAAAAGTATCAAACTTCAGGTTGTTTATACTTTACCTAGGAAATGTTGGTCAATCTGGCAAAAGTAACAAACCCTCTGGGATAGAAAACTAGCAAAGGTATTCCTCAGGGTTTAGAGGAAATCTCTCTTAAACTGTTTTTCCAAAGAACAAAAGCAAAAGCCCACATAGAGAAACTCATTTTACTTCAGCCATTTTTCTTGTTTTTTTAAAATTGTTGTTTGATGAGAACTTTTTATATGTTAGGATATTAATCTTTTATTATATGTTAGAAATATATACATATGTATGTGTGTGTGTGTATATATATATATATATATATATACACATATACACATATATTTGTCTTTTAATTTTATTTGTAGTATTTTATGAGAATAGTTCAAGATATTATTCACATTATCATACACTTTACCCATTTAAACTATACAGTTATTTTTAGTATATTCACAGAGTTGTGTAGTCATTACACAATCAGTTTTAGAACATTTTCAACCCTCCAGAAAGAAACCTCATGCCCATTAGTAGTCATTTCCTATTACCTTTTAATTTCTTCCTCTCTCCCCAAACCCATTTCTAGACAAGCATCTGTCCACTTTCTATCTCTGTGGACATCTATTCTGAATATTTAATAGATCTGGAATCATAAAACATATGGTTCTTTATGACTAGATTCTTTCACACCTTGGTATTTTCAGGGTTCATCCATGTTTTAACATGTATCTGTATTTCATTTCTTTTGTTTTTCTTTTATTAAAAAAACTTTGTGGTGGTGAAGTATATATAACAAAAAGTTTGCCATTTTAACTCTTTTTAAGTGGACAATTCAGTGATATGAATTGTATTCACCATATTGGCTACCAGCAGCACTATCTATTTCCAAAAATTTTTCATCACCCCAAACACAAACACATTAGCCCTTAAGCAGTAACTCCGCCTCTGTTCTCCCTTCAGCTCCTGCTATAATGACTAATAAACTTTTGTCTCTTTGCATTTGCCTATCTAGATACTTAACATAAGATGTTCTTTTATATATGTCTGACTTATATCACTCAGTATAATGTTTTCAAGGTTCATCTATTTCATAGCATGTGTCATCTCTTCATTTCTCTTCACAGATGAATAATAATATATGGCTATCACATTTTTTTTTTATTAATTTCATCTGTTGATGGACATTTGGGTTGTTTCCACCCTTTGGCTATTGTGAATAATGCTGCAGTGAGCATTGGTGTACATGTATTTGAGTCCTTGCTTTCAAGTTTCTTGGGTATGTCCTGGTATTGCTGGGCCATATGGTAGTTATGTTTAATTTTTTGAGGTACTGCTAAACTGTATTCCACAGGGGCTATACCATTTTACATTTCTACCAGCAATAGATGAGGGCCCCAATTTCTCCACATCCTTGCCAGCATGAGATATTTTCTGTCTGGTAATAGCCATTCTAGTGGTTTGGAGTAGTCATTGAATAGTCATTGTGGTTTAGAGTAGCATTTTCCTGATAACTAATAATGGTATTGGGCATCTTTTCATGTGCTTATTGACCATTTATGTCTTTGAATAAAGGTCTATTCAAGTCCATTATTTATAGATTATCTCTTCCTTCCTTGATGAAGTCTTTTGATGGACAAAAAATTTTCATTTTGATGAAGTCTGATTTATCTATTTTGTCTTTTGTTGCTTGTGCTTTTGTGCATATCTAAGAATCTATTGTCTAAAACAAGATCTTGAAGTTTTAGTTTGACCTTTGTTTTCTTTTAAGAGTTTTCATGATTTTAATTCTTGTATTTAAGTCATTGATATGTTTTGAATTAATTTTCATATATGGTGTGTGTTATGGCTCCAATTTCACTCTTTTGCATGTGGAAATCCACTTACCCATCACCATTCGTTGAAGAAACCATTCTTTCCCCATTGAGTGTATTTGGCACCCTTGTCAAAAATCACCTAACCATAGCTGTGTAAGATTTTTTTCCAAACTCTAGATTATATTTCATTGGTCTGTGTGTCTATCATTATGTCAATACCAGACTTTTTCAATTACTATACCTTTGTAATTTGTTTTGAAATCAGGAAATGTAAGTCCTCCTCTTTTTTTTTTTAAAGATTGTTGTGGCTATTCAGGGCCCCTTGAAATTCCATATGAATTTTAGGATCAACTTTTCCATTTCTGCTTTTACCTTTTGAAGAACTGCCAGACTGTACCGTTTTACTTTCTCATCAGTAGTATGTGATAGTTCTGTGTTCTACTTTCTCCACATCCTTGCCAACACTTGTTATTGTCTATCATTTTGATTATAGACATTGTAATAGTTGGGAAGTGCATTTCCTTGTTGGCTATGATGTTGAACTTCTCGTGCTTATTGGTCATTTGCATCTCTTTTCTTTGGAGAAACATCTGTTTAGATCCTTTGCCAATTTTAAAAATTGGATTATTAATTTTTTTTACTATTGAGTTGTAGGAGTTCTTTATATATTCTAGATACAAGTCTCTTATCATATATATTTTTTTGCAGATATTTTCTCTTTTTTCTAGGTTGTCTTTTTACTTTCTTAATGGTATACAAAACTTTTTCAATTTGATGAAGTCCAAATTATTACTATTATTTTCCCTTTTGGTATCATACCTAAGAAACTTGCCCAATCTAAGGTCACACAAATTTATGCCTGTATTTTCTTCTGAGAGTTTTATAAAGATTTAGCTCTTACATTTAGGTCTTTAGTCCATTTTTAAAATTTTGCATACAGTATGAAGTAGACATCCAAATTTATTATTTTACATGGGGATGTCCAGTTGTCCCAACACCATTTATTAAAAATACTATTCTTTGACCATTGAAGTGTCTTGGCATCCTTTTTGAAAACCAGTTGATGGTAAATATGAGTGTGGCTATATTTCTTGATTCCAGTTCTTTTTCATTTATCTGTATGTCTGTGTTTATTATACTAGTACCACAGTGTCTTGATTACTGTAGCTTTGAAGTAAGTTTTGAAATTGGGCAGTGAATCTTCCAGCTTTGTTCTTTTGCAAGATTATTTTGGCTGTTCTTGGTGCCATAAATTTCCATGTGAATTTCAGAGTTAGAGTGTCAGTTTTTGCAAAGAAGTGAGCTTGGATTTTGATAGGGATTTGGTTGAGTGTGTAGATTAGGGGAGTATTGCCATCATAATAAAATTAATTCTACCAATCTGTGAACATAGGATGTCTTTCTATTTATTTAGGTTTTCTTTAACTTCTCCAACAATGATTAGTAGTTTTTAGGGCATAAGTTTTACACTTCTTTTAACATTTTATTCTCAAGTATTTTATTTCTTTGATGCTACTGTGAATGGAATTGTTTCCTTAATAGCAATTTTGGAGTGTCCATTGGTGCTGTCATGGTTAAGTGCCATTGAGTTGGTTCTAACTCATAGCAACACTGTATACAACAGAATGAAATGCTGCCCAGTCCTCCATCATTCTCACAGTCATTGCTGGACTTGATCCCATCATTGCAGCGACTGTGCCAATCCTTCTCATTGAGGTTCTTCCCCTTTTTTGCTGACCCTCTACTTTACCAAACATGATACTGTTCTCTAGAAATAGGTTCCTTCTGGTAACATAACAAAAGTATGAGAGAAGAAGTCTGGGCATTCTCCCTTCTAAGGAGCATTCAGGGTGTATTTATCCCAAGGCAAGTTTGTTTGTACTTCTAGCAGCCATGGTACATTCAGCATTCCTTACCAACACCACAATTCAAGACTGTGCTTCTCTGGTATTTATAAGGTTTTCAGTGGCCAATATTTTTTTTTCCAGAAGTGGACTTGGCCACATTCTTCTTTCTAGTTTGTCCTAATCTGGAAACTTTGCTGAAATGTATTTGAAATACCACTGCTAATATTTGAAATACCAGTGGCATACCTTCCAGCATCACAGCAACAAACAAGCCACCAGAATATGACAAACTGACAGACAAGTGGTGGTGTCCATTTCATGTTTATAGAAATTTTTTTTTTTTTTTTAGTATACAACAGTAAGGCACTGTCATCGAGTCGGATCTAACTCATAGCGACCCCTCCTTGGGTTTCCGAGACATTATCACTATGGAAGTCGATTGCCCAACCCTCCTTCCGAGGAATGAAGGGGTTTGAACCGCCAGCCTCCTGATTAGCAATCAAATGCCTTAGGTTCTACACCACCAGCGCTCCCTTTTTTAGTATATTGAATTTGTATCCTGCCACCTTACTGAACTTGTTTATTCTAATAGTTTTTTTTAGTAGATTCCTTAGGATTTTCTGTGTAGAAGATGATAGTCTTACATTTCCTTTTGGACATGGATGCCTTTGATTTCTTTTTCTTCCCTAATTGCCCTGATGAGAACTTCCAAGTACAATGATGTTAAATAGAAGTGGTAAGAGCAGGCATCTTTGTTTTGTTTCTAATATTAGGGGAAAAGCATTTAGTCTTTCATTATGAAGTATGTTAGTAGATAAGGGTTTTTCATAAATGCCCTTTTTCAAGTTGAGAACATGTCTTTCCTAGCTTGTTGAATATTTTTATGATTTTTTTAATGAATATTTTATGATTTTTATGAATATTTTATGATTTTTTAATGATGAATATGTGTTGAATTTTGTGAAATGCTATTTTGTTTTTTGGCATTCATTGAGATAGATGATCATGTGGTGTTTGTCCTTTATACTGTTGATGTGGTGTATTTATTGATTTTCAGATATTGAACCAACCTTGCATTCCTGGAATAAATCTCAGTTCCCCGTGGAAGATAATCTTTTTTATGTATTGCTGGATTCAATTTGCTGGTGTTCTGAGGATTTTTGCATTTAAAGTCACAATATAAATGGAATTTGTATGTATGGAGTGGTTCTGCTCTGCACATCTGAGACCACAATGAGTCAGAATTGACTTGATGACAACTAACAACTACAACAATTGATTTGTAGTTTTCTTGTAATATTTTTGTCCACTTTTGGTATCATGGTAATGCTGGTCTCAGGATGAGTCAAGATGTGTTCTCTCCTGTCTTTTGGAAGAGTTTGTGACATATTGGTGTTAATACTTCTTTAAATGTTTGGTAGATTTCACAAGTGAAACCTTCTGACTTTTCTTTGTTGGAAGTTTTTTGATTACTTATTCAATCTCTTTACTTTTTCTGTTCCTTCTTGAGTCAGTTTTGATAAGTTGTGTCTTTGTGGGAATTGTTTTAGAATAATTTTTACTGTGGTGAAGCATATATAACAAAACATTTGCCGCTTAACCATTTTTACATGTATAATTTAGTGACATTATGTTCACCATATTGTGCAACCATCACCACAGTTTCCAAATTTTTTCATCATCTTTAACAGAAACTCAGTACCTCTTGTGCAATACCTCCCTATTCTCTCTTTCGTGCCCCTGGTAACTACTAATAAACTTTGATCTCTATGCATTTGCCTGTTCTGGATATTACATATAAGTGAGATCATATATTATATGTCTTTTTTGTGTCTGACTTATGTCATTCAGAATAATGTTTTCAAGATTTCATCTATGTAGTAGCATATATCAAGACTTCCATTGTATTGATATGTCACATTTTATTTATCCATTCATCCGTTGATGGATACTTGGATTGTTTCCACCTTTCGGCTATGGTGAATAACATTGCAGTGAACATTGTACAGGTATCTGAGTCTTTTGCTTTCAGTGCTTTTCTTTCTAAGAATTTTGTTCATTTTATATATTTTATCTAATTTGTTGGCCCACAGTTTTTTATAGTATTCCATTATAATCCATTTTACTTCTCTAAGATTAGTAGGACTGTCTCCTCTTTAATTTGAGTTTTTGTTTTTCTTGGTCAGCCTAGCTAAAGGTTAGTTGATTCTCCCCTCTCCCACTGAGAAGCAACTTTTGGTTTTGTTGATTTTCTCTATCATTTTTCTGTACCTTGTTTTATTTATTTCCACTCTAATTCTTATTTCCTTCCTTCTGCTTGTTTTGGGTTTAGTGGTCATTATTTTCTCATTTTTTAGGTAGAATAATAATTTTTTTTTTTTTTTTAGATCTTTCTTCTTTAATATCAGTGTTTTTACAGCTGTAAATTTCCTGTTAAACACTACTTTCACTCCATCTCATAAATTTTGGTATGTGATGTTTTCATTTTCATTAATCTCAAAGAATTTGCTAATTTCCCTTGTGATTTCCTCTTTGACCCATAACTTCCATAGTAGTGTGTTGTTTAATTTCTACAGTTTTGTATAGTTCCTAATTTTCCTTTTGCTCTTGATTTGTAATTTCATCCATTGTAGTCAGAAAACTTATTTTGTATGATTTCAGTCCTTTAAAATTTACTGAGAATTCTTTTATGGTTTAAAATATGATATACCCTGGAGAATGTTCCATGAACAACTTGAGAAGTTTATCTGTCTTGCTGTTGTTGACTGGAGTGTTCTATAGATATATGTTTCTAGTTGGTTGATCCAAACAAAAAAACAAACTTGCTGCCATCAAGTTGATTCCACCTCATAGCGACTCCCATTGGGTTTCCAAGGCAGTAAACCTTAATGGAAGTAAATTGCCTGGTCTTCCTTCTGCAAAATGGCTGGTGGATTTGAACTGCCAGCATTCTGGTCAGCAGTCAAATGCCTTACGCACTACACAACCAGAGCTCCAGTTGGTTGATAGTGTTGTTCTAGTTCAATATGTGAAATTTGTAGTATTTGTTCATACCTTCCTCTCTTAACGCTGGAGTAATATTTTTATATATATATATATAT
>NW_006921699.1:3279052-3306540 GCF_000298275.1 Orycteropus afer afer | reverse complement strand
TTTCCATTCAACAATTCATATACGTTTTGTTTTGTGACAGTCATTGCAGCACTCTTCTACTGTATTCTTCTGTTTACCATTTCCCTTCATCCTTCTTTCCTGTCCCTTCCTGCCTCCTGACCTTTATCCCTGGACATATGCTACCTTTTTGATCTGATACTGTTGAGTCTTGTAATGAGTGCAGACCTCTCTGGTGGTGGTTTTTACTTTATAGGCCTGTCTCTTGTGTGACTGAAAGTTGAGCCACAGGGGTGAGTTCAGTTCCAGGCTTGAAGGGTACCTGAGGTCCATAGTCTCGGGAGTTCCATCTCTGTCAGACCAGTAAGCCTGGTCTTACACCAAATTATTTTAATGACACAAGAATACTGTTGTATCTATGGGCAGTTTAAGCAAAAGATTGCAAACCTGAAGTGTTTAACAGTATACACTGGTCTGAAGCCCATCAATAAAGTCATCAGGATAGAGGAAGAGTTGACAAATGATAGTCTCTAGGATGCTTCTCAAGCTAATGATAATCCTTTTCTCTTAAAAAACAAAACAGTTTTGAGGTATAATTTACATTCCCTAAAATTCACCCACTTTTAAGTTATGATTCATTGATACTTAGATTGTGGTCATAGTTCCACAGCTAATTGTAGAACATTTCTGTCATCTCAAAAAGATCCCTCCTGCCCATATTCCTCCCCCCCCCCAAATTTCACCCCAATTTTTTTTTTTTTTTTTAACCTTTTATTCTTCTATAAGGAGCTCTGGTGGCATAGTGGGTAAAAGCCTTTGGCTGCTAACCAGAAGGTCATGGTTCAAACTCATCAGCTGCTTCGTGGGAGGAAAATGGGGCAATTTGCTTCCGTAAAGATTTACAGCCTTGGAAACCCAGTGAGGGTTACTATGAGTTGGAATTGATTCGATGGCAGTGGTTTGGGTTTTTTTTTCTTTTTGCGCCCCTCCCCCTTTTAAACCCTTTATTCTTATATAGTGTTCCAGTATTTCCAAGTACTTCTCTTACCCGATCCTTATCAGATTAAATGTAGTATGGACATCTTATAAATGATAAAACTGAGGCTTAGAGACTTAACTTATCTAGATTCTATAACTAGTATGTTAGATGACCAGAACTAAAATTTGAATCTTTTGAATTGTCCCATCTACTAAATACAGTTCAACTATTTATAGTTGAAATGAAATTTGGACCTTACATTACATTGTTAAGGTACTTAAAATTGAGAGATAATTGCCACTGTTGATTTTTTTTTTTTTTTTTTGGTCACTTGTTATTTAATAAGGAGCTCTGGTGGCGTAGTGCGTTAAAAGTACTTAGATGCTAACCAGAAGGTCAGCAGTTCAAACCCATCAACTGCTCCTAGGGAGGAAGATTAGGCATTCTGCTTCCATAAGGATTTACAGTTTGGGAAACCCCACGGCAGTCGCTATGAGTCGCAGTTGACCCTGTGGAGTGGGTTTGGTTTTTTAGTTTTGTGTCATTTACTTGTTGGGCTATAAGTTAACACCATCTTTCTGAGAAGGAGTTTAGTGATAGTATATTAAAATGAGATCATGTATACCCTTGACTGAGCAATTCCACATCTAGAAATGTACCTGATGATGAAATAGAACAAACATGTGGGAAGGGAGAAAAACAATTTGGTAAAATTAACAATTAGTTAACAATTGGTACATCTAAGTGAAGGGTGTATGGATATTCATACTTTTTTTTGTAGGTTTGAAATTTTTTAGAATAAAAGATAGGAGAAAGAGAATGATAAATTTTACATATTAGAATGCTACTATGCTAAAATACTAATATATTAATGCATATACTCTAATGTGTAATATACTGGATGCTTTGCAGCATTTTCTAGCCTTGGGATTTACTATCTAATTATCCCTTCCTGAAGGCCTAAAGTACTGTACCTAAGGTACACCCTTACTCTTTCAGAATTCACACTGGTCATGGGATGTTCTCAGCTTCTTCTCTGGGTCTCTGTTTATTACACTTGAAAAAGTTACACTGCAATACCGTGCTTGCCTAGGAAAGAATACTATCTAGCATGCCAACCTTCAGTTTCCTAGAGGTAAATAAATGGGCGTCCCAAATTTACCTAAAACAAGACTTACTATTTATTAAGTGCAGTTATAATGTAACAACTATGCAAAAAGCATCTAATATGTGCTAGGTGCTGGGGAGAGAGCAAGAAGAATTTGCCATACCAGAAATTAAAACTTACTGTAAAGCTATCATTACCAAAATAGTGTAGTAGTACACTGAAATAAACAAACTGGTCAGTAAAACAAAACAGAGACCAGAAATAAACCCCAAGATACGTGAGATTTTAATAGTTAACAAATCCCAGTTCAATAGGAAAAGAAAGTGTAATTAGTAAGAACAGTTAAGTACTAAGTACTTTTCCAAGGTGACATAGCTATTAAAATGGTGAAGCCAGGATTCAAACTCAGCCAACAGAAACAGACAAATTCTTCAGTTTAGCAGCCTCAGAGAATATATCTCACAGAATTAAAAGCACAGCCATAAACTAAGAATGTTACTACATTAAGTTTTTAGTGATCAATTAATGTAGCTCTGTGCTTCCTGGCAGTCTTATTAAAAGAGAAAATACTCAGTCCAATGAATTTCATTGATTGAGAGAAGAAAACAAAATTTCTTTGGCATTGGACTATAGAAGGCACTTTATTGTGGCGATCTTTAACTTCTTCAGATCTGTTTTTGCAGAAATACAAGTATTTTTTGACTGGTTATTCTTGTGCTGTTAAATATGTAAAATTAAATCAACCTTAAAAAGATTTTTCTGATTTTTTCAGGAATTGGCTTAAGGACATTAGTACTTAACACGTCCTTTATAGACTCTTATCAGATACAAATAACTTTGTATGCTGGTTTCACCATAGCTCATGAGGTCTCTTTGAAATTTGATTGTTGGTTCACTTAAATTGGTTCCAGTGTGCTGGAGGGTAGTATGTTTTTGGTTTTATTCTAAGTAAGTGTGGGTGTTTTATGGTGTTCATTAAAGAAAGATAAAATATTTTTTATGGTTTAGTATATTGCTAGGTACAAGGGAGACCAAAGAAAGGCCACACTATTTCCATATCTTGCAATAGCATTTATTTTTGAATAAGCTATTTGCATGATACTGAATTGTGTATATCAGGAAGTTTTCTCTTTGAATGTTTACTTTCACTATTCTCACCACTGATACAGGTCCTCCAGAGAATATTTGTTTTGCTGGCCATTCTGTTTTTACAATTACAGTTTTCCACAGTCTCAGTTGATTTTAATTTTCTAGTTATATTTGCTTCATGAAACTTATGGCTAGAAGTGTTACACAAGTATGGTATAACCTAATTTTTCCCTGTGGCCTGTAACAGTGCTTTTGTTTTAATTAAAAAAAATTAAAAGAGATAGTTAAATTTATCTCCAGGAAAGGATGTTGCAGAGGGTGTGGTAATCCCTTATCCCAGGATTTGACGATCTTTATCATTATTGTCTGTTTAAACCAAAATCCTTGCTGCTAAAATAAGCTATTTCCCTTGGTTTGTTCTTAGTGAAAATAGAACATACTGTCATGATTACAGAAATTATGTCAATTTTTTTTTCTCCCCACCCCAAAACTTTTTCAATACAATTTCAACTGTTACTAACCCAAGTTAATTTTAGATATTATTGCTGAAGCCTCAGTTTTGCCATTTATTGAGGTGTTAATTGAAATATTAATATATTTAGAGCAGAAATGTCGTTTTTTAGGGAATCTAGAGCAACAGCAAAGCTGAGGTCAAACTGCCATAAGGATGGACACCAAGGAAGCTGTGTTTGGGACAAAAAGAAATCAAGATAAGGTAGATGCAAAGTAGAGAAAAGCCACTGGACCCTGGGGGGAGGGGGTGGAGATGGGAATGGGTTGCGTCGCCTCTAATGGCAAAGAATAGTGAGATTACTGAAGAGGAAGCTGGGAAAGGCTTACAGGAAATACTGAGGATTGGGGTTTAAGTACTACCTTCCTTCTTGACATACAAGTTTTAGCTGACTTTTAGCTAGAAGTGCGCTTTAAAAATTGATAGGGTTAAGTGTTTCGATGGGGGTGGGTCCTAATATTCTGGGCTAGTGTTTCCTCTCTGTATAGTTGTGGAAGAACTATTGGTATTAGTTGATTAAATCATTACCAAAACCCAACTTTAGCACAAATGCCTGTTATTACTTGGCAGTCAAAAGAGAGTCTCTGATTGAAGCATTAAACTGACTAAATCAGTACAGAAAATTTAATCTTTGTTTTCTTTTTTGTGATGTAAAGATTGTGTTTCTCTTCATAGCAACATGAACCGTGAAGACCGGAATGTGCTGCGTATGAAAGAACGGGAAAGGCGGAATCAGGAAATTCAGCAGGGCGAGGACCCCTTCCCACCTAGCTCTCCTCTTTTTGCTGAGCCATACAAAGTAGTAAGTTGTCCTTTTGTGTTTTCCCCCAGTAACACATTTATACTTTCGAAATGTTATAATCTTGAATAGTCTACTGGAGAAGAACTATCATTTCCCTTAGTAATTTAACATTTTTCCATTCTTGTAAACAGAGTATATTTTCTTGGAGTAAACTTTCATTGGAGTATATATAACATACATACAGAAATGTACACAAATTAAGTGTTAGGGTCAAAGAATTTTCATAGCACGAAAACAGACATACAGTCATTACCCAGTCATGAAATAGAGCATTACCAGCATCCTAGAAGCCCTCCTTTCCTCCCTTTGCTACTCTTAACTTTTAAAAGTGTGGTCTGGATTGGCATTCATCTCTATGCGCTGGATTGCCCACTAAGCTTGGACAGGCTTGTCCCCTTTCTGAGCCTTAAATTAAATTAAAATTTTTGTAAATCATTATGCATTATCTGCTGTTTCCCAGGTGCTCTTTGGGTATAACATCAATCAAAGGTGGTATTTCATGGATGCTTTTGATGCTCCTTCTTGCCATTTGGTCACTTAATGTACTGAATTTCACTGACTGTCATTAGTCTTCAAAGGAGTTCTGGTAGCTTAGTAAGTAAGGCATTTGGCTGCTAACTAGGTCAGCAGTTCAAACCCACCAGCCACTCCACAGAAAGAAGATGACACAATCTACTTCCATAAAGATTTACAGCCTCAGAAACCCAGTGGGGGTCACTATGAGTCAGAATTGACTCAGTGGCAGTGAGGTTTTTATTGCTATTATTATTCAGTTCTTTTTTCTGTTATCATAGGCTAAATTCTCTGATTTTCCTTCTAATGTATTTAATGCTTAATTAATAATATCAAATTTATATTAAAGCATGTTGCCAGGGGTGTTTAAGAAATTGAACCACTTGCTATTTTTATTACTGTTGATTTGAGATTACATTAAACACTGAATGGTACCACTTCTGATAACTCTTAATGTAGTTTGTTGGCCTTAGATGTCTCTAATATTTGATTTTGCTTTGGATTTTATTTGAATTGTTTTCCTTACATTTTAAAGGCATATGTTGTTGTTGTTATGTGCCGTCAAGTTGGACCCGATCATAGCAACCCCTCCTTGGGTTGCTGAGGCAGTATCACTATGGATACCTTCCTTCTGAGGAATGGCTGGTGGGTTTGAACCGCTAGTCTTCTGGTTAGCAGTCAAGTGCCTTAGGCACTATATTGTGTCTAATAGCAATAATACTATTTATTTTGGCAGAAATGACCATGGTTGGCTTATAGTTGAAAGTTCGATTTTTTTTTCCTGATGAAATGTTAAAAGTACAACGTATCTTAGGTTCTACCTCTGTAATACTTGGTGTTTATAGAAACCATTTATGGGATATGTAAAAGCCATTTATTCAGAGATTTTAAGGATTTTCCAACTTAAAGGCAGTGGTGGCTTAGTGCCTAAGGCATTTGACTGCTAACCAGAAGGCTGGCGGTTCAAACCCACCAGCCACTCCTCGGAAGGCAGTTTGGGCAATCTACTTCCGTAGTGATACCACCTCAGAAACCCAAGGTGGGGTCACTGTGAGTTGGATCCGACTCAATGGCAGTGAGTTTGGTTTTAGATTTGGGGAATACTGACATCATTTTTGTGAATGTAACACAAAACTGTATTCAATACAACAACAGCACAGCTAGTAGACATCTTGAAACTTTATATTACCCTACAATAATTGTTTGAAATTTAAAGTATGTACTAATGACTTCAAAAGTTGGAGATTTTATTGGTCAGAAATAATAGCCAGGATTTAAAATTTGGTTTCTCTAAATTTTTGTTTCTTCTTTTAATCATAACGTTGAATTACAAGGAAGATAATGTTTTCCTGTTGTTGTTATGTGCTGTCAAGTCAGACCTGACTCATAGTGACCCCTCCTTGGGTTTCAGAGGTGGTATCACTATGGAAGTAAATTGCCCAGCCTTCCTTCCGAGGAGTGGCTGGTGGGTTTGAATCTCCAGCCTTCTGGCTAGCAATCAGGTGCCTTAGGCACTATGCTACCGGAGCTCCCAATGTTTTCCTAGGCAGCCAAATTATGAGTGTTGGACAGTTTTCTGCCATGGAACATAATTACATAAAGGCATAATCTTGATTTTTTTTTTTTTCCTGCTTTTCAAAAGACTTTGCCGCAGTGTTACTAGGTTTATTGGTGAAATTTAGGGTTTTTTTTTGCCCCTCCTGGAATCTATTTCTTAGTTGTCTTACAGAATATTTGTGCTTTACTGTGGTTATTTTTAGATACTTTAAATGAATATTTTCACTATAAAGTATACTTGGGAGTTTGTTTCCAGATGTTAGCTTCAAGGTATGATGTGAAGCCTCCCTTTAAAAAACTCCTTTTCTGTTTGAAGTTTGGAAAGTCAGTTTATAATCATATTTTATTTGCATTTGTGCTAATTGTGCAATTTTATTTTACATTTTGTGTAGACTAGCAAAGAAGACAAGTTATCAAGTCGCATTCAGAGTATGCTTGGAAACTACGATGAAATGAAGGATTTCATAGGGGACAGATCTATACCAAAGCTTGTTGCAATTCCCAAGCCTACAGTACCACCAACAGCAGATGAAAAACCCAACCCAAATTTCTTTGAACAAAGACATGGAAGCTCGCATCAGAGTAGCAAATGGACTCCAGTAGGACCTGCACCCAGCACTTCTCAGTCTCAGAAACGGTCCTCAGGTTTACAGAGTGGGCACAGCAGCCAACGGACCAGTGCAGGTGGCAGTAGCAGCACTAACAGTACTAGCCAGAGGCATGACCGTGACTCATATAGCAGTAGTGGAAGCAGTAGCCGGAAAAAAGGCCAGCATGGATCAGAACACTCCAAATCACGCTCTTCCAGCCCTGGGAAACCCCAGGCTGTTTCTTCATTAAGCTCCAGTCATTCCAGGTCTCATGGGAATGATCACCATAGCAAGGAACATCAACGTTCCAAATCACCTCGGGACCCTGATGCAAACTGGGATTCTCCTTCTCGTGTACCGTTTTCAAGTGGACAGCATTCAAGTCAGTCTTTCCCCCCTTCATTGATGTCAAAGTCCAGTTCAATGTTACAGAAACCCACTGCCTATGTGCGGCCCATGGATGGACAGGAGTCCATGGAACCAAAGCTGTCCTCAGAGCACTACAGCAGCCAGTCTCATGGCAATAGCATGACTGAGCTGAAGCCCAGCAGCAAAGCACATCTCACCAAGCTCAAAATACCTTCCCAACCACTGGATGTAAGTCACACATTTAGAGCTTTTAACATTATGAATGTGTAAGCAGTTAACCATGAAATCATGATTGAATTTGAACTGCCTCTCTCTTTGCCTTAATAGTAAGGAATGTTAAGTGTTTAAAGTGACTCCCAAGTGGATCCATAGAGCTGTTAGCTTCTCCTCTTGGGCAACAGAGATACTGTCATTCAGTTTTCAAAAATTATAATGACAAGTCACTTATAAAATATAAGAATGATTCATGATCCATCAGTACCTTAGATTTTCTCCTCTTGATTTGAGGAAATAATGCACCTTATTTTTTGTTTGAAAAGAAAATTAAATTTCCTATTACTTCTCATAGTGACTCTTGAAAGAGATAAGGGTGTGGTTCATTGTGGTAAATGTTGGGACTATTTCTGTCCCCCCCACCCCCTATGAAGATGGTGGTGGTGTATATGGTTTTGTTGTGATCCTTTTCTCTGGTTACAGGGTTGAGACCAGCTGCTCTGAATTCATAGTGGTGGTTTGAAATTTACAGTAATTATAATTGTAAACCAAAACATATTCATAATAACCAAAGGAAGTGAGCATTGATTGTGAAATTTTGTTTTTTAATGTAGTTTGTGTAATTAAAAAGAAATTAATATCGGTAGCCAAAAATCATAGCTCTTAGCACAGAATGATTGGGGGAAGAGTCAGGGATAGGTATAGGTAAACTGCTTTTTTGAAAGTCTTTCCTGTCTAGGTAAGCTCGTTGTTAGTGGCATTTGGCATCTAATAACTTTTCTCAAAAGAACAGTAAAGTGGTAATTTGTTCTTTTTCAAACAACATCATCCTAGGAATTAGGTTTGGGTTTGAACCCCAGCTCCCTATTTTCTGTTTGTGGTTTAGAATAAGCAATTTATCTTCCACATTTTAAGAAGGAATATCTAAAATACCCATGATGTTCCAGAAAAGTAAATCTTTCCATAAACTTGGTTTTACTCTGATAATTTATGTGAAATGATATATCTCAGTATCATGCTGTATTTTGAATATAAATAAACTTTAAAATTTTTGGCAAGCTGCTCACCAGCAAAATTACATTTAACAAATTATTTCTAATCTAAGGATAAGAAAGATAAAATTTTAAAAATATTTGAAAAATATAATTAAGTTCCTTGAGCCATGCAGAGAGTTTGATGATTAAAATTTTTTAGTACTGAAAAATTTGTATTTTAAGGAAATTAGTCCACAGATTCTAATTAGTGTTGTGAATTGGAGTAATGGGATAATTATTTACTTAAATGTTATTTTATTTCTAATAATATTTTTATATCTGTGCAGCAAGTGATAATCTAATAATACATGACTAAATCTAATATGTGTTTCTTTTTCTATTTTTTTCTTAAGGCATCTGCTTCTGGTGATGTGAGCTGTGTGGATGAAATTCTTAAAGTAAGTCATTTGTTTTTAATAGTTGCAATTATTTTTATTTAATTATGATACTCTGCTACTCTTTTCCCACCCCCATATTGCTCAAAGGATTTGGAGCAGCAGATTACCTGTCTGTGTAACTTGATTATGTCCATCCATATCAATTAACTCTATTCTACTTACATTCATATGTAGGTTCTGAATCGCATGGTTTTTTACTATTTACAAAGAATTGGATTTTTTTTGTTTGTTTTTTTAATAATGCAAATTCTATTCTTCAAAGCTTGCCTTGAAAAGAAAATAAAACTACAAATACAACTGCACTCTCTCAGGTTTATCAATTAATAATTAGAAGTACTGAAGAACTCAATAGTTATCAGTCAGACCATTACATTGAAAAGAGCTTGCTTTGCAACTCATTGGTACATACTGGTCAACTACTACAAAGATTTCTGAATACTGCTCATTTTGGGTGTTTAGTGGGCTATCTTTAAAATAAACACATGACCGAAAATTACGTTCCTCTATTGGAAAAAAAAACAAAGTTGATTACGTACTGTCCAATGAATTAGTGAGTAGCAATGACTGCTTTTTGTTCAATAGAGAAAAGGTACAACTATCGATCACATAATACTTGTATTTTCTTGTTTTCTTGTAAGCTCCTGAATTTTTGTACCTGTAATTGCATTTCACTATTAATACTTTTGAAAGTCTGCCCTGTATTGGTTGCTCCCACTATGTTCTTATTCCTTTAACCCACTGTAATTGCTCTTTTGCTTCCATAATTCTGCTGAACCTGTTTCTCTAAGGTCACAATCTTCCCCCACATTGAGGAGCTTCACTTGAGTTCTCATTTTCTTTGCCCTCTCTATTTTAAAGACGTTTAATTTTTTTTTCCTTCTGTAAACATCATTCTTCCTTTATTGACTATCATTATGCTTCATTGTTTTTATTTTCCATTCACCCTCTTGCCTTTTCGTCTCTTGGAACCCTTCTTACTTCTCTTCTTTTTGACTTGACTTCTCCACTTTCATGGCTTTATCAGTTAGACAGCTATTCAGTCGTTCTCTCCTGTCTTGTTCTCCTTTGGATTTTGGTTTATGTCTCTTAATTGCCTCTTAGCTGGTTTCCATTTGAATTTCCTGCTGCTTCTTCAAACTCACCATATCTAAAGCCATATTTGTCAGACTTCTTCCTATTAGTAGTACCACCATTCTCCCATGCTTGTTAAGTGTAGAATCCTGATTATCTCTGACTTCCTCTCTTGTTCTGTTTAATCATGAAACGAGGTAAAGACTTTGAAAATATCTATTCCTTTCTTTCCATTCCTGCCCCATTGAGCCGGAATAATGCAACATATAGTCCTCACTCTGCCTTACTGCCTCCAGAGATTCCCTGCTCATCTATCTTCTGCATTGCTACCAAATTCTTTGCTTAAATCTCTGTTCTTCATAAGTTAATTTCCTTCTCTGAAATTTTTACTGTCTGTCTAAGGCACTGTAAAAGAATAGTGTTCAGGTTTAACATTTCAGGCCTTCCACAGGCCAGTCCTAGCCTCTCCCACTACTGATTGACCTCTTTGGCTAAAATGGTTTCCCTAATCCGTATACTTTCTTCCTTTTTTTTTTTTTTTTTTAAAAAACTCCTTGATGTAAACTTTCTTGGTATGTATTTCTCCTGTTTTTGTTTTTCTGATACTGTTTTTCCTTTGACTGTCATATAGCATTCATTTTTTAGTTGCTATGTATATAAAAAATCTAAGCATATTCCTTTCTCTTGAATCCTCAAAAATGCATGAAATTTTAATATCTGGAAGAAATCTTAGGCTTTGTTCTGTTTAATTATCTCTTTGATATCACTGACCATTTTTTTCATATTCCCAGGGCTTGACACATGGCTTTGGCTATAATAAATGTTCAGTCATTTGATAATAGTTGGAGAATATTAAATAGATTTTCCTACTGAGAGTATTTTGGCTCTTTAGGTATAAAATGCCATCACTGAGAACCTGGGGTACGCTGAGAACCTTGTGAAAGAAATTGATTTATTAATCCAGCACATACTAATTGAGCACTTACTGTGTGCCAGGCATTGGGAATACGATGATGATACTTTAAGCAAACATCTAGAACAGGATGTAAGAAATAATAAGCTATACAATATTATTTCTGGAAGTAAAATGCTATTAAAAAACAACACATAAGAAGATAGAGAGCAATGAAAATACAGGTGGCTGTTTTAAGAGGTTCGAGCACTACAGACAGTATTAAGTGCTTTTGTCTTTTTCCCCTTATGTCATTCTTTTGCCCAAAAGTAGCCAGTGTTAACTATCCATTTAGATTGTGACTTGTGTTTGTCATTTAATAATATGCTGTGGACATTATTTCATATCAGTAGTTAAATTTCTCATTTTAATGTCTGTTTGGTGTTCCATTTTACGTATGTCTGATAATTTATTTAATTGGTCTTATGTTGTTGGAGACTTAGATTGTTTGTATTTTTAAGTGTGAGCCCTTTGACCATGTATCTTTACATAACTGTGTGGGTATAACTTTCAGGTAAATTGCTAGAAGTCAGTACCACCTTTAATTTACTGTATTTTCTCAGTCTACCTGATGGCTTACTTTGAACTAAATGCCAGAAATAAAGCACTCCCTCCTTACTCTAAGTCTGATACCTCTCCCTCCCCTGCTTCTCTAATATATACGTTGTGATCTTATCCACTTCTCCAGACCCTCACTTGGATATATTTGGAATATGATCAGATAGGAGACATAGAATAAAACCAGACTGAGAGCCTTACCTGTGTGTTTTCCTCCGCATGTGCTTTTGAAATCTCTCTTCTGATTTTCTCCACCTGGCCAAATTTTCCATCAGTGCTGGGTTCTGTAGCCAGACTTTGTGGGATGAAATTTTGTGTCCAGCACTGACCAAGTGTGTGACCATGAGTAAGTAACTTCTGTGCTTTAGTTTCATCCTGTGTAGAGTGAGGATAATAATGGAATCTACCTCATAATGTCATTGTGAGTATTAAATGAGTAACAGACATGTAAAGCACTGAACTCAGTGTCTGTCCCATTAAAGTTACAGGATAAATGTTACCTGTTTTCTTTACCATTATCCCTTTCCTCCCACTTCCACAGCAAGCTCTTCCTTAGTAGTGCCTTGTGTTTGACTTGTATAACCATTCACAGGTCTCATCATTCTAACTGTAAACTCCTTGAAGTCAGGGAATGTGTATTATTTATTTCTATCACTCCATAGTGCTTTGCACACAATTGTGCTTAATTAATGTTTATTGTAAAATATGTATTATTTTGGAGAAGCAATTATGAAACCAGTATTTATAAATACAAATCTGGTTTTTAGCTGTATAATTTTTATCCTTGGACTGGTTGAAAACAAATTGTAATAATTACATTTCAGGAGATGACGCATTCATGGCCTCCCCCTCTAACGGCTATTCATACACCATGCAAAACAGAACCTTCCAAATTTCCTTTTCCAACTAAGGTAAGTAAATAAAATGTGTCTTTGATGCTACGAGAAAATTCTAAATGGCTTGACTAAAATCACATGAATTCAGAATTCTGTCTTGCCATTCCCATTTTGTGGAACAATAAAGATGTAAATAAATAGATGCTTTTATATAGTAATAATTGCAAATAAAGCAGCGTGATGGATTGAGAGCAACTTGGATTGAGGGGTGCTTGAGAGAGCTTAAAGGCTGTATTGGGGAGAGACTTAAAAGGCATTGATGTTTGTTGTAAACTATTACGGTATTCTAAGCTAAAGGTGGTAAGGGCTTCTCACTCTGTTAACTGGGGAATACTTTTCCAAGGACATAGCAGACATACTTATGTCCTGTGGTAAGAGTTTTCTCAGGCAACAGTTTCAAGGTCATCTAAAATCAGCAGATTTGTTTATTTTTAACTAACTTATACTTAATACAAATAATGTGAAATTCATTCTTTATATGAGAGTTTGACCAGGACCCCTAATAATAACTTTCCTTCGATTCTTCCCCCTCACTAGAGCTAATTTCATATGTATTTTTGCAAGTCTTTTTCTATGCATGTGTATCCATGTATATGTAATCATTTGCATGTAAGCATCTTCTCATTTATTTCTGCATAAATATATTGTTGTATATCTTTAATCAGTCAGCAATATTTCTTGGAGACTTTTCTGTGTTACTACGTATACAACTATCTTGTTTCTTTTAATTGTATCCACAGTATATATGTATCCTACTTTATTTATCCATTCCCGTTTGGCATTTAGATGGGTCACAATTTTTCATTTCTGTAAACATTGCTCAAGAGAATATCTTTATTCATGCTTTCTTGTGTACATATGAGTTTTCTTAGGGTAATAAGCAAGAAGTAGAATTGGTCAGTATTGAGAATATTTGTTCTATATATGCTTTTAAATTCCCTCCATAGTGGTTTTACCCATTGATACTCCCACTTGCATTACCTATTATTCCTAACGTACACACCGCCATTTGATACTACTAAGCAATAGTATTTTGAGTAAAAAATGGCATTCTATTTCCTAGATTACTAGTGAAGTTTATCTTTACATGTCTACCATCCATTTGATTTCTCTGTGGATGAATTCGCCTATTCCCTTTGCCCATTAGGTTGCTTTTTATACCTATTGTGTTTTAGGAGGGTTTTGTTTTGCTTTGCTTTATATGTTTTGTTTTAATTCTGGACTCTACCAATTTCTTATATGTAATGCAAATATATCTCTCAATTAGGATCTTCTAAGTTTTTGGTCTAGAAGATTTTCATATTAATGAATAAAATATATCTTTCCCTTCCTTTATAGCTTTTGCTTTATAGTATCTTGATAAAGAAGGCTTTTCTTTCCCCAGAATCAAAACCACACCCTCTTACTTCCCTTTTAATATGATTGTAGTTTTATTTTTTATGGTTATCTTCAGTCCAGTTTAATTTTATGAATGATGTGAGGTACAGACAGAACTTTTTGTCTATACATGTGTTAATGCCACTTAAAATAAATCATCTTATAATTTCATCATACAAAAAAAAATGCACCTGTAATTCATATAATATTTACGTTTTGACAGAGGTATACATCTGTGTAACCACCACCCTAAACAAGAATTAGAACATTTCCAGCACCTCAAAAAGTTCTTTCATTTCCTTTTGCAGTGAATGTCACCCTACCACTGGCCTCAGGCAACTGTATTGCGTTTTGTGTCATTATAGATTAGTTTTCACCTTTTCTAGAATTCCATATAAATGAAATCTGTTTTACATATGGATTCTTTTGCTCAGGGTATGTTTTGGGGATTGGTCCATGTTCTTGAATGTATCAGTAATTTGTTCCTTTTTATTACTGTTGAACTGTATGAAAATACCAAAATTTGTTTATCCATTCACCTGTTGATCATCATTTTGATTGTTTCTTGATTTAGGCTATTAAGAATAAAGCATCTACAAACATTCATTTACAAGTCATCGTATGGATTTATGTTTTCATTTCTCTTGAGTAAGAGAAATAGAATTGTTGGGTCCTGTGGTGGTAAATGCATGTTAAATGTATAAGAAACTAGAAACTATTTTCCAAAGTGATTCTATGACACTCCCACTTCATCCCTCTTTCATTCAGAATATATGATAGTTTCAGTTGCTCTACATCCTTACCTACCTTGGTATTGTCAGTCTATTCAGTTAGAGCCATTAATTTTCACAGGTGTGTAGAGATATCTTTTTGTTTTAATTTGTATTTCTCTGATGACTGAGGATGTTGAACCTCTATTCATGTGTTTATTGGCCATTTGTAATATCTGTTGTGTTCAAATTTTTTGCCTTTTTTTGTGTGTGGCACTGATGATAAAGAGAGTTATTTGTAGTTTTCTTACAATGTTTTTGTTTTTTATCATCAGGGTAGTGCTGGCCTTGTGAAAGGATCAAGCATATGTTCCCTTCATCTCTATATTCTGAAGTACTTTGTGGAACATTAGTATTCTTGAATGTTTCATAAAATTCAGCAGTGAAGCCATCTGGGCGTATAGGGTTTTTTATTGAAAGGTATTAAACTACAAATTCAGTTTCTTTACCGGATATAGAACTATTCATATTTTCTATTCTTTCTCCCAGTTTTGGTATTTGTTAATTTTATCTAAGTAGTCAAATTTATTGGCATAGAGTTACTCATAATATACACTTACTGTACTTCTAACATCTGTAGGATTTGTAGTGCTGTCCCTCTTTCTTTTCTGATATTGGTGACTTATGTTTTCTCTTTTATCTTGAGTAAGCTAACTAGAGGTTTATCAGGTTTAGTGATCGTTTCCAAGAACTATCTTTATGGTTTAATTGATTTTTCTTTATTGTTTTTTCTGTTTTTGATTTTTGCCTTAGTTGTGATTATTCTTTCTACTTACTTTGGATTTTATTTGCTTTGCTTTTAACTTCTTAAAGTGGAACCTTAGATCATTGATTTATAAATATTTATTTTCTAATATGAGCATTTAGAGCTATAAATTTCTGTCTAAACCTTGTTTTAGCTATACCCTACAAATTTTGATAGATTGTATTTTTTATTATCATTCAACACAAAATATTTTCTGATTTCCTTTGTGACTTCTTTGATCCATGGGTTATTTATTTAGACGTTTACATATTTACATATATACATATATACATATATATATATATATATATAAGTGTATGCTTTTATTTTCAAATATTTGAGGATTTCTCAGATATTTTATTACTGATTTCTCATTTAATTATGCTCTTGCCAGAGAACATATAATATGTAATTTCGGTTTTCTTAAATTTATTGAAATTTGTTTCATAGCCCAGAATAAGATCTATCTTGGTGACTGTTCCATATGGACTAGATGTAGTATGTCCTATAAATACCAGTGAGATTAAGTAGGTTGAGAGTGTTTGTCTCCTATGTCTCCTATATCCTTAGTGACTTTTTGTCTACTGTTCAATCCATTATACAGAAAAGAGTATTAATATCTCCATTTATATTTGTAGATTTGTCAGTTTTTTCAGTTTTATCAACTTTGGTTCATGGTCTTTTAAGCTCTGTCCTTGAGTGCTTACACATTTTGGATTGCTATGTTTTTCTGATGAATTGACCTTTGTGTTTTTCATTATGAAATGTCCCTCTTTATCTCTGGTAATTATCTTTATTCCGAAGTCAACTTTGTATGATTTTAGTAATAGCCATTTCAGCTTACTTTGATTATTGTTGATGACCTTTCCTCATTCTTTTACTATTAATCTGTCTGTGCTTTTATATTTAAAGTATATTTCTTGTAGGCAACATATAATTGGATCTTGCTTTTTTCTCTCCAGTCTGCCAGTCTCTGGCATTTAATCTTAAAGTGTTTAAACCTTTTCATTAAAATGTATTATTTATATTGTTGGGTTTAAATGTACTGTTTTGCTATTTTGCCCCATCAGTTCATTGTTCTTTTACCTCCTAATTGTGTTGAAAACATACACTAAAACATTTGCCAACATAGCAGCTAACACATTTACAACCCAGTGACATTGATTACATTTTTCATGTTGTACCACCATTATCACTATCTTTAACTAAAATATTCTTCAACCGTTAACTTAAATTCAATGACCCTAAACAAATTTTCCCTTCCCTCTTCCTTCCCACCCCTATTAGCCATTAATAATCTTTGGTTTCTATATGTTTGCATATTTCATGTAAGTAAGATCATACAGTATTTACCCTTTTTGTGATTGACTTACTTTATTCAGCGATAATTTTTTCAGGGTTCATCCATGTTATGACATGCATCAAAACTTCATTTCTCTTTTTAGCTGCATAATATTCCATTGTATATATATACCACATTTCGCTTATCCATTCATATGCTGATGGATGTTTGGGTTGTTTTCACCTTTTAGCTATTGTGAAAAGTACTGCAGTGAACATTGATATACAGATTTCTGTTTGCATTCTGGCCTTTACTTCTGGGTATATACCTAAAATTGGGATTGTTGGGTCATATGGTAATTCTGTGTTCAACTTTTTGGGGAACCACCACGCTGTTCTTTTACATACCCACTAGCTGTGCATGAGGGTTCCAGTTTTTCCACAACCTCTCCAACACTTGTTTTCTGTTTTTTTGATCATTGTCATTCTAATGGGCGTGAGGTGGTGTCTCATGCTGTTTTGATTTGCATCTTCCTAAAGGCTAATGATACTGAACAATTTTTCATGTGCTTGTTGGCCATTTGAATATCCTCTTTATTAAACTGTTCAAGTCCTTTGCCCATTTTTTGATTGAGTTGTTTGTCTTTTTGTTATTAAGATGTTATGGTTTTAAATATTTTTTGGGTATTAAGCCCTTATCTATATGACAGTTCTGAAAATTTTTTCCCAATCTGTAGGTTGTCTTTTCGCTTTATTGATAAAGTCCCTCGATGTACAAAAGCATTTAATTGTTATGTAGTCTCATCTATCTATTTCGTCTTTAACTGCTCAGATTTTTCTTATCATAACGGATAATCTCTTACTAAACACAGATACCACAGCCCCACCTCTATATTTTCTTCTAGGAAATTTATGGTTTTAATTTTCACATTTAGGTCCTTGATCCATTTTGAATTGGTTTTTGTGTATAGTATGAGGCCTGGATTCTGATTCATTCTGCTTGTGGAAATTTGGTTTTCCTACCACTGTTTATTAAAGAGACTTCTTTTCCTATTGTTCAGACTTAGCACCCTTGTCAAAAATTACTCTGTTGGTCTGTATGTCTGTTATTATATCAGTATCAGACTGTGTTATTGTAGCTTTGTAGTTTTTTTTTTTAATTGTGATTTGGATGAAAGTTTACAGTGCAAATTGATTTTCCGTTCAACAATACATATATATTCTGCTTTGTGACATTTGTAGTATGTTTTTAAATCAGGAAGTGTGACTTTCCCTACTTTATTTTTCTTCATGATTGCTTTAGCTATTCAGGGTCCCTTGCCCTCTACGTAAATTTTAGGATAAAACAAAAAAACAAACTCACTTCTGTGAAGTTGGATCCAGCTCATAGTGACCCCTCCTTGGGTTTCCGAGGCGGTATCACTACAGAAGTAGATTGCCCAATCTTCCTTCCGAGGAGTAGCTCATGGGTTTGAACCACCAGGCTTCTGGTTAGCAGTCAAATGCCTTAGGCACTACGCCACCAGAGCTTCCAAAACACACTGCTGTGGAGTCGGATTCAACTGATAGCAACCCCTCCTTGGGTTTCTGAGGCGGTATCACTACAGAAGTAGATTGTCCAGCCTTCCTTCTGAGGAGTGGCTGGTGGGTTTGAACTGCCAGCCTTCTGGTTAGCAGTCAAATGCCTTAGGCACTACACCACCAGAGCTCCATTTCTGCAAAGAAGGCTGTTGGCATTTTGATGGATATTGCATTGAATTTATAGATTGCTGTGGGTGGTATTGACATCTTAATTGTGTTAAGCCTTTGACAACTTGAACACAGAATGCCTTTTCATTTATGTAGGTCTTCTTTAAGTTCTTTTAATAATGTTTTATCATTTTCTGTGTACAAGTCTTTCACCTACCTGGTTAAGTTTATTCCTTGGTGTTTTATTCTTTTAGATACTCTAGTAAGTGGTAATATTTCCTTAATTTATTTTTCAGATTGCTTATTCTTGATACATATATATCTTCCCCCACCCCCAACCTATCTAGAAATGTTCCCTCCCCTCCCTGGTAACCAACAAAGAAAGTTTCCTTCTATGTATAAACCTTTCCTTGACTTTTTACAACAGTGGACTAATACAGTATTTATTCTTCTGTGATTGACTTATTTCACCCAGCATAATGTCCTCCAAGTTCATTTACATTATGTGGTATTTTGCAGATTCTGCATTATTCTGTAGGGTTGCATAGCATTCCATGGTGTTTATGTATCACAGTTTGTTTATCCATTCCTTGGTTCATGGGCGTGTAAGTTGTTTCCATCTCTTTGCTTTTGTGAATAGTCTGCAGTGATCATGGGTGTGCATATATCTATGTCCTACCTCTCCCTTCTTTAGGATATGTACCTGTAATGGTTTGCTGGCTCAAATGGTGTTTCTAGTTCCAACTTTTTAAGGAATCACCATACCGATTTCCACAGTGGTTGTATCATTTTACAGTCCCATCAGCAGTGTATGAGAGTCTCAGTCTTTCCATATCCTCACTAGCGTTTGTTATTTTATGTTTTGTTGAACTTTGCTATTAATGCTGGGGTGAGATAATACCTCATGGTTGTTTTGATTTGCATCTCTCTAATGGCTGTTGTTCGTGAACATTTCTTCATGTGTTTGTTGGTTGCCTGAATATCTTCTTTGATGAAGTGTCTGTTCATGTCTTCTGCCCATTTTTTAATTGGGTTGTCTTTTTGATGTTGGGGTTTTGAAGTTTTCTATAAATTTTAGAGATAAGTCCCTTGTCAGGTGCATCATTGCCAAGTGTTTTTTTTTCCCATTCTGTAGGTTCCCTTCTTACTCTTGTGGAGAAGTCTTTTGAAACATATGCAAATTTAATTTTTAGTAGGTCCCATTCATCTAGTTTATCTTCTGCTGTTTATGTATCTTAGGTTATGATTGATAGCCTATTTATGCCACAAATTAGGGCCCCTAAGTTTGCCTGTATATTTTCTTTGATGAACTTTATAGTTTTAGATTTCATACTTAAGTCTTTGATCCATCTGGAGTTCGTTTTTGTGTATGGTATGAGGTCTGGATCTTGTTTCAGTTTTCTGTGAACGGATAACCAGTTTTACCAGCACCATTTGTGAAAAACACTATATCTTCCCCATTTACTGGATTTCTGGCTTTTGTTAAAGATCAGCTGACCATAGATTGATGGATCTATTTCCAGTTTCTCAATCCTGTTCCACTGGTTCTATGTGCCTGTCATTATACCAATACCAGGCTGTTTTGACAACTGTGGCTGTATAGTACGTTTTGAGATCTGGGAGCATGAGACCTCTTACTTTGTTCTTCAATAGTGCTTTGCTTATCCGAAGTCTTTCTACTTTCCATATAAAATTGTTGTTGTTGTTGTTGTTATATGCCGTCGAGTCGGCCCTGACTCATAGCGACCCCTCCTTGGGTTTCCGAGGCAGTATCACTACAGAAATAGGGTTGCCCAGCCTTCCTTCCGAGGAGTGGCTGGTGGGTTTGAACCGCCAGCCTTCTGGTTAGCTAGTCAAGTGCAGAATGCTGATGGAATCTAGATCAAGATTGCATTGAAGGTATAGATTGCTTTAGGTAGTGATGACATTTTCATAATGTTCAATCTTCCTATCCATGAGCCTGGTACTTTCTTTGATTTATTTAGATCTCTTATAGTTTCTTGAAGTAGTGTTTTGTAGTTTTCTTTGTTATAGGTCTTATTCCCAAGTTTTTATCTTTTTGGTAGCTATTGATTTCCTTTTCAGAGACCTCTTTGCTGATGTAAAGGAATCTGATTTTTTTTATATTGATCTTGTATCTTGCCACTGTGCTAAATCTTTCAATAAGTTCTAGTAGTTTTCTTGCTGAGTCTCTTGGTTTTCTATGTATGGGGTCATAATAGGGATAGTTTTACTTCTTCCTTACCTATTTGCATGCCTTTGATTTCCCTTCCTTGCCTTAATGCCCTGGCTAGGACTTCCAATACAATGTTGAATAGAAGTGGTGATAGAGGGCATCCTTGTCTCATTTCTGTTCACAAGGGTATTGGTTTTGGTCTCTCTCCATTGAGAGTAATGTTGGCTGTTGGTTTTGCATATATGCCCTTTCTTATGTTGAGGAGTGTCCCTTCTATTCCTATTTTACTGAAAGTTTTTATCAGGAATGGGTGTTGGATTTTATCAAATGCCTATTCTGCATCCATTTATATGATCATGTGATTCTTTTCCTTTATTTTACTTATGTGATGGATTACATTGGTTGTTTTTCTAATGTTGAACCATCCTTGTGTACCTGGTATGAATCCCACTTGGTCATGATGTATTATATTTTTGATATGTTGTTGGAGTCTGTTGGCTAGGATTTCATTGAAGATCTTTGCATCTATATTCATGAGGGATATTGATCTGTAACTTTCCTTCCTAGTGATCTCTGTGCCACCTGTTGGTATCACAGTTGTGCTTACTTTATAAAATGAATTTGGGAGGATTCTGTCCTTTTTTATGTTCTGTAATAGTAGGATTGGTGTCAGTTCTTCTCTGAGTGTTGTTATAATGCTCCAGTGAAATCATCTGGGCCAGGACTTTTTCTTGTTGGTAGTTTTTTTATGACCTGTTCAGTTTGTTATGGGTCTGTTCAACTTTTCCACCTCAGCCTCTGTTAGTTTAGGTAAGTAGTATATTTCTAGAAATCTGTCCATTTCTTCTAGATTTTTGAATTTGTTGGAGTATAGTTCTTCATAATATCCTGATAGCATCCTTTCAATTTCTGTTGGTTCTGTTGTGGTGTTACCCAGTTCATTTCTTATTTGTGTTATTTGTATTCTCTCCCTCTTTTCCTTTGTTATGTTTGCCAGTGGTTTGTCAGTTTTATTAATCTTTTCAAAGAACCAACTTGTGGTCTTGTTGATTTTTTTCTATTGCCTTTTGTTTTCTGTTTCATTGATTTCTGCCCAAATCCTTATAATTTCTTTTCTTCTGGTGACTGTAGGCTTCTTTTGCTACTCTTTTTCTAATTATTGGAGATATTGGGTTAAGGTATAGATTTTGGCTCATTCTTTTTTGATCTGTGCATCTGTTGCTATAAATTGCCCTCTGATCACTGCTTTTGCTGTGTCTCAAAGATTTTAGTATGTTGTATTTTCATTCTCATTTGATTCAAAGCATCTTTTATTTCTTCTATTCTCCAGTCATTTTTAAGGAGGATGTTACTCAGTTTCCATGTGTTTGCTCTTTTTCCACTGATATTCCTAGTGTTGATTTCTAATTTTACAGCATTGTGATCTAAGAAGATGCCTTGTATTATTTCAGTGTTTTTAAATTTATTGATGCTTGCTTTATGGCCTAACATATGGTCTGTCCTGGAAAATGTTACATATATGGTAGAAAAGAATGTATATTTTGCTGTTGTTGGGTGGAGTACTCTGTAGATGTCTATAAGGTCAAGTTGGTTGATCATATTGTTTAGTTCTTCTGCATCTTTGTTGAATTTCTTTCCAGGTGTTCTATCTCTTATTGAGAGTGGTGTGTTACTTACTGTGGAGCCATCTATTTGTCTTTTCAATTCTGTTAAAGTCTGATTTATGTATTTTGGGGCTCTTTCATTGTGTGCATAGATATTTGTTATGGTTATGTCCTCTTGTTCAATTGATCTTTTAATCATTACATGATGTCCTTCCTTGTCTCTATTATAGTCGTTTTTGTCTAAAAGTCTATCAGAAATTAATATTGACACTCCTTCCCTTTCTTACCATTTGCTTGGTATATCTTTTTACAACCTCTGATTTTTAGTCTATTTTTGTCTTTGTGTCTAAGGTGAGTTTCTTGTAGGCAGCATATTTATGGGCTGTATTTTCTTATGCAATCTGCAACTCTCCATCTCTTGAGTGGCACATTTAAACCATTAACACTCAGTAATTATCAACAAGTATGAATTTATGTCATTTTGTTATGTGTTTTTTTCATGGTGTTTGCTGATTTCTTTGTTCCATATAATTTTCTGTGCTGAGCTCATTTTGTTTATGAATCATGTTATCTCCTTCATTGCTATTGTTTTAATATTTGCAAAATGTTTGTGCTTGTCCTCTTTTTTATTTTGATGCTAAAGTTTACTGTTTTCCTTTGAGGTTACCCTGTGATTTATTATTTTCTTCCCAAGTTTAACACAGTCTGTTCTATCTCTCAATTGCCTTGACTTCCTCACCATTCAGAAGTTCTGTACCTACAGTATTTATTCTCTCTTTTTCGTTTGTAGTTGTCTTCATTTACCAATTGATGTCTCTGATTCCCTGTTTACAATCTTGTAAGTTTATTTTTCTTTGGGTACTTCTATAACTGGCATGATTTCTGGGTTATGTCATCATATGTGATAATTATCAGTTGTTAGCTGTTGTTGCTTCTCTGCCGGAAGGACTCCCTTTAACATCTATTGTAAGATTTATCTAGTTTTAACAAATTCTCTTAGTTTCTGCCTATCTGGAAATCTCCTAATTTCACCCTCATATTTGAGGGACAGTTTTGCTGGCTATATAATTCTTGGTTTGAAATTTTTTTCTTTCAGGGTTTTATATTACCTTCTCACCTGCATGGGTTTTGTCAAGAAATCAGAGCTTAGTCTTATTGATGGCTCTTTATAGGTAACTTTTCATTTTCCCCATGCTGTTTTCAGGAGTCTGTCTTTGTCTTTGGTTTTGGTGAACCTGATTATGATACATCTTAGTGATTTGCTTTTGAGGTCTATCCTGTTTGAGGTTTGTTGAACTTCTTCAATATATTCTTGTCTTTCCACATATTAGGGGAATTCTCTTTCACCAGATCTCCAGCAGTTTTCTCTGTGATTTTATTTGTTTCTTCCTTTTCTGGAATTCCAGTTACACATAGGTTATTCCACTTGATGGTATATTACCTAAATCTTAGTCTTTCTTCATTTTGTTTTGATCTTTTTTCTGATTGATCCGTTAACAAAATAGTGTTGAGGTGTTTGTCTTCAATCTCATTAATTATGTCTTAGGTTGATTCATTTGTATTCTTTGCCCTTTTGATGTGTTTGTTAGTTCTGAGATTTTAGTATTAATCTTCTGGATTTCTATATGCTGCTTTTGTATCATTTCTAATTGTTTATTTTGTCAATTTGTTCTTGTATTGTTTTCCTAAATTGTTCTGGAGTTTTGTTTATATTTTCCTTGATCTTGTCAGTGTTTTCCTTGATCTTTCTCTCAAGTCTTTTGAAGGTACCCAAATGTAATTCTACTGAATTCCTTATCAGGGAGTTCCAGTGCGCTACTTCTTCCTCAGGAATGTTTTCTGGATTTGTACCCTGGTCCCCTATTTCTACTACTTTATCTTGCTTCTTTGTGTGGATTGTAATGGTCTGTTGTCTCAGAGACATTGTGATGGGATTGTATTTGTTTAGTGTATGAAAGAGAATGAGAGTGTGCACAGATCTCTGTTAGCTGTTCATAAGGAGCAGTTGAGGGTGAGTTGAGCTGATAATGGCCGCCGCCTATCATTGGTCATTTGGTTGGTCAAAAGCAAGTGATGGCCCTCACTCAGTGAGTAGAGCTGCAGGAGGTGCATGTATGGTTTGGTTGTGTTGGAACAGTTGCTGTCTTCCACTCAGAGAAAAAAAATTTTTTGACACCCAAAAAAATAATAAAAGCGAGAAAACAAAAAAACTCAAATTGAATAAACAAACAGGAACAATCGCAAAAAAAAAAAAAAAAAAAAAAAAAAAAATATTCAAAATGCATTTTAAAAGGATAAAAGAAAGTTAATGAGAAAGAAAGCCATAATATCTGGGGAAGGAGGGATGAGAGCAAAGAACAAGAGTAAAAGAATAATAATGAAAAAGTGGGAAAACTTCAAAAGGAAAAACATGAGATAGAAAGAATCAAAAAAAAGGGGGGGAAAAAAGGAAGAGGAAAAAAAGAACCAGAGATAGAAAAGAGGAAAGAAGAAAAAAACATGGAAGAAAGAAGGAAGGTAAAAAGAAAAACAATCAATCAAAAATAAAACTTGGGGGTAAAGGGGTGCAAGGCACAGCACCCAGGCTCTGTCAGGGCACAGACTGGCATGGAAGTCCTACTGGTCAAGAAGGTGGGTAGAGGTGGGTAATGGCCATACCTCTGTTCACCAAGAGTGTGTAGGATGTAAGAGTAATGAGGGGAATATTACACCTTTCCAGTTGTCAGCCTCCAGTGCAGCTTCCTATACTGTCCTCAGCAAGCGGCACCCACTCCTGTGTCACTGTCTAGGTAAGAACGCCCCTTGCATATATTCAAAATGGTCACTCCCACCATTTTTAAATATTCAAAATGGGTATGCCCTCAGGACAGCTGGCAGTGTGCAGCTCCATTTGTCTCCTTACTCACTGATTTCATTACAGTTCTTCTACTAGTTGGTATTTAATCTACTTATTTATCTTTGCCTTCAAAGCTTGGGGTTGTAGGATCATCCTCTATAGATTTCAATTGGTTTCTCATTGCTTTGTTGCAGAGGATCTGTGTAGCTTGTCTGCCTATTCTGCCATCTTGCTGGAACTCCTTGGGTATAGATTTTTGTGTGGGTATATTTCTTTTTGGTTATATGCCTCAGAGAGAAATTACTGAGTCATATGGTAACTCTGTGTTTAGTTTTTGAGGAACTGCTGCACTGTTTTCCAAGGCAGCTGCACCATTTAAAAACTATCAGCTGTGCATTAAGGTTCTAATTTCTCCACATCCCTGCTACTTTTTGTTATTATTATATTATTTATTTTTAATTGTGATTTGGGTGAAAGTTTACAGAGCAAATTTATTTTCCATTCAACAGTTGATACACATTTTGTTTCATGACCTTGACTGAACTCCCCATAATGTCACAGCTCTCTTCTCACTTCCTCTCTGTGGTTATATTTCCCTGTGTCCCTTTTTCCTTATGCATTTCTGCACACTGAGCTATTTCCCTGTGCAAATACTGCCCTTCTGATCTCCCGTGTTCATTGTTCTAAGGAATGTACCTAACCTGGTGTAAATATTCACCTTACACACCTGTCTGTTGTTTGGCTGAAAGGCACAGGAGTGAGTTCATTTCCAGGCCTGAAGGGTGACTAGGGGCTGTAGTTTTGGGAGTTTCAACAGTCTGTTGGACAAGGAAGCCTAGTCTTTCCTATGATTTTGAGTTTAGTTCCATATTTTTCTCCCACTTTATCCAGGATTTCCTATACTAATTCCTTTCTGAGTGGTTGACAGTGGTAGCCAGGCACTGTCTAGTTCTTCTGGTCTCAGAGTCATGCAGGGTAAAGTTCACGTGGTCCAGTGTCTCTTGGACTAATTGTTTCCATGCGTCTTTGATTTTCTTCATTCTTCTTTGCTCTGGATAGAAGACCAATTATTGCATCTTAGATGGCTGCTTACAAACTTTTTTTTTTTTTTTAATTTTTATTGTGATTTGGGTGAAAGTTTACAGAGCAAATTCATCTTCCATACAGCAGTTCACATACACTTTGTCTCATGGCATTAACTGAAATCTCCCACAATGTAATAGCTCTCTGCTTGCAAGCTTTTAAGACCCAGTAGCTACTTACCCCAAAGTATGATGTAGAGTCATGTTTTTGTGTATTGTATAATGCCACTTGAGCTTGATGTGCCCTGTGACCATGGTCCCAAACCCATAGGCCCAATAAATTGCTCCCTCAGGGTGGTTAGCTGTGGCTAAGAAGTTGTCATAACTTTGCCTCCTTTTAGCGTGATTTGTTACTGTCTTTCTTATTGATTATAGCCATACTAGTGGATGTGAAGAGTATCTCATTATGGTTTGATTTGCATTTCCTTGATAGCTAATGAAGCAGCTCTGGTGGCATAGAGGTCAAAGCATTTGGCTATTAACAAAAGGGAGAACATAGGGGTGAGGAGTGAGGCTGTGGTATCTGTTTAGTAATAGACTGTCAGTTATGATAAGAAAAATCTGAGTAGCAAAAGACAAAATAGAGGAGAGGTTCCAGTAAGATGATGGACTAGGCAGAAAGCCTGCACAGACCCTCTTCAACAAAGAAAAGGGAAACCAATTAACACAGACAGAGAAGATAATCCTGGACCCCTGAACCTTGAACGGAAGGATATAGAAGTGGACTAAACCTCAACTAGCAGAAGAATTTGCATGAAATACCAAAAAAGGAGACAGATGGAGCTGCGTTCTGGCAATGATCCTGAGCGATTCTGACGGCACAGACAGCTCGGAGATTCCTGAGTGGTGGTAGGACCTAAGAATTAACCTAAAAATCAGCGCTGCTAACCAGGGACTGCATGGGGACTGCTCTGGTGGCTGCAGAGAAGGTGAAGAGAAAAGCGGGCTGAGCTGTGGACTTGTGCTGGTCTGGAAGGCACCACCATTTTGAATGTTACAAGCGGCTTGACTATTTTGGATATTTAAAGAGACAGCGCTCTCCGAGATTCCAGGGGCTTAAGAAGAGGTTCATGCTGTATGAAAAGTGAATTTACTCTGTAAATCTTCACCCAAATCAAAATAAAATTTAAAAGAAAAAAAGAAGAGGTTCAGCTTTCCAGCAACTCCAAGGACACTCCAGACCTGCAAGACTGAAAAGGTGCAACATTCCTCTTGTTTCTTTTATACCCCACACCTGCTTGTTGAACGGAGGTTCGGCCATCCCCCGCTCCCACCCCCCTTCTGGGCCCACAGGAACTCCATCACAGTCTGTGTGCTCAGACGGAGCCTG
>NW_006921699.1:3264049-3276994 GCF_000298275.1 Orycteropus afer afer | reverse complement strand
GGGGGCAGGAGTGCATGGAGGGATGGACACAGGGAAGAGGTAACTATGGGGAGGAAGAAAGAGGGGAGCTGTTGCATTCTGGTAAACTGTGGTCAATGTCATGAGACAAAATATGTGTGAACCGCTGTATGGAAAGTGAATTTGCTCTTTAAACCTTCACCCAAATCACAATAAAAATAAAGAAAGAAAGAAAAAAATAGATGGATCTGCATGACAATTGAATGTTTTTGTATATCAAGGGACTTTACCAACAAAGTGAAAAGACAACCTACAGATTGGGAGAAAATTTTCAGAACCATACATACAGATAAGGGCCTAATATCTACAAAATATATAAAACTTTAACAGCTTAACAACAGATGGTCTATAATTTTCTTTGCTTCTAATATCCTTGCCTTGTTATGTTATAAAGGTAATGATAGTTTCATAGAATGAGATAGGACATATTTGTTCTTCTCCAATTTTCTGGAACAATTTGTTAGTAATTGATATTATTTCTTCCTAAATGTTTGGTAGAATTCTCCAGTGAAGGCCTCTGAGCCTTGAGCTTTCTTTGTGGAAAGATTTTAAACTAAACTTTAAAAAACTTGTTACCATCAGGTTATTTCTGATTCATGGTGACCCTGTGTGTTTTGAGTAAAACTGTCAGAAACTCCATAGGGTTTTGTTCAAGTCTGTGACTTTTGGAAGCAGATTGTAGTTGTTAAGGTTGTGTGTCAACTTGGCAGGGCTGTGATTTTGAGTGGCTTGGCAGCTGGATGTAGTTATGCCCCATGATGCTATTGGGCATGGTATAATCACTTCCATGATACAATCAGCTGTGACCGGCTAATTAGTTGAAGGAGATTTGTCTTCATGTGTGGCCTGCTTTGAGAAGCTTTGGGAAAGGTCTCTAGCTTGTTGCTCTTTTTGGGATCCTGCATTTGACCCATTCATCATCTCCAGTTCCTGGACTTTAACCAGTGGCCTGCCGTGTTGCCTACCAACTTGGGATTGTTGCCTTTGTACCCTGTAAGCCAACAAGCTGCCATTTAGGCTGCTGATCTTGGATTCATCAGCTTCAGCAGCCAGCAGCTTTGTGGATGCCTCCAGCTTGCTCCAGTGGGCTTGGAATAAGAGTCAGAGCTGAAACCTGTTGAAGTTTGAAGGGGCCTCCGCTCAGCGCCTAGAGCTGACACTCTGAACTCTGACTTCTAGCTTAGTCTTCTCTTAGAGCTGGCACTCTGAACTCAGATTTCTAGCCTCCTAAACTGTAAGAGAATAAATTTCTGGTTGTTAAATCCATCCACTTGTGGTATTTCTGTTATAGCAGCACTAGAGAACTAAGACAGAATTTGGCACTGGGAGAGTGGGGTGCAGATCTAAGAGATACCTAAAATGTGGAAGCAGTTTTGAAATTGGGTAATGAGTAGAGGCTACAAGTCTGAGGCATAGATCACCAGGCCTTTCTTCTGAGTTGCCACTGGATGGGTTCGAACCACCACCCTTTCAGTTAGTAGTCAGATGCTTACCTATTTTTACCACCCAGGGACGTCAAACTAGATGGGGCAATCTACTTCTGTAGATTGGAAACCCGGTTCGGAAACCCAAGGAGGGGTCGCTGAGAGTCGGGTCCAACGCGACGGCACATAACATCAACAACAACAACATAGAAGATAATGCTATAGAACAATATCGTTAATATCACATGTAAGTAAAATCTTAGTAAAGATAAGTCAAAAATGGTTACAGCAGTATATAGGGTACTTCTAGAAATGCCAGCTGGATTCAGCAGAGAACATGCAACGAGAGAGATTATTGCTGATGTCAGATGGATCTTGGCTAAAAGCAGAGAATACCAGAAAGATGTTTACTTGTGTTTTATTGACTATGCAAAAGCATTCGATTGTGCAGACCTAACAAATCATGGATAACATTGAGAAGAATGAGAATACCATAACTCTTAATTATGTTCATGAGGAACCTGTACATAGACTAGGAGGCTTTTATTCAAACAGAACAAGGGGATACTGCATGGTTTAAAATCAGGAAGGGAGTATGTCAGGGTTGTATCCTTTCACCATACTTACTCTGTATGTTGAGCAAATAATTTGAGAAGCTGAACTATATGAAGACCGTAGCATCAGGGTTAGAGGAAGACTCATTAACAGTTGTGATATGCAGACAATACAACTTTGCTTGCTGAAAGTGAAGAAGACTTGGAGTACTTACTGATGTCTCATGTCAGATGGATCTTGACAAAAAGCCAAATAATATTCAGCTTCTAGGCTGGAAGCCATGGGAGTGAGTTCAATTATGAAATCATCCATGGTCTGGAATATTGTCTATCTTGCTAAATGATTTGTGTACACTTGTAAAGAATATATATTCTACTTGTTTTAAGTGGAGTGTTCTTTATTTGTCAGTATGGTCAACTTGGCCTATAGTGTTACTCCTATTTTCTATTTTATTATATTCATTTCCCCTGTTTTGTTAGTTATTGAAAGAGGGATATTAATCTCTGAATATAATTTTGAATCTGTCATGTGTGTGTGTGTGTGTGTGTGTGTGTGTGATTTGTGTGAAAGTTTACAGAGCAAATTGGTTTTCCATTCAACAAACATTGTGATTCGTGGCATTGATTGCATTCCCCACAATGTAACAGCACTCTTCTCACTTACTGCTGTGTTTACCATTTCCATTTGTCCTTTCCTATCTCTTCCTGCATTCTGAGCTTTAACCCTGGGCTAATGCTGCACTTTTGATCTTGTATGATTGATTGATTGTCCAAGGGTTATATGTACCTCTCTAAGGAGCTCTGGTGGTGTAATGCCTAAGGCATTTGACTGCTAACCAGAAGGTCAGTGATTCAAACCCACCAGCTGCTCCACGGAAGGAAGGTGGGGCAATCTACTTTTGTAAAGATTTACTGCCTTGGAAACCCAATGGGGGGTCACTATGAGTTGGAAGTGACCTGATGGCAGAGAGTTTGATTGATTTTGGTTTAGGACCTCTCTGGTGTTAATGTTCACCTGATAGGCCTGTCTCTCATTTGGCTGAAAGTTGAGCCATGAGGGGGAATTCGTTTCCAGGCTTGAAAGGGTGACTAAGGGCCATAGTTTCAGGGGTCCCACCAATCTGTATCAGCCCAGTAAGACTATTTTGGTTTTTGTTTTTAAATGATTTTGAGTTCTGTTAACACATTTTTCTCCCACTCTACCTGGGACCTCTTACTGTGATCCCTTTCGGAGTGGTTGGCAATGGTAGCTGGGCACTATCACGTTCCTGTGGTCTCAGGGTCGTGGAGGCTGAGGTTCACGTCATTAGTTCTTTGGACTATTTCCATGTTTTTCTTTACTCATGTTGATTTTCTTTACTCTTCCTTACTTTGCATAGGGAGAAGCCAATAGTTGCACCTTAGATGACTGCTCACAACCTTTTAAGACCCCAGTCACTACTCACCAGAGTAGGATATAGACCATTGTCTTTGTAGACTGTGTTATGCCAGTTAACCTTGATGTCCTCTGAGATTATGGTCCTAAGCCCTCTGGACCAGCGACTCATTCCTTCAAGGTTATGGCTAAGAAGCTTTCAGAACTTTGCCTCCTGTATGCTCTACTATGTTCATGGATGTATTTGTAGCACATACAAATACATACGTAGAAATATCTTCTGTCAACCTCACATCTATTCATGGGTATAATCATATTCACTTTGCTACATCTGTTCAGCTTGTGTGTCTTTGTGCCTATTCATACATTTTTTATTACTATTACTGTAGGATTGTGTATGTAGTAGTATTTATCTTTGTTGCCTTTAACTCTTGTGTTCTCCCAATGGCTTCGTTTGCCTTCATCATTATGCTGATCTCTCTTTATTGTATATTCCCTTTCCCTTCACACATGGTCTTCCCTCTCCTTCCTGTCTCACCCCTGGTAACCTTCAAAGAATGTTTCTTTCTGTGGGTAAACCTTTTCTTGACTTTTTAAAGTAGTGATGTCATACATTATTTGTTCTTTTGTGATTGACTGATTTTACTCAACATAATGTCCTCCAGATTCATCCATACCATGAAGTGTTTCACAGATTCATTGGTATTCTTTAATGTTGTATAGTCTTCCATTGTGTGTATGTACCATAGTTTATCTGTTCATTTGTTGATGAGCACTTTTTCTAATATGGATAGCGTTTTCATGAACATTAGTACACATACATCTATTCTTGTCCCTGCTTTTATTTCTGTAGGATATATACCTAGTAGTGGGATTACTGGAGCATATGGTATTTCTGACTTTTTAAGGAAGTACCACACTGTATTCCATAGTGGTTGTACCATTTAACATCCCAAAAGCAGTGTATGAGAATTCCAGTCTCCACACTCTCACCAGCATTTATTTTTTTCTGTTTTTTCAACTTTGTTCTTAAAGCTGGGGTGAGATCATTGCATCTCTCTAATAGCTAATGATCCCTGAACATTTTTTCATGTTTTTTGGCCACTGAATGTCATCTTTGGTGAAGTATCTTTTCATGTCCTCTTATTTTTTAATTGAATTGTCTTTTTGTTGTTGAGGTGTTGAAGTTTTCTGTATATTTTAGAGATCAGTGCCTTGTCCAGTATGTCATTGCCAATTTCTTGCCCCCAGTCCATAGGTTCTCTTTTTACTCTTTTGGTAAAGTCTTCTGATGCACATAAATGTTTAATTTTTAGAAGGTCTCAGTCATCTACTTTGTCTTTGCTGTTTGTGTGTTTTTAGTTATGTTTGATTGTATATTTATGCCATGTCTTAGGGTCTCTAAGTGTGTCCCTGATTTTCCTTTTATTATCTTTATAGTTTTAGGTCCTTGATCCATATTGAGTTAGTCTTTTTGTATGTGGTAAGAGATATGGATGCTGTTTAATTTTTTTGCAGCTGAATCCAGTTTTGCTAGCACTGTTTGTCAGACAACCTGTATCTCTGCCCCTATTTAATTGATTTCAGCCCTTTGTGAAAGATCAGCTGTCCATAGGTTGATGGGTTTACCTCTGGGTTCTCAATTCTGTTCCATTGGTCTACATATCTTGTCATTGTACCAATACCAGGCTGTTTTTACTGCTGGGGCTGTGTAGTAGGCCTCGAACTTTCTTATTGTTCTTTAGTAGAAGTTTGCTTATCCAGGGTTTCTTTCCTTTCCATATCCAGATGGTGATTAGCTTTTCTATCTTTTTAAAGAATAATGATGGAATCTGGATTGGGATTGCATTGTATTTATAGATGGTTTTAGATAATATTGACATTTTCAGAATGTTAGGTCTTCTTATCAATGAGCATGGTATATTCTTCCATTTATGTAGGTCTTTTTTGGTTTCTTGAAGTAGTGTTTTGTAGTTTTCTTTGTATAGGTCTTCTATATCTCTGGTTAGATTTATTTCTGAGTACTTCATTTTTTGGGTACCTTGGGAGCTCTGGTAGCATAGTGGATAAGACACTTGCCTGCTAACCAGAGGGCTGGCGGTTCAAACCCACCAGCCACTCCTCGGAAGGAAGGTTAGGCAATCCTACTTCCGTAGTGATACTGCCTCGGAAACCCAAGGAGGGGTCGCTATGAGTCAGGTTTGACTCGACGGCACATAACAACAACAACAACATCATAAATGGTATTATTTTCCTTTTCAGAGTTCACTTTATTAGTGTAGAGGAATCTAACTGATTTTTGTATGTTGTTCTTGTACGCTGCCATTTTATCTACTTGTCTTTGCTTTTTTATTTCTTCATGCCTTTTCAAGTGGTGACGTAGTGCCTAAGGCATTTCACTGCTAACCAAATTGGAAGGAAAATTGAGCAATCTACTTCTGTAGAGATACCACTTCGGAAACCCAAGTAGGGGTTGCTATGAGTCAAATCGGCTTGACAGCAGTGAGTTTGGATTTGGTTTTTATTACTAGGTACAAAAAATTTAGAATTATTTTTAGCTCTTGGTGAATTGACCTCTTTATCTTTATGAAATATCTCCTTTGATCCTGATTATATACTTAACTATAAAATTTACTTTGCCTGCAGTCATGGGGAAACAGAAGGATAGTATGTGCACAGGGAGATAGTTTGGGGGGCAGGATAGGAAGGAAGGACACAAGGAAGAGGTAACTACAGGGAGGAAGTGGCAAGAGAGCTGTTATATTGTGGGGAATTACAGCTGTCCTGAAACAAAATGTGTATGAACTGCTGTATGGAAAATGAATTTTCTCTGTAAACTTTCACCCAAATCGCAATCATTTTTCTTTTTAATTTACTTTGCCTGCTATTAATATAATCACTGCAACTTTCTTTTGATTAATATTATCATGGTGCACCTTTTTTGATCTTTTTCTTTTTAACTTTTGTCTTTGTATTTAAAATTTAGTGTGGGTAGCATATAAGTTTTTCTTGCTTTTTAATCCAGGCTGACACTCTCTGCTTTTTAATTAGAGTGCCTAGACTATTTCCATTTAATGTGATTGTTGATATGATTGGATTTCAGTCTTTCATCTTGTTTTTTGATATCTACTTGGCCCATCTGGCAGTGAGTTTTTTGGTTTTTGTTTTTTCTTTGCCTTCTTACAGCTTGAGTATTTTTTATGATTACATTTCTTTGTTTGCTTATTAACTATCACGCTTTGTTGTTATTTGCTTTAGGGTTGAAGACTATATATCTTCAGTTTACCACAGCTGGTCTTAAAGTAATACTGTACCATTCTTTTTTTTTTTAAGTTTTTATTGTGATTTGGGTGAAAGTTTACAGAGCAAATTCATTTTCCATACAGTAGTTAATACACATTTTCTTTCGTGACATTAACTGCAATTCCCCTCAACAAAACAGCTCTTCCTACTTCCTCCCTGTATTTAGCTTTTCTCTGTGTCCTTCCTCCTATGCACTTCCGCCCTCTGAGCTATCTCCTTGTGTGCAAACACTGCCCTTCTGTCCTCCCATGATGGATCGCTCCAAGGAGTGTATCTACCTGATATGAATAAATGTTCAGTTCACCCCATATGCCCATCTATTGTTTGGCTGGAAGCCACAGGAATGAACTCAGTTCCAGACCAAAAGGCAACCAAGGGCCATAGTCCCAGGGGTCTTACCAAGCTCCAGCAAACGTGGTCTTTTGTTATGATTGTGGGTTTTGTTCCACATTGTTCTCCCACTCTATCCAGCATCTCCTGCACTGATCCCTCCCCATCCAAGTGGTTGATAGTGGTAGCTGGGCACCATCTAGTTCTGGTCTCGTGGTCTGCTAGTCCCTTGGACTAATTGTTTCCATTTGCCTTCGCTTTTCTTCTTTCTTCTTTGCTCTGGATGAGAAGAGACCCATTGTTGCATCTAGATGGTCACTTGCAAGCTTTTAAGACCCCAGTCGCTACTCACCAAAGTAGTGTGTAGAACAATGTTTTCGTGTAGTATATTATGCCAGTTGAGCTAATGTCCCCTGCGACCATGGCCCCAAGCCCACGGATCCAACTGCTTGCTCCCTCAGGGTAGCTGGTTGTGGTATACCATTCTTTTTTAATCATAAGTCTTTTGCAACATTACGTGTATGTTTCTCCCCTCCCAGCATTTGTATCTATTGTTTTTGTTTTACTTCCACATATGTTATAAATCCTGCAGTACATTATTGTTTTTGCTTTAAGCAGCCTGTTATCTTTTGAAAAGATTTAAATTATAGGAAAAAAATCTTTTATATTTTCCCTATGTTGTTGTTGTTATGTGCCATCAAGTCAGACCCAACTCATAGCGACCCTTCCTTGGGTTTCTGAGGCGGTATCACTATGGAAGTAGATTGCCCAATCTTCCTTCTGAGGAGTGGCTGGTGGGTTTGAACCTCCAGCCTTCTGGTTTGGAGTCAAGTGCCTTAGGCACTATGCTACCAGAGCTCCTATTTTCCCTATAGTTATCCTATAGTCTTAATTCCCTTGTGTTGATCCAGATTCGTTACTAGTATAATTTTCCTTCTGCCTGAAGGATTTTAACATTACTTTTCATGCTTGTTTGCTGGTGATGAATTCTTTCACTTTTTGTATATTTGAAAAAAAATATTTCACCTTATCTCTTTTTTTAAAAAAAATAAAGATATTCTTGCTAGATATAGAATTCAGGGTTAACAAATATTACTCCACTGTCTTCTGGCTTGCATTGTTGTCTGATATTCTTAGTGTGTATATAATGTGTCTTCTTTTCCTCAGGCTACTTTAAGATTCTTTTTTGGCTTTAATCACTGATTTTAAGTCATTCAAATATGCTATGCCTTTATGTACCTCTCTTCATCTTTTCTTGTGTTTGGGTCTTGCTAATCATCCTGGGAACCCCCCCCCCCCATTATTCTACTCCTCTTCAGCGACTCCAGTTACATGTATATTCAGCCTCCTTCAAGTTGTTCCAAGTCACCATTCATTTTGAATTGCTTCTGTCATTTTTTGTTCAGTTTTGCTAAAATGTTTTTCTGAGAATTTGATCTGTTGCTAATCCTATTTACTGTATTTTTGGTCTCATGCATTGTGGGTTTTTTATGTAAAGGTTCGATATATTTCTGTATTTATTTGTTAAATAGATATTTATTAAATTCCAACTATGTTGTGGGCATTAGATTTGATAGTGTGTTCTTTGTTAATAATATAAACATTTTTAGTAGAGCTGTGTACCAAAGACTTAATTGCAGTGGGTTCAAAAGATACTAGAGAGAAAGAGTATAAAAAGATGATTTATTTGGAGCCAGTTTTCTGTAAAAGGAAGCAAGGAAATCTGTTGGTACCTAGAAGAATATTGTGATATCTGTAGGGTTTTTATAAAGTGAGGATATTTTGTCATATGATATGCTGATCATAATGATTTGACAAAAAAGGGAAAAATAAATACACAGGAAAGAGAAAAGGTGACCTTAAGAAATTGCTACAGGAGGTGTTTGGCTTCAGTTTGGAAGTGCAGAGGGTTGGCTTTATAAAAGAGCAGATTTATTCTTTACTTTTCTCAATATTTTATTATTTTTTAGCTGCAAGTTACACAATTGAGTGCCCTTTTATACACATTGTTCTATGATACTGGTTTCTACGTGTGTCAGCATTCTCATTATTTCCATTCTGTTTGTTCTGTTTGTATTGATTTCGCTTCCCTTTCTCTCCTTGCCTTCTCATCTTTGCTTTTGGATAAATGTTGACCGTTTGGTCTCATATAGTTAATTATTTAAGGAACATATTAATCATGAGTGATATTCTTTGTTTTATAAGCCAATCTATTATTTGGCTGAAAGGTGACCTGCAAAAATAACTTCAATTCCAAATTCAAAAGATGTCTTAGGATGATAGTTTTAGGCGTTCCTCCAGTGCCTGTCATTCCAAAAAGTCTGATCCTTATTATGAGTTTGAGTTTTGTTCTACATTTTTCTCCCATTCTAATCAAGCAGGATCTTCTATTGTGTCTCTGGTTAGAACAGTCAATAGTGATAGTCAGGCACCATCCAGTTTATCTCATCTCAATTAGAAGAGACCTTGGCTCATGTGGGCTATTAGTCCTGTGGACTAATTTCTTCTTTGAGTCTTTGATTTCCTTCATTCTCTTTTGCTCCATATGAGTAGAGGCCAATCTTTGTATTTTAGATGGCTACTCACAAGCTTGTTAAGACCCCAGGCACTACTCACCAAACTAGGGTGTAGAATATTAACTTTGTGAACTATGTTATGCCAATTGACTTTATTATCCTAGGAGACTATTGTCCTAAGCCCTTCAATCCAGCAGAACAATTCAATCCAGAGTTTTCTGGATACATCTATGAGGCTCAATAACTGTGACCTTTGTGGGCTTTATTATATTTGTGGATATATATGCAGCACACGTAAACATGTTTTTACATATGCCTGTAGATACAACAGGAGCTCTGGTGGCATAGTGCTTAAGGCATTTGACTGCTAACCAGAAGGCTAGTGGTTCAAACCCACCAGCCAATCCTCAGGAGGAAGATTGGGCAATCTACTTCCTTAGTGATACTACCTCAGAAACCCAAGGAGGGGTTGCTATGAGTTGGATCCAACTCGATGGCAGGGAGTTTGGGTTTTTTTTTTTATAGATACAACTATACCTGCAGGTGATGCACTCACATATGCCTTCCTATAGATGTTATATGCATACACTTCTGCCTGTGTAAACCACATACTTTTTTTTTTTTTTTTTTTGGTTGTTACTACTGTTGATGCAAAATTTAGTATGTTCTAGCATTTGCTGAAGTTGTCCATTTTTCTTGTGTACTTCTTAGTGTCTTCAGGAGCGCTGGTGGGGCAGTACTTAAAGCATTCGGCTGCTAACTAGAAGGTTGGCAGTTCGAACCCACCAGCCACTCCACATGAGAAAGATGAGGCAGTCTGCTTCCATAAATATTTATAGCCTTAAAGAATTGAGACCCAGGACAAGAATAGATATATGCACACCCATGTTCATCGCAGCACTATTTACAACAGTAAAAAGATTAAAACAACCTAGGTGCCCATCAACAGAAGAATGGATAACCAAACTGTGGTATATACACACAGTGGAGTACTGTGCAATACTAAAGAATAATGTAGAATCTGCAGAACACCGCATAATGTAAATGAACTTGGAGCACATTATGCTGAGTGAAATAAGTCAAGCACAGAAGGGCAAATAATTGTATTAGTTCATTATTGTAAAAAGTCAAGGAAAGGCTCATATATGGAAGGAAATTTTGTTTGTTGGTTACCAGGGTTGGAAGGGGAGGAGAAGGAACACTGCAAAATAAATAAATAAATAAAAGATTTATAGCCTTGGAAACCCTATGGGACAGTTCACCTCTGTCCTAAAGCATTGCTATAAGTTGGAATTAAACTCTGTGGAAGTAGGTTTGTTTTTTTGGTTTTCTTAGTGTCATCATTTACTTTGGTCGGGTTGTGTGGACTTCACCTTTATTTAGTTTTATCTTTTCCATCACCAAAAATAACAAGTGTCTGCTAATTAGAAAGGGATTCCTTCTCCCTGCCATACCCATCACTGTTGTTGTTTGGTGCCATCGAGTTGATTCAAGCTCATAGCAACCCCCTGTACAACAGAACAAAATACTGCCCAGTCCTGCACCATCCTAACAATCCCTACTATGTTTGAGTCCATCATTGCAGCCACTGTGTCAATCCGTCTTGTTGAGGGTCATCCCCTTTTCTTCTGACCCTCCACTTTACTGAACATGATATCCTTCTCCAGGGAATGGTCCCTTCTGACCACATGACAGAAGTAGATGAGACAAAGTCTGGCCATTCTTGCTTCTAAGGAACATTCCCACTGTACTTTTCCCAGGACAGATTTGTTTGTTCTTTTGGCAGTTCATGGTATTTTCCATGGTATTCTTCACCAACACCACAATTCAAAGATATAATTTCTGCTTTGATCTTCCTTATTCATTGTCTAGCTTTCGCATACATATGAGGCAATTGAAAATAGCATGCCTTAAGTTAGGTGCATCTTAGTCTTCAAAGTGACGTCTTTGTTCTTCAGCACTTTAAAGAAGTCTTTTGTAGATTTTCCCAGTCCAATACAATATCTAATTTCATGACTGCTGCTTCCATGAGTGTTGATTATGGATCCAAGTAAAAGGAAATCCTTGACAACTTCCATTTTTTCTCTATTTATTGTGATGTTGCTCACCAGTCTAGTTGTGAGGATTTTTTTTTTTTTTTTTTTTATGTTGAGGACTGAAGATTGTCCTCTTTGATCTTCATCAGTAAGTGCTTCAAGTTCTCTTCACTTTCAGCAAGCAAGGTTGTGTTGTAAGATCTGCATATTGCAGGTTGTTGCTGAGTCTTTCTCCAGACCTGATGGCTGCATTCTTCTTCATATAGTCCAGCTGCTCAAATTATTTGCTCAACATATGATTGAATAAGTATGATGAAAGAATAAAACCCTGATGCACACCCTTCCTGATTTTAAACTATGCAGTATTCTATTGTTCTGTTTGAATGATAACCTCTTCCTCTATGTACAAGTTCCTTATGTGCCCAGTTAAGTGTTCTGGATTTCCCATTCTTGGTTATCCATATTTTTTTGTGATCCACACAGTTGAATGCCTTTGCATAGTCAATAAAACACAGGCAAATATCTTGTTGATACTCTGCTTTCAGCTAAAATCTATCTTATGTCAGCAGTGGTATCCTTTGTTCCACATCCTCTTCTGAATCCAGCTTGGATTTCTGGAAGTTCCCTGCCAATATACTAATATATTAATTACATTAGTATAACTAATATATTAAATATCTTTAGCAAAATTTCACTTTTGTGTGCTATTAATGATATCTTTTGATAATTTACGAATTCTGTTGGGTCACCTTTCTTTGGAATGGGCTCAAATACCTATCTCTTCCAGTCAATTGGCCAGGTAGCTGTCTTCCAAATTTCCTGGCATAAACAAGTATGCGCCTCCAATGCTACACCTGTTTGTTGAAACATCTCAGTGGGTAGTCTGTCAATTCCTGGATCCTTGTGTTTTGCCAATTCGTTCAGGACAACTTGGACTTCTTCCTTCAATAACCTTGGTTCTTGATCATATGCTAACTTCTGAAATAGCTGAATGTCAACTAGTACTTTTTGGTACAGTGAGTCTGTGTATTCCTTCCATCTGCTTTTGATGCTTTCTGTATCTTTCAGTATTTTGCCCATAGAATCCTTTAGTATTGCAATTCAAGGCTTGAATTTTTTCCCCCAGTTCTTTCAGCTTGAGAAATGCTGAATGTGTTCTTCCCTTTTGGTTTTATGATTCAAGGTCTTTGTACATTTCATTATGAAGAAGACTTTACTTTGTCTTCTCAAGCCCTCCTGTGAAATCTTGTGTTTAGCTCTTTTATTTCAACATTTCTTCCTTTCACTTTAGCTACTCTCCATTCAACAGCAAGTTTGAGAGTCTTTTCCGACATCTATTTTGATCTTTTCTTCCTTTCTTGTCTTTGTGTGTGTGTGTGTGTGTGTGTG
>NW_006921699.1:3250811-3258712 GCF_000298275.1 Orycteropus afer afer | reverse complement strand
GTCTTTTCCCTCTTTTTGTTTGTAGTTGTCCTCACTTGCCAGTTGATTTCTCTGCTTCCCTGTTTACAATCTTGTAAGCTCAGTTTACCTTGGATATGTCCATAGCTGTAGTTTCTGGGTTGTGTCATCTTGTTTATTAATGGTCATTTGTTATTTGCTATTTTTGATTCTCTGATCAAAGGACTCCCTTTAGGATGTCTTATAAGGTTGGTCTGGTTTTAACAAATTCCCTTAGTTTCTGCTTATCTGGAAATTTCTTAATTTCCCCATCATATTTGAGGGACAGTTTTGCCGGGTATATAATTCTTGGTTGAAAATTTTTCTCTTTCAGTGTTTTTTATATACCATACCCTTGCCTTCTCCCTTGCATGGTTTCTGCTGAGAAATCAGAGCTTATTCTTACTGGCTGTCCTTTGTCAGTAACTTTTTGTTTTTCCCATGCTGCTTTCTGGATTCTGTCTTTGTCTTTGGTTTTGATGAGTTTGATGATGATGTGTCTTAGTGCTTTTCTTTTGGGGTCTATCCTGTTTGGGGTTCATTGGACTTCTTGAATGGATATATTCTCATCTTTCATCATTTCAGGTAAGTTCTCCTCCAGCAAATCTTGGAAAATATTCTCAGTGGTTTTGTTTTTCTCTTCTTGTTCTGGAATTCCAATGACACGTAAGTTACTCCTTTTGATGGTATCCCACATGAACCTTAGACTTTCTTCTTTTTGTTTTGATTTTTTGTCTGATTGATCCTTTTCCAAAGAAGTATTCAGGTATTTGTCTTCAATCTCATTAATTCTGTCTTCCTTCACATCCGTTCTTCTCCTTTGCCCTTCCAATGTGTTATCTATTTCTGACAATTTAGTATTAATCTTCTGGATTTCTATCTGTAGATTTAGGATCATTTGTAATTTTTCATTTATTTTGTCATTTTGTTCTTGTATTTTCTTTCAAAATTCTTCTAAGGCTTTTTTCTGTGTTTTTGGTCTGTCTCTCAATCCTTTGAAGATATCTAAAGATAGTTCTTTTGAATTCCTTATCAGAGAGTTCCAATGCTGCTTCTTCCTCAGGGATGTGTTCTGGGTCTGTATCCTGCTCCATTGTTTCTACCACTTTAGCCTGCTTCTTTGTGTGGACTGTGACGGTCTGTTGTTTCCGAGGCATCATGGTGTTGATGTATTTAGATCTCTGTTAACTGTTTGTGAAGCACAGCCAAGGGTGATTCAGGCTCTTCTTGGTGGTTTTTTATCGTTGACCCTTTAGTGGAGAAGGAGGTAGTGGCTCTCGCTCAGTAAGTGAAGTTACAGGAGGTGTGGGTGTAGTTGTGTCTTACGGGGACTGTTGTTGTCTCCCACTCTGTTAGACACAAATTACAATTGATTAACCATCAAAAAACTAAAAGCCCATGGACAAAAAAACATATCATGTAATCACACAGGAACAGTAACCAAAAAAAAGAAAAAAGGGGAAAAAAAAGAAGGAAACCTGCAATATCTGGGGATAGGGCACTAAGAAAAAAATAGAGAAGGAGAATAATAAATGGGAAAAATTCAAAAAGGAAAACAAGGAATGGGGTTAACCATGAGAAAAAAGGGGGAAAAGATAAAAAAAAACCTTAAATTAAAAATATAAAAAATTTTTAACCAGGCACAGGGAAAGAAAAAATGCTGAAAACTAGTTCCTGGGAGGGGAAGATTAAGAATAATAATAAAAAGGACAAAAGTATTAATAATATTAGTTGTTTTAAAATAGACAAATACAAGCAAACCAGAAAAAAGAAAGTGAAAAAGAAAATATAAAAATTAAAAAAAGAGAAAAAGAAAAAAAAGAATCAGTGGAGGACAGGTCAGGGCACCCAGGCTCCGTCTGAGCACACAGACTGTCATGGAGTTCCTGTGGGTTCAGAAGGTAGGTGGGATTGGGGGCTGGCTGCACCTCCATTCACCAAGTGGGAGTGGGGTATAAGAGTAACAAGAGGAATGTCACACCTTTTCAGTCTTGTAGGTCCTGAGTGTCCTTGGGGTTGCTGGAAAGCAGAACGTGTTCTCAAGCCCCAGGAATCTGCGAGAGCACTGTCTCTTTAAATATCCAAAATAGTCAAGCCGCTTTTTAAACCTTCAAAATGGTGGCGTCCTCCAGACCAGCAAAAGTCCACAGCTCAGCCCACCTTTCTCTTCACCTTCTCTGTTTGTTCCCCAGCCACGGTGCACTGTCCGCGCAGTCCCTGGTGGGAGGGTGATTTTTAGGTTAATTCTTAGGTCCTACCACCACTCGGGAATCTCCAAGCTGTCTGTGCTGTCAGGAACGCTCAGGATCGCTGCCAGACCACAGCTCCATATGTCTCCTTTTTTGGTATTGTCATGCAAATTATTCTGCTAGTTGGGGTTTAGTCCACTTCTATATCCTTCCCTTCAAGGCTCAGGGGTCCCGGATTATCTTCTCTGTCTGTGTTAATTGGTTTCCCTTTTCTTTGTTGAAGAGGGTCTGTGCAATCTTTCTGCCTAGTCCACCATCTTGCCGGATCTCCCTTCTTCCTTTCTTGTCTTTTTAATGACCTTTTGCTTCTTTCACATATCATCTTCTTGCTGTCATCCCACAACTTGTCTGTGCATTAAATTTATTCTTCAGAGGGTCTCTAAATTCATGTGGGATATACTTAAGGTTATATTTTGGCTGTTGTGGACTTCTTTTAATTTTCTTCATCTTCATCTGGAACTTGCAGATGAGCGATTGATGATCTGTTCCACAGTCAGCTCCTAGCCTTGTTTTGACTGATGATAATGAGCTTCTCCATCACCTCTTTCCACACATGTAGTTGATTTGATTACTATGTATTCCATCTGGTGTGGTCCACTTGTATATTCACTGCTAATGTTACTGAAAAAAAAGTATTTGCAATGAATATGTCATTGTTGTTGTTATGTGCCATCAAATTGTACCCGAATCATAGCGACCCTCCTTGGCTTTCCCAGGTGGTATCACTATGGAAGTAGATTGCCCAACCTTCCTTCTGAGGAGTGGCTGTTGGGTTTGAACTGCCAACCTTCTGGTTAGCAGCAAGTGCCTTAGGCACTATGCTACCAGAGCTCCTGAATAAGTCATTAGTCTTGCAAAATTCAGTCATGCAATCTGCAGCGTCATTTCTATCACCAAGGTTGTATTTGCTAACTACTGATGCTACTTTTTTGTTTCCAACTTTTGCATTCCAGTCACCAGTAATTATCAATACATCTGGATTGCATGCTTGGTGAATTTCAGACTACAAAAGTTAGTAAAAGTCTTCAGTTTCTTCATCTTTTGCTTTGGTGGTTGGTGCTTAAATTTTAGTAGTAGTAGTATTAAGCAGTCTTCCTTATAAGCATATGGATATTATCCTATAAGTGACAGCATTGTACTTGAGGATAGGTCTTGAAATGTTCTTTTTGACAATGAATGTGATGCCATTCCTCTTTAGTTTTTCATTCCCAGCATAGTAGACCATATGATTGTCTGATTCGCAATGGCCAGTACCAGTCTATTTAAGTTCACAGATGCCTAGGATGTCAATTTTCATTCATTCCATTTTGATTTTGACAACTTTCAGTTTTCCTATAGTCATACTTTGTACATTCCATTTTCCAATTATTGATAGGTATTTGCAGCTGTTTCTTCCCATTTTGAGTCATGCCCCATCAACAAATGAAGTCTTGAAAGCTTTACTCCATTCATGTCTTAAAGGTCGACTCTGCTTTGAGAAGACAGCTCCTCCCCAGTTGTATTTTGAGTGCCTTCAAACCTGAGGGGCTCATCTTCCAGTGTTGTATCAGTGTTTCACTGCTGTTTGTAACATTTTCACTGGCCAGTTCTTTTTTTTTTTTTTTTTTTTTTAATTTTATTGTGATTTAGGTAAGTGTTTAGAGAGCAAATTCATCCTCCGTACAGCAGTTCACATATACTCTGTTTTCAGGACATTGCAATCTCCCACAATTCACTGGCCAGTTCTTTCAGAAGTGGATGACCCATCCTTCTTCCCATTCTGTCTTAGTATGGAAGCTCTGCTGAAACCTGCCCACCATGGGTGACCCTGCTGGTATTTGAAATACTTGTAGCATAGCCTCCAGCCTCACAGCAACATGCAAGCCACCACAGTATAACAAACTGACAAACAAGCGGTGGCCTACCAACCCGGGTAACCATCAAAGAACGTATTTATGTCTGTTTCTAACTGTTCATAACAGTGGGACCATACAATGTTTGTCTTTTTGTGATTGACTTACTTCATTCCAGATAATATCCTCCAGATTCATCCATGTTATAAGATGTGCAAACTCCTCAGTATTCTTTGTAGTTGCATATTATTCTATTGTACGAATGTACCACAGTTAGTTTATCCATTCTTTTCTTGGTGGGTACTTAGCTTGTTTCCGTCTTTTTGCTATTGCAAATAATGCTGCAGTGAATATTGGTATGCATATGTCTATTCATATTATTGCTCTTATATCTCTTGGATATATACCTAGGAGTGGGATTGCTGTATCATAAGATATTTTTATTTCTAGTTTTTTGTGGAAATGCAGTATCATTTTCCATAGCGGTTGTACCATTTTACACAATCCCAAAAGCAGCGTATAAGAGTACACATCTCCCCAGAGCCTCACCAGCATTTGTTGTTTTCTGTTTGTTTTGTTTTTTAAATCATTGCCATTTTTGCAGGGGTGAGATGGTATCTCATTGCAGTTTTGATTTGCATCTCTCTAATGGCTAATGATTGAAAACATCTTTTCATGTATTTGTTGGCCATCAGAATGTTCTTTTTGGTGATATTCATGTTGGTTGCCCATTTTTAAAATCTGGTTATTTGCCTTTTTGTTGTTGAGTTGTTACAGTTAGGTTATTCTTTATCACAGGAAACAGCTCGAGTGGTGCAGTGTTTAAAATTCTGGACTGCTAACCAAAAAGTCAGCAGTTTGAACCTGCCAGCCACTCCAAGAGAGGTGTGGTGGTCTGCTTCTGTAAAGATTTACAGTTTTGGCAAAAGACAGCATATGAGTTGGACATTTACCTCAAGTAGGTACACTCCTTGGAGAGAACAATCATGGGAGAAAGAAGGGCTGCTTATGCACAGGGAGACAGTTCAGGGGCAGGAGTGCATGGAGGGATGGACACAGGGAAGAGGTAACTATGGGGAGGAAGTGGGAGGGGAGCTATTGCATTGTGGTAAACTGTGGTCAATGTCATGAGATAAAGTATATGTGAACCGCTGTATGGAAAGTGAATTTGCTCTATAAACCTTCACCCAAATCACAATTTAAAAAAAAAAAAAAAGATTTACAGTTTTGGAACCCTGTTGGGCAGTTCTGTTCTGTCTTACAGGGTTGGTATGAATCAGAATCAATTTAATGGATTTTAGGGTTATCACAGGAAGGAAAGAAGAGTGAGGGTTTTGTTGGATTGGGTTCATAGGTTTTTCCAGTGATAGTTTGGAGAACATGAAAGCTTTTGATTGCCTTTACCACATACTGTATGTCTGGAACAACCCCATGTCTGGCAGTGTACTTATTACTGTGGTTATAACACTGAAAAAGTTAGATGTTGTACCTGCTCTAGCTAAGATAAATACTTTAAAAAGCAATTAAAATGGTATGTGCCAGTGCCTAGAATAGTGTCCAGCACATAGTAGCTGTTCAATAATTTTATTGAATGAATTAATGATAATATATATGTTTTGAGTAAGGATCTCTGGTGGTGTAGTGGCTAAGGCATTTGACTGTTAACCAGAAGTTTGGTGATTCAAACCCACCAGCCACTCTACAGAAGGAAGACTAGGCAATCTACTTCCATAAAGATTTACCACCTCAGAAACCCAAAGGGGGTCTCCATGAGTCAGAATTGACTCAATGGCAGTGAGTTTTTTTAGTTTATGTTCAGGTAACAGTGTTCTGATTTTTGGTGTTCCCAAAACATTTTAGTGAATTACTGATCATTATTTAGGTTGGGTTGATTTTACAGATAGGTTGTTTCATTCTCTCAAGTTTCATTGGGTACAACTTCTTCATGTGTAATTTAGATTATTAATTTAATAAGTTCTTATTCTCCTTGTATATCAACCACATGGACGCAGTCCAGTGAGAGGATTGTGATTCCCAGGGAATTTGGGGATCATTTCCTGAAGGAAGGCACCCTGTGGGACAGTGATAAAGTGCTCAAAAGCTAACTGGTTGGTGGTTCAAATCCACCAGCTGCTTCACAGAAGAAAGATGTGGCAGTCTGCTTAAGTAAAAATTTATAGCCTTGGAAACTTTGTGGAGCAGTTCTACTCTGTCCTATAGGATTGCTATGAGTTGGAATCAACTTCATGGCAATGTTGTTATTCCCCCCCCCCCCCAAGGAAATGATACCATCTGGGGATTGATGAAATACAAGAGTGCCAGAGGGAGATGGAAAGAGAGAGAGCACAACAGAGAGAACTTCACACCCATTGATAGGTCTAAAGAGCAATTAGCAGGTGTCAAGTAATGGGAAAGAGCTGGTGGCATAATGCCTAAGGCATTTGACTGCTAACCAAAAGGTTGGTGGTTCAAACCCACCAGCTACTCTGCAGAAGGAAGACTGGGCAATCTACTTCCATAAAGATGTACTGCCTCAGAAACCCAAAGGGGGTCGTTTTTAGTTGGAATCAACTGGATGGCAGTGAGTTTGGTTTTGTTGTTGTTGTTGTTGTTTAAGTGATAGGAACCACTGAGTGGGTTTGGCTTTTTGGTTTTAAGTGGTGGGAAGTTGTGTTCTGGATGAGAGCTGATTTAGTGAATATATTCACTGTTTAGTGAAATCTGTGAGACCAAGAACTCTACAGGACTGCTTTGTTTTTTCCATATCTTGCAAGGTTTCCCTCTTTGATAACATGCAGTTTTACTGCTTTTCTATCGCTATTAGTGGAAAATACTTGCTTTTTCCTTCTCATACCAGTTTCCCTTGCCTTAAACCAGTTCCAGCTTTTGCAAATTAAACTGATTATCAGTTACTTTAACATCTGTCCCACTTAAAAACAACAAAAAATCTCTTTATTCCATGTCATTTTGCAGTCTTTTTTCTTTACAATCATACTTTTCAAAGAAGGTTTGTATTTGCTATTTGTTTTTTTCCCAGTTTATCCTTAGCTCAATCCATTGTGATCTTGTATCCATCCTCAATACTCCACCCAAACCATTCATTAAGGTCACATCAATGGCCTATTTTAGCAAGTAATAGTTTTTATTTCCCATCTTCATTGGGCTTCTCATGAGCATTGGATATTACTTTTATGTTACCATTATACGTTGCTCTTCCAAATTTACCCTGTTTCCTGGTTGTTCGTTTTTCTCTCCTATCTTTACCTCTACCTTTATTTACCTCTATCTTTAAAAGTAAGTGTTCCAAGCATTGTGCTGCATACCATAAGGGAATATGGAAGGAGAAATGTGGTTTACCTCCATGTGCCAGACATACAATTTTAGTAAGAAAATAATACAAAAGAAAGAAAAATAGAAGGATATACTAGTGTTTAATTGGGCATGTATTATATGCACCATGCTTAGTCTTAAGTTGTTTTCTTTTTGTACTCTTATTTCTCTTTCCCTAGGTGTTTCACAATTTTTTTTTTTCTTAGTCTCAGACCTTGCTTGAATTCTGGAGATATATATATATCTCCAGCTCTGTACATGATGCTTTATAGATGGAAAGTTTCGGGTGCCTGTTAGACATCGTCTGGGGAAAACTCAAGATTCTCCTTGCCATTTCCCATCCAACAAGCAAGCAGTGAGAAAACAATCCTGATTCTCTTCTACTGTTCCCTACCTTAGTGAAGCTAGAAAAATCTTGCAGTTTTCTTTGGCACTTGCATCTCCGTCATGCTGCATAGACAATCTAGAACTAAATCTTTTTTTTTTTTTTTTT
>NW_006921699.1:3231909-3249546 GCF_000298275.1 Orycteropus afer afer | reverse complement strand
GGTGTTTTGCAGATTCTACATTATTCTTTAGCGTTGCATAGTATTCCATTGTGTGAATGTACCAAAGTTTGGTTATCCATTCCTCATTTGTTGGACATCTCGGTTATTTCCAAGTTTTGGCTATTGTAATAACTAGCACTAAATCTTAATCAGGGCTTTGAACTGGTTTGGTCAGGTTCAAACCCTGCTGGGAATTGCTTTTCCATCCCAGATATACTGAATCAGAAACTACTTTTCAACAAGATCCCCAGGGAATCTTGTTAAAATCCATTGTTAGATGGGGGAAGGGGGTGTTCAGATATTTTGCACTACAGATAGAAAGAAGATGGTGTTGGGTTTAGTGGGTGTTTTGGAGATAGAATGTAGCAGTCTTTGGTGATGAGCTGACTTTTCAGAGGTGAGGGAAAGGAGCCAGAGATTACTTGGAAGCTTGGGCTGCTAACTTTTAGGCCATTTACCAGGTAAGTGAGTATAAAACAAAAAGCAGTTCATAGCTTCATTTTTAACACAATTCGTAGGAATAACCTATTGGCCCCTACTCTATTTACAGTGCTTAACAGCAAAATTATATTTTAACTTTCATACGATTTGTATTTCTTTTCACAGTTGATTCTGTCATTAAAACAAGACTGTGATTATTTTTAAGTTAATTTTTAGGGATGTTTGTGTAATTTTAGTCCTACAGCCTTTCTGATCTTGCAAGTTGAATGTCTTTTGAAAATTGAATGCCACTTTCTACTAGTGTTTTCTGAGTGTCAGGCACTGAGTTAGTACAAGAGTGACAAAGAAGAGACCTCCTCCACATTAGCAAGCTTCAGGATGGCTCATACTATGGAACCACTGGCAATGATCTTAAAAGAAGTCTTAGTAATTGAATTTTGGGGTGTTTGGGGAGCTTATTTTTTGTTTCATAAAATGAACACAAGTCAAGATTTCAGACAAAAAATGAACAAAAAATGTCTCTTTGTCTTGGAAGTTTATTACAAATCCATTAAATAATCTGGAATGTATGGAGTCAGAGTGCAAGATAAAGAAAAATGGTTAAATAGCAAAAATTAAGAATTTGGCCACTTACCAAGATTCACCCTTAAAAGAAATATCAGAGTATCAGGCAAAGTCAGAATCCCAAAGCTTATTACATGGATTGACTTGGGCATATTTAAAGCAAAATGCAAATTCTAACTAAAGTGAAAGGTGTCATTCTTTGAACTAACTGAAGTAATTGTTTGAAGGAATGTTATGAGGAGGTCAGTGGCACAATGGTTAAAGCATTTGGCTGGAACCCAAAAGGTCGGTGGTTTGAACCTGCCAGCTACTTTGTGGGAGAAAGATGAGGCAGTTCTGCTCTGTCCTATCAGGTTACTATGAGTCAGAATCAACTCAGTGGCAGGGGGGGATTGTTTTTTTATATTATAATTATAATATAAATGAAGTTTTGGCCATACTACTCAAAATAAAGTTGTTCTTTTAAAAAGAAATTAAAATTATTGTGATGTAATGAATTATTCTTCTAGCCATAATCTTTGTGACCTCCACCAGATGATTGGGTGGGATTGTGCAAATGTTGGAGCTCTGGTGGCGTAGTGCCTAAGGCATTTGACTGCTAACCAGAAGGCCAGTGGTTCAGACCCACCAGATGCTCCTCAGAAAGAAGATTGGGCAATCTACTCCTGTAGAGATAGCGCCTTGGAAACCCAAGGAGGGGTAGCAATGAATCTGACTTGCCCTCACCCTCACAGGCAATGAGTTTGTTTGGTTTTTTGGATGCAAATGTGACCCACCAAGGGGATTGGATAGCTTGTTAGTAATGTAAATAAGGTACATAGCAGCACCCTTGTGTAGGTGGGACTATGCAAATAAAGTGTATGGAACCCTAATGAGATTGGTTAGTTTTGCCATCCTGCTGGGCTTAAAATGAGCCATACAAAGATAGAAAGGGAGATCTTACTACCTTCAAGAAAGAAAAGCCAAGAGTGAGTAGAATCCATCCTTTCAACCTGAGATGCCTGCACTGAACTTCTTTGACACAAGAGACAAAGCTGTAACACTTTGATGAGATGGCAATAGATGGCACCAAGAGACTGGCACAAGATAATGATGGACTTCCTGGCCCACCGAGCAAGAAAGATGAGGGCCTTTGGACAGGAGGCTTCCTGGTAGAGTGGGTGCCTCTCTGGGTACCTATCAGCAAAGCTATAAAAGCTTTGTACCACTTGCCCGAGCAGGGCAGAGGGACCAAGGGCCAGTGAGAGACCTGCCTTCAGGCACAGTTGAAGGAAAGATGTCCTGTTTGAAGAACTATATCCTAAAAGTTCCTGATCCTGAATTGTAACCTGTTACTTCCCTAATATGGGGAGGGGGTGACAAAGAAGTGTATGACAGTCTCTTCTGCAAGCTGCTATATGTTTATAAGATATTGGGGATATGGGATGGAAGGGAGTTAAATGCTATATAGGGTTTTATTTAGTCCATAAAGTGGTATGTTTTGAGTCTATATAGGTTGTATAGCTGTTTTCACTTAACATATTGTATCACTTTTTTTTTTTAGTTATGCGTTTTCTTTAGATAAAGATATTAAATTGAAATAATTTCCTTCTCTATGACTCTAAATTAGGATATGAGTACCATGGATGCTGCTGAAAAGAAATGAATGATAAAGACTATTAAGTAGCTTAAAGCTTTTTATATTAAACTCTGGGAAAGTCCCTTATTAACCACAGAATTGCCAAGGCTGATCAGATAGGATCGTTAAATTTTTTGTTTTTTCATTTATGCGCTCTTAAGGAACCTAATAGTATCTTTCATTAAATTAGCTGGAATTGAATAGTTTGATTTGAAATATTTTTCACTAATGAACTTTTCTTTCTTAATAATGCTTTGTATTCCTTTTTCTTAGGAGTCTCAACAGTCCAATTTTGGCCCTGGAGAGCAAAGTAAGTGTTTCTGTTTCTTTTGGTTTTTAAATTAAGCTATTTTTGAGCATTCCAGTTCTCATGGTCACATCAGAGACAGCTTTAATCTTTTTTTTTTTTTTGCATGTTTTATTCACATTTTTATAATCTGATGATTAGTAATGGGTTGAGCTGAATCTTGGTATATTTTTTTAAAAAATGAAGACTTGTAAGGCATTGGAGATCAAAATTAGTTTTTTTTATTAAGTATTTGAATTAATGTTGAAAGTTAATGAATTCTGTTTGATGAGCACCTCATAAACCCAAGACCATTTACTCTTTTTCTGTGTCCTCATGAAAATGACTTGGTTCTATAATGGTAAAATTCCAGGGAAGAAGAGGTCATTGTAGTTGACCACGGCTCTTCCCTTCCTGTATCTATAAGCTCACTATTTGTTTTTCCTGGGTCTTTTGATTTGGAAAGAAAGGCTGCTGTCTGCTATATACTACCCCCTTCACTCCTACTCCCTTAATTTTTTAGCAGAACTTGGGGGGAAGATAACATTAGGGAATTCAAATGTAGTTCCAAGAGATAGTAGTTGTGCAGATTAATAATGATAAGGTTAGGAATTATTGCAAATGTCTAGGTTTCACCTTGTAGTTCTGTAATAAAACAGATGTTGTCTTTACCAAGAGCAATAACTTTTTTAATGATTAAAGTATATTTAAACTGGTGGTGAGCTATTTTGAGGGAGATGGAAATGTAGAATTTTTTGATCCTTGACTTGTGATCCTTACCTTAGTGATCTTTAGACGTGAAACTAAAAAAATTATCTCTTTAGTGTTGTTAATGAACTTTCCATAACTATATGTCCATTTCTTAGTTATGCATTGAAGGTGTATTTGCAGGAAAAAGGAACCTGACACTTGTTGATATCAGAAAATAGCTAACTATATAGGCCAGAAAGTTTGCAGTTTCTCCTCTCTTTTAAGAAAGTCTCATCCTTACTTCTACCCCTCCCCCCAAAGCTATTGGCAAATGAGATCATAAGCTATATAGTTTTTATTACCTTGTGTTTTTCAGTTAATGTGGTAGTTAAGGTTGTGTATCAACTTGTCTGGGCCATGGTTTTGAGTGCCTTGGCAGCTGAATGTAGTTATTACCCATGATGAGATTATAAGCACTGCCATGGTGGAATCTATTGTGAGCTCCCAATCAGTTAAGTGAAGTTGCCTTCAGGATGTGGCTTGCTTCTAGTATATACAGAGAAGCTTTGGGAAAGATCTCTAGTTTTTTGGCACATTTTGGATCTACATTTGGCTGTGTCTTCATCTCCAGTTCCTGGACTTGAACCAGTGGCCTGCCCTGTTGCCTGCTGATTTGGGATTATACCATTTTACTTGCCAGTCTTGGGTTTGTCAGCCTCAGCAGCCAGCAGCTGTGTGAGTTAGAAGAAGCCTCTAGTTTCATTCTAGGGGCCTGAAACAAAAGGCAGAGCTAAAAGCGCAAGGTCAAAGGATCTTCACCTAGCCCCTAGAGCCAGCACTCTGAATTCAGACTTCTAGCCTCCTAAACCATAAAAGAATAAATTCCTTTTGTTAGAACCGTCCATTTGTGGTAATTTTGTTATAGTAGCACTAGAGAACCAAGACGATTAATTTATTTTAGAGATGTTTCTATATTAAAATAAAGCCCTTGCTCATTTTATTTAACCTTAAAATTTTACTAAATTATATAAAAATCTGTTCCTGTCAAGTCTGTTCCAACTTATGGCAGCCCCATGTGTTACAGAGTGAAAATGGGTTCCATGGTGTTTTGACTGCAATCTTTGTGGAAGCAGATCACCAACCATTTATTTAACTAGTCCCCTAGTGGTAGACATTTAATTTGTTTCCAGTTTTGCTGTTACAGACCAAGCTGAAATAAATATCCGTGTGTGTGTGTGTATGTGTGTGCCTGTATGTATGTACATTCGTATATGTTCCTCCCAAAATACCTGTTGCAAATTCCTTCCATTGTAATTGCTAGGTAAGTAGATTTGTGCATTTTCAACATTGATAAAAGAGTTATTACCAGATTGCCTTCAAAAAAGATTGTATGAGTTTGTCTTACCAACAGCGAATGTGTACATGCCTGTTACCCCCCATATACTTAACAGCTTCTCATATTATCAGACTACTTTAAAGTGTTACCAATTTGATGATGAAAAATTATGTATCATTGTTTTAATGTTTCCTTGAGGGTAGATATTTTACAATCTAAATAATTACACTTTAGTTGCTTATTTCTGCATTCTCTTTTTCTAGAAAGATACAATCCTTCCTCTAAAACGTCAAATGGACACCAGTCTAAATCGTAAGTTTAGTGTTTGTTTGTTTTGCTTCAAGTCTATCTGTATCTGGATATTTTGAACAACGCATAGAAATATGTACCTAATCCTTTAAGGCAAGGTTAAGCAAACTTTTATATAAAGGACCAGAGAGTAAATGTTTTAGGCTTTGTTGGCCAGGTATTTCTGTCCTAATTACTCAGCTCTGCTGTTGTAGCATGAAAGTAGCCAGAGCCAGAGGGTATAGGTCTGTTCCAATCAAACTCTCTTTACAAAACAAGTGGAGGGCCAGATTTGGCTTTGGGCCATAGTTTACCTTCTCTAGGACACAGTTCTTTCTCATCTTTCAGAGTTGTCTCTGTGTTTGTTCATAGTTTGTGTTTAATAAAGAAGACAATGGAAAATACAGCAATTCTCTTAGCCCTCCATTTAACCTCTAAATGTAGAATATTGTTGTTGTTGTTGTTGTTATGTGCCGTCGAGTCGGCCCCAACTCATAGCGACCCCTCCTTCGGTTTCCGGGGCAGTATCACTACGGAAGTAGGATTGCCCAACCTTCCTTCCGAGGAGTGGCTGGTGGATTTGAACTGCCAGCCTTCTGGTTAGCAGACAAGTGCTTTAGCCACTATGCTACCAGAGCTCCTCAAATGTAGAATATTAACCTAGCTTTTACTGTATTTACATATTAAGCAACATAATCTGTACTGTCTTTATGTTTTCTTATTTTTATTTTGTAGACAGAACTAGAAAGGTATATATCATAATGCAATATGCTGATGCAAAAAAACAAACCAAACTCACTGCCATCGAGCCGGTCCCAACTCATAGCAACCCCTCGTTGGGTTTCTGAGGTGGTATCTGTACGGAAGTAGATTGCCCAGTCTTCCTTCCAAGGAATGGCTGGTGGGTGTGAACCGCCAGCCTTGTGGTTAGTAGTCAAATGCCTTAGGCACGATGCCATTTAAAACCAGCTTTCTGGGCAAACATGGCTATATGGGTGGATAGATGGATGGACAGGCTGAACTATTAGGTATGTCTATGCAGGGGGGAGTGTGCCCAAGACCATGTATAGGGTTGGCAGAAAATGTTTCTATGAGTGTATTTGTGTCTTCTGTAAGAATTCCCAGGTATATAGTAGAGCTGACAAGGGACAAGTTTGTAGTCACTTCTTGGTTATAGCCAGCTACCCAGAGCAAGCAAGTAGTTGAACCTGTGGGCTCGGGACCATAGTCACAGGGGACGTCAAGCTCAATTGGCATAACACACTACACAAAACACTGTTCCACCTCCTACTTTGGCAAGTAGTGACTGGGATCTTAAAAGCTTATAAGCAGCCATCTAGATGCACAACGATGGGTCTCTCCTCATCCAGGTCAAAGAAGAATGAAAAAAAAACAAAGATTCATGGAAACAATTAGTCCAAGTGACTGGTACACCATGTGATCCTCAGCCTATATGACTATGAGACCAGAAGAACTAGATGGTGCCCAGCTACCATTGTCAACCACTCAGAGGGTGATCTATATAGGAGATCCTAGATAGAGAGGGAGAACAATGTGGAACAAAAGTGAAAATCATTTGGAGAAAAAAAAAAAAAAGACGGGCCAGGTTTGCTGGTCTGATAGAGCCTGATGGAACCACTGAGGCTATGGCCCCTAGCTGCCCTTCAAGTCTGGAATTGAACCCACACCTGTGGCTTCCAGCCAAACAAAAGACAAGCATATGAGGTGAATGTTTGCCTGAGGTAGATACACTCCTTGGAGAGAACAATCATGGGAGAATAGAAGAGCTGTGTATGCACAGGGACATAGCTCAGGGGGCAGGAGTGCATGGAAGGAAGGACACAGGGAAGAGGAAAGTGTGGGGAGGAAGTGGGAGGGGAGCTGTTGGCATTGTGGTAAATTGTAGTCAATGTCATGAGACAAAGTGTATGTGAACTGCTATATGGAAAGTGAATTTGCTCTGTAAACTTCACCCAAATCACAATAAAATTTTTTTAAAAATTTAAAAAAAACAGCCTTCTGATTAGCAGTCAAATGCCTTAGGCACTATGCCACCAGAGCTCTTATGTGGATGCATTAGCTAATAATTAATTCCAGTTTAAAAAATGAATTCCTCAAATCACATGTTATTGTGGCCACAGTGCCAGCTGATAAGAAGTATCCCCCTCACTGCTAAAGAATTAAAATTATATGCAAAGAACTGATAGGTGCTTGCCACATATGTGCATATCACTTTGGTTGATGAAGAAACCAAAGCATGCAGGTCCTTGAGTACTCTGATGTAATCTTTGACATATTTACATGTTTAAACTGGTTCATTGAGCTATTATTTAAATATAAAGGCTGCAAGAATTCAGAGTAAGCACATTTCCTTACAGAAAATCAGATGAACTAAGCCCTTGCCCAAAAGAAAATTTCTTCTTCTCTAACCCACTAAATTGGGCCAATCTTAAAATACTTTTCATAATTCTGCAATCATCAGGTTACTTTATTTCAAAGTGGTCTTTTGTGTAATGCTCTGAACTTAAGGTCAGATTTACAAACTCGGGTTAAACTTTGAGGGGAGAGTAGAAGTAGTTATTAGAGTGAAAGAAGATTTCTTTTCCACTGATTGGAGACTGGCATGAAATCTTAAGAAAGGTAATAGAACTACTGATAATGAAAAATTAAAACATTTTCCTACTTGTGGTTTCCCCTAAGCTTTGTAATAATTTTTCCTTTCCTATAAAAAGGCAAGAAATGCTTTTGTGGTTCATTACTCAGATTTTAATTTTAATAGTTTTGGTTTTATGGCCTCAAGGAAAATTTAAATATTTAATTTCACTTTCAAAAAAATATTTCAGGAACTATCTGCTTATATGTAATATTTGTGTGTGTGTGTGTGTGTTTAAATTGATTTGAATTTTGATCAAGAAAGATTTGGAACCTTGAAATATTTTTATTCAAAGATGACCATTTCTGTTATATAGCCAAGTCTTTTACCCAAAATTGTTATTTCTGCAGAGGGCACTTGTCTTTCATAGTAAGGCATCTCTGGACTAGAGCTTTGACTTAGAATTTATGTTCTGACTTTTACAACCCAGTTGTTGACAGTGGTAGAAATCTTCCTTCATGTAACATTGGGGACAAAGAATTGCTTAATGCTTATGTTTTATCTTCCTTCTTTTTAGGAGTTATTTCTCTCTACTGGACTATTGAGTATGAGTATGGTACTTTGGCTCAGAGAGAGAATTAATGTGTATGGAATTAAAGAAAAGTTAGAAATAACAGAAGTGAATAAAAGTTTACAGAAGGTAGATTTTGTTTAGTTTGAAAAGAAAGATGAATATTTTGTGGAAAGGTTAGAACTTGTGAAATGGATAATTTCCTTCATTTAAAATTTCTACTATAAATATGAACCAACCCACATAGAATAAGACTTGTTTTTATTTTTGTTTTGTTTTGTTTTGTTTTACAACTAAATCTTTGGCTACCATAATGATTGCTCCTAGAATTCTTGGTAGCTGTTTATACTCTGGTATACCATTATGAACAGTTCAAAAAAATAATGACCCTTTCTGCCTTTTCCCTCTAGTATGTTAAAGGATGACTTAAAACTAAGCAGCAGTGAAGACAGTGATGGGGAACAGGTGTGTGTACTACTGTATGATTTTGCCAGTCTCGTACGGCATTTGTTCTCATTGTGTTTTATAAGAATTTATAACTACTACATTTATGATCTAGTTATTTAAAATAAGTTTCTTCCTATAAGCTTTCAGATACTGTAATGTTGCAGTTTTCTCCTTAAAAAAAAAAAAAAATCATAATTTTTCCTCATTGTTAAAAAAGTTGGCTTTTCCTTAATAACTTGGCCATAAATCAGAACATACTCATGAAGCATGCTATTGTTAACAAGGACTATTAACAAAGCTTGTCCTGGCAATTCATTTATTGTTTAGGTAAAAACAGTATGTCATAAGTATTGTTAAGTAAATATCAACACACACATTTGAGAAGCCAGTTTTTCCTATTAAGATTTTAGATATTGTTCACATTAAGCAGATAGCGTGCTATTTATTCATTCTCAGATTTCCCTCTCATGCTCTAATTTTAGGATTGTGATAAGACAATGCCAAGGAGTACACCAGGAAGGTAGGCTTCCTTTTATTCATTTATTTGTTTTTTAGAGGATTGGGGTCAGTCTGATAACATTGTACTGATATAATAAGTGGCTTATAAATAATGTTGATTATGGTAATGGTTCCACAACTCTGTAAATTGCCTAAAAATCATTTAGTTGTGCACTTAAAATGGGTGAATTCTATGATAGGTAAATTATAACTCAATAAAACTGTTTTTAAAGATAAGTATTACAGATGAAAGGAGCTTTAGTGGCACAAATGCTTAAGCACTCAGCTGCTAACCAAAAGGTTGGAGGTTCTAACCCACCAGCGGCTCCAAGGGAGAAAAGCCCTGGCATTTGCTTCTGTAAAGATGTCAGCCTAGGAAGCCCTATGGGGCATTTCTACTCTGTCTTACAGGGTTGCTGTGAGTCAGCACTGACTCGATGGCACACAACAACATTACAGCTGAGCAGCACATCAGAAACTTTTTCTAAGAAAGTATTTATTTCATTTATAATGAAGTTCTAGAGTTGTAGAATTTAATGGCTTAAGAAGGAGTAAACATTATAAATAAAGTTGATTGTTAATTTGGATGTTTTCCTGTTGTCATTATAAAAAAACTTTGGTGATTTTTATGTTTTATCTCTTTCAGTAACTCTGAACCTTCACACCATAACAGTGAAGGAGCTGATAACTCCAGGGACGATTCTAGCAGCCACAGTGGATCTGAAAGCAGCTCTGGATCCGACTCAGAGAGTGAAAGTAGTTCCAGTGACAGTGAGGCAAATGAGCCATCCCAGAGTGCATCTCCTGAGGTGAGAGGGAGACAGAGGGCCGCTTCCAAGGCCCCTGGTGACATCCAGTTAAGAGCTAAGTTAAATATAAAAGGTGAAGGAAAGAAGGTTATATATTCTGACACAAAGAAATTGAACTGTGTGTCTTGGAGGACACCCAGATACTTCAGTTTCCCTGTTATTTGAGCAAACATTTTCCTCTACATTAGGAACAGCTTGGGGTCATGATATAAGTCACTAAAATATTGGATTTCTTAAATTTGGGCTTTACTTTTTGTGTCTCAAGATGGTAGTTCATAGGTTTTGTTGTTGTTGTTGTGGATAAAAAGAGCTCTTCTATAGTATAATTCTACTATGTTGTCGTTATGTGCCGTCAAGTCATCTCTGACTCATAGCAACCCTCCTTGGGTTTCTGAGGTGCTATCACTACGTAAGTAGATTGCCCGATCTTCCTTCTGAGGAGTGGCTGGTGGGTTTGAACCGCCAACCCTCTGGTTAGCAGTCAGGTGCCTTAGGCACTATGCCACCAGAGCTTCCAGTTCTACTATAGCTTTAAGGAAGGTTGGGCAATCTACTTCCATAGTGATACTGCCTCGGAAACCCAAGGAGGGATCACTATGAGTCAGGTCTGACTCAACGGCATGTAACATAACACGTTATTTATTTACTTTCTAGAATTAAATTTATTAGTCATTTGTAATAATGCTTTTGAAGTGGGATTCTGACAAGAATATTTGCTGTTTAAAGGCCATCTATAAGGAGCTCTGGCAGCATAGTGGCTAAGACACTTGCCTGCTAACCAGACAGCTGGCAGTTCAAACCCACCAGCCACTCCTCGGAAGGAAGGTTGGGCAATCCTACTTCTGTAGTGATACTGCCTCAGAAACCCAAGGAGGGGTCGCTATGAGTCGGATTCGACTCGACGGCAGGGAGCTCTGGTAGCATAGTGGCTAAGACACTTGCCTGCTAACCAGACGGCTGGCAGTTCAAACCCACCAGCCACTCCTCAGAAGGAAGGTTGGGCCATCCTACTTCCGTAGTGATACTGCCTCAGAAACCCAAGGAGGGGTCGCTATGAGTCAAGTTGGACTCAACGGCACATAACAACAACAATAACATTTAAACTTATCTTCTCATTCAAGTGATTAGAAATAATAGTCAGTATTCAGCCCTTTGCTTTGGGTCAGTCAGAACCATTAACCCCTTCCTGTTAGCTAACGCTTTTGTGATATCAGACATTATATTTTTTTTCTTCTTCTTTGAGATTGTAGAAGAGGGAGAAAGCTTCATTATCAATAAAAGCATAATTCTTTCTGTTTTCAGCCTGAACCACCACCAACAAACAAATGGCAGCTTGATAATTGGTTGAATAAAGTGAATCCACATAAAGTATCACCAGCGTCTTCTGTGGACAGTAATATCCCATCATCTCAAGGCTATAAAAAGGAAGGCCGAGAACAGGGCACAGGGAATAGCTACACTGATCCAGGTGGACCTAAAGAAACAAGTTCTGCTACTCCCGGACGAGAGTCCAAAACTGTCCAAAAGGGATCAGAAAGTGGACGAGGGCGGCAGAAGTCTCCTGCACAGAGTGACAGTACAACACAGAGGAGAACTGTAGGCAAAAAACAACCCAAAAAGACTGAGAAGGCAGCTGCTGAAGAGCCCCGTGGAGGCCTGAAGATAGAAAGTGAAACCCCAGTTGACATGCCCACCAGCATGCCCTCAAGCAGACACAAGGCAGCCACCAAAGGCTCAAGGAAACCCAATATAAAGAAGGAGTCCAAATCTTCCCCTCGACCCACAGCAGAGAAAAAGAAATACAAGTCAACGAGTAAACCTTCCCAGAAATCCAGGGAAATCATAGAAACAGATACCTCATCCTCAGATTCGGATGAAAGCGAGAGCCTTCCTCCTTCCTCACAAACTCCTAAATACCCTGAGAGCAGTAGGACTCCTGTTAAGCCCTCCTCAGTGGAGGAAGAAGACAGCTTTTTCCGGCAACGAATGTTCTCTCCTATGGAAGAGAAGGAACTTCTTTCACCCCTCAGTGAGCCTGATGACAGGTATCCACTTATTGTGAAGATTGACCTGAATCTCTTGACTAGAATACCAGGAAAGCCTTACAAAGAAACAGAGCCGCCCAAGGGGGAAAAGAAAAATGTACCAGAAAAGCACACAAGAGAGGCTCAGAAACAAGCCTCAGAAAAGGTTTCTAACAAAGGCAAGAGGAAACACAAGGTTTGTAAAGGGTTTTTGTTGGTGATGGTGGTTTGTTTTTAAACCTCAGAATGTGAAATTCTACGAAAATACCATTAAGCAGCAGAATTACTAGGTGGGTCATGAGCTGTTAGGGAAAAAGAGTGAGTCCAAGGCTCAGTTGAGGCTACGTGTGGAACAGTCCCTTGAGGGGCATTATGGTTGTGCCTCAGCCTCCTTTGGTTAAGTAGGTCATTTTTAATCTATAAGAAACGAGCTAGCACATCTGTTCAGAGTATGTGCTGACCATTATAGAGGTAAGAGGAGGAGAGACTGCAAATGGGCCTTTGTGGCCTTCCTCAAATTTTAGTCTTTATATTCTTTAGTTGAGATCTATACTCTCCAGGTTGTTACAATCCCCATCGCTCTCTTATGTCTTAAACCCAGGCCAGTTTACACTTTTAAGATTACTGCCTAATCTGCTTTCCAGCTAAAAAATGAACCCACTGATTTTGACATGTTCCTAAGAATTTCACCAATTTACTGTTCATAGCTAGATCTCATCCTTAAACATTGCCAAGGTAATTTGGATTTAGAGACAAAACTTGGTACACGTTTAAGGTCAACTTTTTTTTTAAAAAAAGACCTAGGAAATGTGAAAACCTGTGATTGGAGGATGGTAGTCACATAATAGAAAGAGCTGAACAGCTATATATATCAACAGAGGCTCTTTGGAGAAAAACAGCTTGGTTGTTTTTGAACTTTATTGAGGAGTTTTAGAGGAAAGAAGATTTTAATAATCAGTGTTGAAGAATACATATTGATACATATTTGTGAGTATGACTGTAAACAGGTGAAAAAGTTTGAGACAGATGAACAGATGGATATGAGAGTGGCTTTTCTAGGGGAGCTTGAAACACAGACCTCAGTTGGTCTGAGAATCACATGTAGGGATAGGGAGAATAGAGCATTTTTGTAAAGGAAGTGATCCAGAGGTTTTTTTTCTCTTTTCTTAAAACTACAGTACTATGTGCAGGTGATATATATTCAGAAAAATTAAGGTAATAATTTCTAGAAAACTGAAATATATTCTTCTTCATACTATTAGCCAGTAAGTTTCCATTATTGTGGGAATGCTTCACTCAACTAGTAAGCTGTTTAGGGCTGCTGCCTCCTACAGCCCATGGCATCAGATTGCTAGACTTGGTTATGAAATTTATTTATAGAATTGCATAGAATAACAACTTGTATATAGTAAGCTCTGCTCTGTAGAAAAAGGGGGTATTTCCTATGAGACTTAATAAAAATGGTCCTTTTTTTGTTTTAGAAAAGTTTTGCATGTTCTCTATAACCTAGTCAAGGAAGCAGGGATCGTTCAGTCATAGAATTCTTGCATTCCATGTGGAAGACCCAGGTTCGATTCCCAGCTAATGCACCTCATGCTCAGCCACCATCCGCCTGTCAGAGAATGCTTGCATGTTTCTATGATCCTGAACAGGTTTCAGCAGCTCTTTCAGACTAAGACAGAAAAGGAAGAAGGGCCTAGGTCTGAAAATCAGCCAGTGAAAACGCTATGGATCTCACTGGTCCGATCCACAATAGATCGGGATGGTACAGCACCTGGCAGCGTTTCATTCATTGTGCACAGGGTTGCCATGAGTCAAGGGCCTATTCAGTGGCAGCTAACAACAAAAAGAAGTTATTCAAACATCATTAATACAGAAAGTGAAAGTCCTTTTTTACTTTTTTGTGTGAATTTTTTTACAGAATGTATATATAACTTGAAATAAAAAAATATCCCCTTCTAAAAGGGTTATATATCTCCTCCCTTCCCCTCATCAGTACCTATGTAACAATACCTATAGGTCAGATTTTTATTTTATAAAATACATAACACTAGGAAACCAGTGATAGGTTTTTGAAATTCATGGCAAGTATCAGAGACGGTTTCTAGAGATTGAAAGGAAACCCATTCAAGGCTAATGAGGGATGTAGCTGCCTTTCTATCATGTTTTCATGTGTCTGTCTTTAATCATTTTGTGTAAGAGAATAGGCTATTTTACTGTGACAGATTATTTGCAGTCTTGTATCCTGATATTAGAAATAATAATTAAATTTAGATTCATCAAGGAAAGTATATTGAAAATTATAGGTGGGCCCACAGCTTATGTTTTTCAGACAGAAAATTTTTCAAAATCATTAGGCTTCAAAATGTGTATGAATTATTGAACGGAAAACCAATTTACACTATAAACTTTTCACCCAAATCACAATTAAAAAGCTTAAAGAATAAAACTATTCGATTTGGCTATAATCAAAAAGAAAGATAATAAAAGTATTAGCAAGTATGTGAAGAAATTTGTACTTGCTGGCAGGAGCTCTGATGGTTAAAGCATCGGCCTGCTAACCCAAAGGTCAGAGGTTCAAACTCTCCAGCAACTCCACAGGAGAAAGATGAAGTGCATTCTGCTTCTGTGAAGATTTACAGCCTTGGAAACCTTATGGGGCAGTTCTGTTCTGCCCTTCAAGGTTGCTCTGAGTTGGAATCAACTCAGTGGTGGTGGTTTTTGTTTTGTTTTGTTTTTGGTATATTTGTTGGTGGGAATGTAAAATGGTATAGCTGATTTAGAAAAGAGTTTAACAGTTCCTCAAAAAGTTAAACAGAGAGTTACCATATAAGCCAACAATTTCACTCCTAGGTATATACCCAAGGAAAATGAGAACATACGTCCTTACAGAAACTTACACAAAAATGCTCACAGCCACATTGTTCATAATAGATAAAAAGTGAGAACAACACATATAGTTACCAGCTAATGAATGGATGAATAAAATGTGTTCTATCTATACTGTGAAATATTATTCAGCTATAAAAAGGAATGACATACTGATACATGCTATCACATATGAGCTTTTAAACATGCTTAATGAAAGAAGCCAGACACGAAAGATTACATATTATATAATTATTCCATTTATATGAAATATTCAGATAATAATAGAAAATAGACTGTCAGCGGTTGGGGAAAGGGGGAATGGAAAATGACTGCTAATAGGTACAGGGTTATTTTTTAAGGTAATGAAAATGTTCTAAAATCGATTGTGGTGATAGTTGCATCAACTCTGTGAATATACTAAAAATCATTGACTTGTGTATTTTAAAAGGGTGAGTTTTAAATTGAATTGTGACTACCAGTTAATGTTTAATTGTGAATTATATCTCAATTTAAATATAATAGACAACACTCCCTTCCCCAAAATCATTAGTCTAAAAAAATGCCATCTACAAGACATAGGAAATCTGTTCAGTATTTGGGCTCTATGTATCTAAAATGGGATACTTTTCAGTCTTAAAAGTTAATTTATTTAACATTGTCTAAGCGACAGTGTTCAAACTTCTTTCTGTACTTTAACAGGGATGAACTGTTTGGGAGTGACTAGTGCTGGAAACTGAAGTTGGATGAGTGAAAGTCAGACCTGGTAATTTCTGGCTATTTTCTGTTCTTCACTCAGAATGAAGATGACAACAGAGCCAGTGAAAGCAAGAAACCCAAAACAGAGGATAAGAATTCAGCAGGCCACAAGCCATCCAGCAGCAGAGAGTATGTCCCCAAACACACTGCATGCCAGTGTTGCTAATATATGGACATCATTGTGATTGGGTACTTTGTACCATGCATGCTCTTTGAGTGTTCCTTTAATAAGCATTTACACACACATGTGTACATACACCAAAATAGTGGGAGTTTTTGCTTTTAGTTCATAGGGCTGGAAAGATTTAAGATTCAGTCATTTCTTCATCTCTTCTTTTTCTTGATGGCATAAGGTGAGTATGGCATAAGAAATAAGAAAAAGAAGCTTTACCACTTTCTGGGTTAGATAGCAAACTTACCTATAACTAGCAATTGCTAGTAAATTATAGCAATTGAAACTAGTTGCTAACTTGAGAGCATTAATCTCTTCATTCACCATTTATCTACTTGTTCATTGAACAAATATTTATTGAATACTTAATGTGTGGTAGGTTGTGTTTTAGGCACTATGTATATAGCCATGGGGTAATGGGAGACAGGTAAGATGTCTACCCTCATGGAAGTTAGTTTTATTTTTACAGAAATCGTGTCCTAGTAATCAAACGGGAAAAATCAAATTTGTCTTGAAAAGAAGGCAAAGAGGAATGGGAAAAACCTACCACCCCTGTATTACTGTGTGAAGAAATGAGGGCATTTGTTTGGTTTGGCAGGTCATCTAAACAGAACGCTGCAAAAGAAAAGGATTTGTTGCCTTCTCCTGCTGGGCCTGTTCCTTCAAAAGATCCAAAAACAGAGCATGGCTCTCGGAAGAGGACTATTAGTCAGTCTTCCTCCTTAAAGTCAAGTAATAATAGCAACAAGGAGAATAGTGGCAGCAGCAAAAACAGTTCCTCCACATCAAAACAGAAGAAGACTGACGGGAAGACTTCCAGTAGCTCCAAGGAAGTTAAGGTAAGTGTTGACGGGGGGAAAGGAGCCACTGAGCCTTCTGAGAATCACTTTGATTGCCATGTGACTTCTCCAGGGTGACACTCTGTGCTTTCAAATTTTGCAGATGTCTCATTAAATTTATAGGCCTGTGCACTGTCTCAAAATGTCACCATCTGGATGATAAACTTGCAAAGTGATCTGAGACCATTAAAGCAATCAAGTCAGTTGCCCACATACGTATTAATTAAGATGTTGTTGTTGTTGGGTGCCACTGAGTCGGCTCTGGCTATGCTCTGACTCATACCAAGCCTCTGTACAACAGAACGAAATACTGCGCAGTCCTCTGCATCGTCACAGTTCCTGCTGTGTTTGACCCATCGTTGCAGCCTCTGTGTCAGTCCATCTTGTTGAGGGTCTTCCCCTTTATTCACTGACCCTCTGCCAAGCATGATCTCCTTCTTTAGGGACTGATCTCTTCTGACAGCGTGTCTAAAGTACATGAGACAAAGTCTGGCCGTTCTGGCTTCTAAGGAGCATTCTGACTGCGCTTATTCAAGGGCAGATTTGTTCATTGTTCTGGCAGTCCTTGGCATTTTCAGTATTTTTCACCAGCACCACAGTTCAAAGGCATCAGCTCTTCTTAGGTCTTCCTTATTCATTGTCCAGCTTTCACATGCAGGTAAGGCTGTTGAAAATACCATGGATTAGGTTAGGCACACCTTAGTCTCCAAAGTGACATCTTTGATCCTTAACTCTTTTCTCTTCCTGTTCTGGAATTCCAATGACACGTAAGTTATTCCTTTTGATGGTATCCGACATGAACCTTAGGCTTTCTTCATTTTGTTTTGATTTTTT
>NW_006921699.1:3200874-3229834 GCF_000298275.1 Orycteropus afer afer | reverse complement strand
ATCTTCTGTGTCTGTGTTAATTGGTTTCCCTTTTCTTTGTTGAAGAGGGTCTGTGCAATCCTTCTGCCTAGTCCGCCATCTTGCCCCGCCTCCGATCCTTAACTCTTTAAAGAGGTTTTTTGCCTCAGATTTTCACAGTGCAATATAACGTCTGATTTCCTGACTGCTGCTTTCATGGGTATCGATTGTAGATCCAAGTAAATGAAATTCCTGACAGTTTCAGTCTTTTCTCCATTTATCATGATGTTGCTTATAGCTACAGTATTAAAATAAACCGAAAACCAAACCACACCATCACGTTGATTCTGACTCATAGTGACCCCCATTGGATTTCCAAGGCAATAAATCTTTATGGAAGTAGACTGCCTCCTTTTCTTCCTACAGAGCAACTGATGGGTTTGAACTGCTGGCATTCCGGTTAGCAGCCAAATGCCTTACCCACTGTGTCACTAGAACTCCTTATTAAGATAGAAGCCTATAATTAGGAAGATTGGTTATGAAAGTTTTTGTATTAAGAACTTGATCTAATTTGAAATGGCTCCATTTGCTAAGATTGAATTATTGCCTATGGTTTGAAATTGGCTTTGAATTTAGAATTAGATTTTATAAACAAATTATTTTACAAAATAACCATTTGGCTTTGATTCATAGAATAGAAAAAAAATCTTTAATTGAGCTACCACTGGAATATTTCCTAGAGCATTGCTCACAATGTAGGAGAGTATTCTACATGTTTGTGGATGAGGAATTGGATCAGAGAAGCTTTTTCAAGACTGTACGTTAATAGATAAACTTTCACCCTTCCTGTTTACCAGTTGATTTGTATTGCTTTCAAAATTGTTAGGATCGGTCTTGAAAGACTGTTTTTGCTAATCTGTTCGCTTCTAGCCTAGAGGAGTGCCCCAGAGCTTGAGGTTCTATATTGTAAATAATATTAATTGTTCCCATTAGGTTTGTAGGCCAAAAAATTCTGCCCACTTTTCTTGCTCAATTGTTATTTGAGTTTAGCCCATACTGACTTCTGTGTAAACCTCTCAAGGAGACCTTAATCTGGAAAACAAGAGTGGATAGTGGTTTAGGAAACCAGGGAAAGCTTGAAAAATAGTATTAGTTTTGAGATTGTTACTCCAAATAACTCTAAAACAGGAAGCTGTTACCACTACTACCACTCACCTGGTATAATGAAAAGACATTTAGATTTCAGTCAGAATTTGAATACTGATTCTGAAATTTTGGTCAAGTCATGTAACTCCTAAATCTTAATCTCTTTATCAAGGAGGAAAAAAAATGACTTAATTCTTTACTGAAATGAAAGAAAGTATAGCATGTAGCAACTCCTGATTATCTGCTTGATGTTGGTGATAATGCTAATACTACTACTACTAATAGTTTATATTTATTGAGTATTCTCTGTGTGCCAGACAGTGCTCCAAAGTGCTTTGTATGGTAACAGTTATCTGTGGAATCTTTAACTCTGTTTCTGGGAAAAATTAACTCTACCACTACATCCATATGAAACAACAGTGGATTGGCATTCCAGGAATCAGTTCTCCATTCTGGCAGTGCATTAATCATCTGGGCAGCTGTTTTAAAATATAAATGCTTATGTGCCAGATGGTGTAGTGCCTAAGGCTTTTGACTGCTAGCCAGAAGGCTGGCGGTTCAGATCCACCAGCCACTCCTCAGAAGGAAGATTGGGCAGTCTACTTTTGTAGATATACCACCTTGGAAACCCAGGGAGGGGTCGCTATGAGCCGAGTCAACTCGACAGCAGTGAGTTTGGGTTTTTTTTATGTGCTAGATCAAAGAGCTTTGGTGGCCCAGTGGTTGAGGCACTAACCAAAAAGTTTGGCAATTCAAACCCACCAGCTGCTTCATGGGAGAAAGATGAAGCAATCTGCTTCTGTAAAGATTTATAGCCTTGGAAACCCTATGGGGCAGTTCTAGTCTGTCCTATAGGGTCACTATGAGTCAGAATTCACTTGTGGGTTTGATGTGCCAGTTGTAGAATGAAGGAGAGTTAGAAGGCTTAAGTAATGAGCATCCAACTTCCAGGAAACCTTAGTGGTCAGCCCAAAGAGCCCTGATTTCACCCAATTCACTTTAGTCCTATTGTTGTTGTTGTCATTAGGTGCCATCAAGTCAGCTCCAACTCATAATGGCGACCCCAGGTACAACAGAACAAAACACTAGGTATCTGTTTTTCCTTATAGGAAAAAAAAAAGAATCAAAAGAGAGATGTCTTTGAGGATTTAATTGTTAAAATCAAGAAAAACTCCCTAAAATCAGAATATACAAGACAAAATTAAGAAAATACCTAGATTTTGACAAATCCTTGCTGGCACAATCTCAAGATTGGTAGGCAACCCCAGAGGCCACTGGTTCATGTCCAGGAGCTGGAGATGATGATGGTCTACTTGCAGGATCCTTTTCATATATACTGGAAGCAGGCCACATCCCAAAGGCAACTCCCAGCAGATTCCACCATGGGGGTGATTATACCACATCCAATCTCATCCTAAGGAATAGCTCCATCCAGCTACCAAGGTACTCAGAATCATGGCCTGGCCAAATTGATCCACAAGCTTAACTCCTACACCAACCATTTTCTTACCAAACCAAAGATAAGCATGGTTAATATTTTGGTATTCTTTCCATTTTTTCTCTGTGGTTTTCTTGTTAAAATAAGTGAGTTTTATACCCCAAACTTTTTAGACAGTTTGCCATTTTCCCTTTATCAATAACCTACAATAAATGTATTTGTCTGCAAAAAAAAGAAAATACCTAGATTTTTAGGACTATAATTCAGTGAATTAATATTTGTGATTTGGGTAAGCAAAGATTTAAGAGTTGAAAATAGACATTAGTAGGGAGCTCTGGTAGCATAGTGGCTAAAGCACTTGACTGCTAACCAGAAGGCTGGCGGTTCAAACCCACCAGCCACTCCTCGGAAGGAAGATGGGGCAATCTACTTCCGTAGTGATACTGCCTCGGAAACCCAAGGAGGGGTCGCTATGAGTCGGGTCCGACTCGATGGCACATAACAACAACATAACAAGGCATTAGTGATGCAGGTTAAATGTGGTTGGTCTCTAAATGGTTTAAACTTTGAATTATGAATAACTTCTCAAATTAAGATGAACAGAAGGAGAGTTAGCCCCAGTGTTCTTAGGAACTGACTGTTCGGTTGGCCTTCTTCACTTTCCCAGTTCTCTGTCTGCCTGCTTGACTGTCTCTTCCTCCACTTCACATCCTGTAACTGTAGGATTTGAGGTCCCCATGCTTGTCTTTAGGAGCTCTGGTAACGTAGTGCCTAAGGCACTTGACTGCTAACCAGAAGGCTGGCAGTTCAAACCCACCAGCCACTCCTCGGAAGTAAGATGGGGCAATCTACTTCCGTAGTGATACTGCCTCAGAAATCCAAGGAGGGGTCGCTATGAGTCGGGTCCGACTTGACAGCACATAACAACAACAACAATAACATGCTTGTTTTTGAAGCCTCTTACCTTTTACAAACATGCATTCATTATGGGAGCTCATCTGCTCTTTTGGCTTCTGCTGTCTCATAGGTAAAAATTACTGTTTGTGTTTTCCTAACTTGTTTGTCAGCTTTTTCAAGGCAGGGAATTGTGCCTTTACTTACTTTATGTAGTGGCTTAGCTCCCTGAGTAAATCAAGAAATATTTGTCAGATCAAATATAGTCATGTGGTACCCTGTTGTTACTGACAAGCTATGAAATAGGCATGACCACTTTGATTTCAAGATCTTATGGCACTATTTGTTAATGTTAGTCTTGACAGTTTTCAGTTTAAGCAATTACATGTGAGTTTTTTAAATAAAAATCTGTAATTTAGTTAGAAGAAATGCTTTTTTTTAATTACATCAACTGAAGAAAAATTAGACCATCTAGAAAACCAAAACCACAAAGAATTTTTATACAGTGAAACCTGTGAGAGATGGAACTTGACAAGACTGCCTTGTTTTTCCAGGTCTCGCAGAGTTTCCACTTTTGACAAATCTTACCACTTTTCTGTTGCTCATTTTATTGGAAAATAAATATTTGAGTTTTCCTGCTCTGACAGTTTTCTGCCTTACACAGGTTCTGGCTTTCACAGATGTTGCTGTGTAAGAAGAAGGTGTTGTAATATCTGAAAAATTCTTTTCCTTATTTTCAGAAAACTCCAGTTTTCCTCAAACAAATGCAGGCACTTACTGGTCTATTTATAAAACACAGAGAGGGAGTTATCCTAGTAGTGTTAAACTGCAACATAATATTCAGGAAATCATTTCATAAATATGTGAACTTTACCATAAAGAACTTAGTGTTTTCTTAAATCTCAAGACTCTGATTTTCATTCCTTGAAGTAAGCTGCAGTGGATGGAACTGAAAACCCTCTTGTTCAGGAAAAGAAAAAATTTGTCACATCATTCCTTTTAAATAGAGTTTGAGCGAACATAGTAAAATTATGACATATTAGGAGATTTTTAATGTTGAAATATTCATGAATTTGTAGAATAAATTCTACTTACGATATTTTATGTTATAGATAGGATGTATATTTAGTTTAAGATCGGAGTGGAAGTAGAAGCAATTGGGAAGACAGAGTAAAGTTTAAGAAAGAGACTGGCCTTTGAAATCAGACAGATCAGAATTTAAAACTCATTCCCCAGAACTGCCACTTAAAAGCTGTTTGAACTTGGACAAGTTACACAGCTTTATCAAGACTGCTTTTTATTCTATCCTAATGATAGTGACCCCCCCCCCTTGGGTTTCTGAGGTGTTATCTCTGCAGAAGAAGATTGCCCAACCTTCCTTCCAAGGAGTGGCTGGTGGGTTTGAACCACCAGCCTTCTGGTTAGCAGTCACATGCCTTAGGCACTACACCAACAGAGCTCCCAATAGCAATACCTCCTTCATAAGGTTGTTGAAGAATTAACAACTGTACCTGAGTACTTAGTTAACTTAGTGCCTGGCAAGTACTAAGCCCACAGTAAACAGATGTTATTACTGCTGTTTTTTTATTGACCAGTAATTACCAAATAAAATGTGCAAGTAGTGCTGCCATTTTGTTATTAGGTGTGTATATTCCTCATGTTTTAACAAGTGTCTGGCATGTAGAAAACCCATAGTAGATAATAGAATTAATATTTTGGTTATATAAAATGGATCTTTTCTGTAAAAAGAAAGTTTATGTTCTGAAGTTTGAAAGTTTTATAACAAGGAGCTCTGGTGGCATAGTGCCTAAGACATTTGACTGCTAACCAGAAGGCTGGTGGTTCAAACCCACCAGCCACTGCTTGGAAGGAAGGTTGGGCAACCTACTTCCGTAGAGATGCCACCTTGGAAACCCAAAGAGGGGTCGCTATGAATTGGAACCAACTCGACAGCATTGAGTTTGGTTTACATATATATATATAGACAGACAAGGAAATGAATTACCAAAAGCAGCAGAATTTCTTGTCGTTTTTACTTGTCGCTTCAGACATGCTTTTAATTTCCTCACAATTTTCAACATAGTTGTTTTTTTTTTTTTTTTTGTCAGGAAAAGCCTCCAAGTAGCTCCTCTAACTGTCCTCTATCTACACCAACTCCTGATGCTTCTAAGCCTCGGAGAACAAAGCTTGCCTTTGACGACAGGTGAGATAAACATGATTTTTTTATGCATTTAAGAAATTGTTCCAAACAGCATATGAACAATTCATTTTCATTTCTGTCAGTGATTAGAACTAGTATTTGTAATATATTGTGGTCTGCTGAGTCATTGTTTTAATTAGAAAAAGCACCTAGTAGCCCAAGTATTATTCCTTTAACTAAACATGGCTCTTATGGGGGATATGAATGATATGCCATCTGGTAGAGGAATCTTAACTGTTTCTAAAAACACTGCTTATTTAAAATAAGAAACTTTGTTTGATAAGAAAGAACAATTTTGTGATTCCACTCCCATTTTGATAATTGGTCATGTTTTATTTACGCTAACCTTTGAAACAACTTTGGTAAATTAGTATTAAATACTAAGGAGCTTTAATATTCTTAACCTGATTTAAACATTTGTCAGGAAAAACTATGAGAAGTGATTAGTAATAGCTTGTTCTCTTTATGTGAGGACATGAAAACTAAGGGATGCTAGAAACGAAAATGAAGTAGTATTATGAATATGTTTACCAATTTATAAAAAATTTACATTGCAGAAATTATTCAGCAGACCATTATTTGCAAGAAGCAAAAAAGCTAAAGCACAATGCAGATGCATTGGTATGTAAATACTCATTTATGTATTTATCAAGTGAACTGAAATCTTTATTTGTTGTTTGTACACATAGTAGACTTGTGCTGCTCTCACTACCTTTTTTCTCCTTTCTTCAGTCTGATAGATTTGAGAAAGCAGTATACTATCTTGATGCTGTGGTGTCTTTCATTGAATGTGGGAATGCATTAGAGAAAAATGCTCAGGAATCCAAATCCCCATTCCCTATGTATTCAGAGACGGTGGAGCTCATCAAGTAAGTGGAAAGTCTTGCCACGTCACTGAGTAACATTACTTCTCTAGTCCACCTGGGAAGGAGCTGAGTTAACTATATACAGTAAATCTAAAGAAGGTACTTAACCCTTTACTGTCCTTGGATAAGGAGAACTAGATATTTCAGTAGATAATTTTGCCTTTATGTAAATTTAATTCTAAATTTTGAGGATAAAGGAAGACATATAAGATCAAGATGAAGTGTTATATTCTGCTTGTCATTTGTCTGTCTTCTTAACTCACAGATACACTATGAAGCTAAAGAATTACTTGGCACCAGATGCTACAGCTGCAGATAAAAGACTCACAGTACTTTGGTAAGTATGCTTCTGTTCTAGCCACTGTTAGATGGCATTCAGTTCCATAGTAAATTTTGCTATGTACTCCTTGAATCTGAGAGTTGTCCTTGAATAAATCAACCCTATCATAAATGTTATTGACAAGTAAAGCAGGAAATGACTCAAAATTCCTACTGCAAGATTTTACTTCTTGTTGTCAGTCTCTGATCATTGCCCTGTTGAGGAAAGATTTGGTAGGATGGAGCTGGGATTAGAACCCACCAGTGTCTTACAAGATCACTTTTCTGGGCTCTTCTTTTTTGGTACCCTCTCTCTCCATTCACATATATACCTTTCCTTAGGGAGCAGCAGATAATAGAAGCAGATTTGAAAACTGAGTATCCTGGGATACCTGGGGTTTGACAGTTCTTGTTTTCTTGTTTGGCCCATAGTAGGGTGGGTATAACACTAGACATAGCTACAGTGTACCTGTAGTTTGCTGAGAATAAAAAATGTGACTTTTTTGTTCTTTCTGTGGGAAATCCTGTCAGTTCTTTTGTTATAGGTATTATTTGTAGCCTGCCCTATGTTTAACACTGGGAATGCAGCTGTGGATAAAACAGCCTCCTCTTTCTCAGGAAGTTTATGGTCTAACATGAGGTGACAAATTAATCAAATATCTATACGAGTGTATGAATTAACTACTCTGAAAGAAAAGTATATGTAACTATACGAGTAGAGAGTAGGTAGAGGAAACAGTATGTACAACGGCTGGGTAGAAAGGAATTGAAGGTTTCAAGGAACTCAAAGAGCAGTAAGGAGTGAAAGTGACTGGAGGGATAGGCACAGATGACACGAAGGGCCTTTGTGAGCCATAGTAATGTTTTTATATTTCATAGAATTTTTGTGTGTTTATTTGTTGTAAAAACTTAGATTATTTATAATTTCATCAAAGAGATCTGATGATGCAGTGGTTAAGTGCTTGACTGCTAACCAAAAGTTTGGCAGTTCGAACCCACCAGCCTCTCCCTGGGTGAAAGATGTGACAGTCTGCTTCTGTAAAGATTTACAGCTTTGGAAACCCTATGAGACAGTTCTGTTCTGTCCTGCAGGGTCGCTATGAGTTGGAATAGGCCTACTGTAATGGACTTGGATTTTTGGGTTTTAAAATTTAATGTGGAGATTCTGTCACTTAGGGATTTTTTAATTTTTTTTTAGTGCACATATTAACGACATGTCAATGACCAGTGAGTGAGGTTTTGATTTTGAAAGTTAGCAGATAATGGGAGGCTAGTCCTAGGTCTGTGGGAGAAAGGTAAGGCAGACTGCTTTCATAAAGATCACAGCCTTGGAAACACTATGGGGCAGTTCTACTCTGTCCTGTAGCATCACTGTGTGTCAGAATTGACTCGATGGCAACAAGTTTTGGTTTGGTAGTCCTAGGTCTCTTAGCCATCTTCCCTCCCTAGGATATGTCCCACAGTAAGACATATCTTTTGGTTTTGCCTAAGGATGAGTGTTGTTGACGTTATGCCAGGATCTGCCCACATTAGTCAGCCCTGTATTCCTTCACACTGCAAATGTTACCTGTGCAGATGTGGCCAGAGTCTAAAGTCCTGGTAAATTAACTGCCCTTTTCCGTTGGCTAGCCTCCGATGCCAGTCTTTGCTGTACCTGAGGCTTTTCAAACTGAAGAAGGAAAATGCTCTAAAGTACTCAAAGACACTAACAGAGCACTTGAAGGTAAGTGTGCAAGAAAGGATGATCCATTTCCTAGGAGACAACACTTAACAAAGTCCCCCATACCAACCCAGAAGTGCCCTCATACCTGCCCACAGCAGAAGAACTACTATTTGGGAACTTTCAGATAATTGGAGTTTCTTGGAAAAGTATTTAAACCCATCGTAGGTATATGTATATCCTATTGTAGAACCTATAGAGCCATATGCACTAGGTTTTAATAAAATCTGAGTAAATGTAATATATTTATTATGAAACCTAATTAATACTTTTAAAATGACCTTTTGTTTTCACTGCCATCCTTCTTTACACTGTTATCTTAGTTTCCTAACATGTCTTCCTATGTTTTTTCATGACCACGCAGTATCTTCTTAAAATCCTGCTCTGATTATGACTTTCACCCTTTTGTAGTTTACATAGCCTGCAGGGTCAAGTCCAAGCTCCTTCCCCTGGCCTGCAAGACCCTCAAGGTTTCTCTCTTATTCTTGGTCTAAATCTCTGCCATAGCCAAACTGTATGCCTTCTTTTTTCTCCAGCCTTTGTACATAGTATGGCTCACCTCCCTGTCCCCTTTTATCTGTCTCAGTATTAGTCGTTCTTGCCTGCCTCTTCTGTGAAGTATTCCAGAGCACTCCAGGTCTTTGCTAAATAACTTACTTCCTTTTTATGCACATACTCCCACACACACACATTTTTTTCTCTTAAATGTATAAAGCTTCTTGAGATCAGTTCTGGCCCAGTGCTTTGAAATATAATTAGTATTTTGTAGGGGTGATGCTTTTCTTTCTTTCTTTTTAAATTATTAAATATATTTTATTTTCTTTACAGAATTCTTATAATAATTCCCAAGCTCCATCACCTGGCTTGGGAAGGTAGGTAAAATTTTATTGTCTAAAATATCATTTGTGACATTTGTTTGTTTATTATATAAAAGTAACATGGTTAGGGTACAGTTTCCAAAAATAGATGATTAATATTTTAAAAATAAAATCCATTTCTAATGTAAGTATTTTTATGTTATGTATCCTAGATGTGATCATTTTCTTTCTTCTTTATTTTTTTAATAAAATGAAAGTATAAATGAATATAATCTAACAAGATTACAGATGGGACATTTTACCTTCAAAAATCTTTTTTTTACAAGAGTACCTCAACTCCTCCTACAATCTGATTTCCATAATTACTTCCATAATTACCATGTGCATTTCTTTACTCAAATCTTGGTAGTTCCAGAATTTAATAACAGTGGCATGATTGCAGTTTATCCTCCATCCCTACATCACATCCATCCCACCCACCCCCAAAAGGAGGAAAATCACCATGAAATGTTCTTATTTTACTAAGTTTATCTGTTTAGTTACTGCCATTCTATCTTTGCCCTTTTATTATATTTTCTTAACCAAATTTATGATGCTAGAAGAGCACAGATAAAAAATACTCTTAAGAACTTGTTTTTTTTCCAACTTCTGTTTAATTTTCGTTTTCTTAATACATGATCATGATCTTAGGCATTTCCATAAATGTTAGTATTCCTGAAATGAATCTGTCAGATTTCAGCATGTTTGTTTCCTAAGAAATATTTAAGATGTCCTGGTGGCACAGTGGTTGAAACACTCAGCTGTTAACTGAAAGGTTGGCAGTTCAAACCCACCAGCTGTTCCATAGGAGAAAGATGTGGTGGTCTGCTTCCATAAAGATGTTATACAGCCTTGGAAACCCTGTGAGGCAGTCTGTTTGTGCTGCGTGGGGTTACTATCAGTTGGAATTGACTCGATGGCAATAGGTTTGGGTAAGAAGTATTTAGTTGGAAGAAAGCCTGAGATGATTGTAGTTGATAGAAAGAAGTGTTACTTCTTTTCGGCTTTGGATAATTTGGTTAAGCTAGGAAATTGCTAGAAAATTTGGAGCTCAAAATAAAATGTTTCCATTTACCATTACCAATTTTTGAGTTAATTGTTAACTCTACCCAACCTTCTACAACAATTTGAAAAATACCTAATTATATGCCTGAATAGATGGAAAATGTACTGGGTGTGAGGAGATCTGGTTTCTAAGTCTTTGAACTGCTGTTAACAAGATGTATGACTTCAGTTATTTCCCATTTCTTGATCTCTTGCCATTCAGTAAAACAAAGGGTCTAGATAAGATCATCATTTGCAGTGCCCTTTGATGAGGTAAGTACTTGTTTAGAAGAAAATGTATTTTTCTAGGAATTCTTCTAATTTAAAATAATCTTTAAAATTTAAAAACCTTCATATAAGAAGAGTACTTTGATTACTAGTAGTACTTTGATTTCATAACATTCACCATATCCATATGAACAACCTTCCTATTTCTCTGTGTATAGCAAAGCTGTTGGAATGCCTTCCCCTGTTTCTCCAAAACTGTCGCCAGGCAATTCAGGAAATTATTCTTCTGGAGCCAGTAGTGCTTCAGCAAGTGGTTCTTCCGTGACCATTCCACAGAGGATCCACCAGATGGCAGCCAGCTATGTTCAAGTTACATCCAACTTCCTCTATGCCACTGAAATTTGGGACCAAGCTGAACAGCTTTCCAAAGAGCAAAAAGGTAGGTAGGTCGATCCCTGGGGAAATGTTGACTGAGGAATGGAGTTATCAAAAGGAACGTCTATGATCTAATTAAATAAGTGCCTGGTCTATATTTTGTTTATTATTTAGAGTCGATGGTAATTGGTTTGCTAATATCCATTGTTTAGCATCATACTGAATGTAATGGAATTTTGTAAAACAAAAACATTTCATGATACTGATGACACACAAATAAATCTGAAAGTGGTATTTGGTCTAAAACAAATATACCTCTTATTCTGGTACATTAAATGCAGCTCATACTACCCTATTTAGTATTAAAATATATGTTCTACTCTATGATTGTTAACAGTAGTTTGGCTGAAGGCTTGGGATTACATCTAGTCATTTGTACATCTGAGATATTTCATATATTAAAAGGCATGTACATACTGGATTGTTAGGTGAATTGTAAGAAACTTATGTGATAACTGACTGCCATTGACTCAGTTACAACTCATATTGACCCCCATTGGGTTTCCTAGATGATAAATCTTTACAGAAGTAGATTGCCTCATCTTCCTTCTGTGGAGTGGCTGTTGAATTTGAACTGCCAACCTTGTGGTTAGCAGTCAAATGCCTTAGGCACTGTGCCACCAGAGCTCTTTATGTGATAAAAGACATGATAACATGAATAAATTTCTTAGCATTCTTTAAAATTAGGTCATTTGAAGCTTTGCACCTTAAGTTTATTATTTTCTAAAGTAAGGACATAGAAAATTTAAAAATATTTAAAGATTTTAAGAAAGTTATTTTCTGGGGCCATGGAGTCGACTGCTACTCCTAATGACCCTATGTGATAGAATAGAACTGCCACATAGAGTTTTCCTGGCAGTAATCTTTACAAGAGCAGATCACCAAGTCTTTCTTCTGCTGAAGAAGAAACCTCTTGGTGAGTTCAGACTGCTGCCAGCCTTTCACTTTAATAGTCAGGTACATACCCATTTGTGTCACCAGTGCTGCTTAAGGAAAACAGCTGTATAAATACTAGTCTTCTTAGTTTAGTAGATGTTATTAGCAAATATCTATGCATGGCATTTATTCAGGTAGTTAGTTCATCTTAGAGAAACACTAAAGTCACCAATCAATCAAGTGTCCTTTTGTCATAAAATTCCTTTAAATACTTTATAGTATGAACAATTTATTAGGTAAAAATGAAAGATTCCTGTCTCTAAAGGAGTGGTGATGAGAGAAAGGTGGAAGAGGAACCACAACATTGAACATAAACTAATTTTTTTAAAACGTGATTTGTTCTAAACTTTCAAAAAAATGTCAGTATCAAGATAGAGCCTGGTGGAACCTCTGGGACTATGGCCCCTAGCTGCCTCTCAGGTCTAGAATTGAACCCACTCCTGTAGCTTCCAGCCAAACAAAAAATAGGCAAATGAGCTAAACATTCACTTAAGGTAGTGCAAAAACGATAAGGAGGCCACATGTTCTGACCTCCTCTAACCCTACAAGGGGAAGGCAGGATTACCAGCAGTAACCCAAGGCCTATTACTGCAAGGCCAGACATGCTGCCTCCCTCCAGCCCTTTCACCAACTATTCCTCCCAAAGCACCCTCCAGCTCTCTCCTGGGCTCGATAATTCGCTGAAGTGGCCACACAGAACTCAGAGATTACGGGGTTTATTAGGGAAGCACCAGGCTACAATTCAAGTTCAGGAAGAACGCTCAGTCTCTCTCCCAGCCCACCGTCTCTCAGCCAAGTCTCTCACAGTCTCTCTCCCAGCAGTGCATGTCCCTCGGTGTCTTACTCAGCAACGCGTGTCTCTTACATCTCCTTCCCAGCAGCACATGTCTCTTTCAGGAGCGTGTGTCTCTTTCAGCAGCACATCTTCCTCAACCAGCAGTTAGAGAGTGTTCTGCCTCTAGGAGGCCTCCTTTTGAGCCCGGCAGGGTGGTCAAACTAGCCAATCACAGCATCAGAACTCTAAGCACCTGAGAGAGAGTGGGAACCTCCCAGAACATTGTATTGTGCCACACCTAACAGAAATACTCCACGTGGATAACATTTACAATCAGGAGCTCCTCAGTTGCTCATTCCACCACTGAGTTTACAATGACTTATGGGTAGAAAAGCCATACAAAGTAATTTACTACACTGTAGGTAGATATACTCCTTGGAGAGATCAGTCATGAGAAAATAGAAGGGCTGTGTATGCACAGGGGACAGGAGTGCATGGAGGAAAGGACACAGGGAAGAGGTAACTATGGGGAGGAGGTGGAAGGGAAGCTGTTGCATTGTGGGAAATTGCAGTCAGTGTCATGAGACAAAGTATGTGAGCTGCTGTATGGAAAATGAATTTGCTCTGTAAACTTACACTCAAATCACAATAAAAATAAAAAAAAACGGTCGATCAGTAAAAATCCAAGAGCAGACGTTCTCTTAGTCACCCCAACTCTCCATTCCTCTCCCTGATGCCAATTTATTTTCTTTTTAACTTTTTGTTATGGTCATTTTCAAACATTGACCCAAGGAAAGAGACTAGTGTAATGAACTTTGTGTGCCTTTCACTCAGCTACAGCTTTAACAACCCACTGTTTTACCTATCTTGTCTCAGCTGTCACATACATAGATGTACACATACACACATACGTACTTTATTTTTCCCCTGGACTATTTTTAAGCAAATGTCAGACATTGTGGCATTTCCCCTGAAAATACTTTGGTATATACATCCTTAAGTGATAAGCACTTTTCAAAAATATGACCGCCATACCTTTCTCATAGCTACCAAAATTAACAGTAACTCCTTTATGTCGTTTATCCCTAGTCTGTCATCAGATTTCCCTATTGTTGCAAATACATCTTTTTTAAATGGTTGGATTTGTTTAAACAGGATCCAAGCAGGGTCTGCACATTGCATTCACTAATAAATCTCTAAACATCTTTTATACTGTAGCAATCCTTCTTCTCCTCTCCAACCTTATTTGGCCATATCACTGATGGTTAGAGAGAAACTGGGGCATAGAACGATCATATCCTGATTACTTACTCGTGGTGTCCTTTAACTTGTTCTTCTGTCCCTCTTATTTTCTTTATACTGACTGTTATATCTTGAGACTTGATTGAAGTTCAATATTTTAGATAAGAACATTTCATAGTTGGTATTCTGCATTTCCTAGTGTATCATATGAGGAGGCATGTAATGGTTATCCTTTTTATAGCGATGTTGAGATTGAAGTGGTGTCAACCTGATCAGTTTGATACAAGATTCTGTATTAAACTTTAAGTTATGTTTTCAGTATCCATTGTTGACCATTGCCTAGATCCATTATTTCATTAGGAAATAGAGAAAAACTTGTTAGGAATTTTCTATTCTGACATTCCTTTTGTGTTTATTACTAGAATTCTATAAAGACAAACCTTCTCAACTCTTCGATTACTTCTTGTTTGAATAGGCTGAAGTCTTTATCTTGAGAATTTTCTGTACTTTTAAAAACCTTCTTCTTACTGTCTTGTTCCTACTTCCCTCTGTTTTCTCCCAAAATTGCATTAGGATTAAATCTTAGAATATTGTCATCCCCTTTTCCCTCTACTACTCCCTTGTAAGCACACCAGCCTGTATTTATTCCTATAGAAAGAATTCCTTCATTTCCATCCCTTAAAATTTTAAACTGTCTAAAAACCTGGGTTTTAACTTATTAATGGTGAATATTATCTAATTACAGCAGAAAGGTTGGACACAGGCTGTCATACATACCTAACCTCACAGGAGCAAGCATGCAAAATACATCATCATTTTTAATACCACTTGCTGCTTCTACAAAAACAGCACATGGAGAATGTTTTGAATAATCAAATAGTATAGTGGGGCACTGGGTCTCCATTTTCATTATACTAGCTGCGTAGTAGCAATTTCTTATTTCCATCAGTGGAGTTCTGCTTGTATGTATAGTACTTAATTCTTCACCGTACATTCTATTTAAAATGTTATATGACTTGGGGGAAAAATATAACTTGAGAGACTGTGTCATGATTTTTTCTGAAACATGAACAGTAATCATTTTAGTGGGGAAGGGAGTGTTTTTTTGACTTTATGTGGATGCTGTTTTATAGTCTACGCTCAAGTTTTAAAGCAGGGATTTAAAAAGGTATGCATCATTTAATGAATGTTTTTGGTTTTCTAGAATTCTTTGCTGAACTGGATAAAGTAATGGGCCCTCTCATCTTTAATGCAAGCATCATGACAGACCTAGTTCGTTACACCCGGCAGGGACTGCATTGGCTTCGCCAGGATGCCAAGTTGTTATCTTGAACTGAACATATTCTCGTTGCCTCTGATTTTCTCCACAACACTGTGTCATATCACAAAGGAAAACTGCCATAACACGCCACCTAGTCGACACTAAGAATGAGGAATGGTTTCTCCTCCCTGGATCACATGTTGTGTTTTAAAACCCCAAGCTGTCATGTCAATTGAACCTTCAGTGTTCCCAATAAGAAAAATTATTTAGATACTTTTAAATCAACATATATAAATAGGTTGGTTTCACTTATCTGTAATAAGATTGAAATTCCAGTTGCAATTCATTACTAATCAATTGAAATTCTATTTATTTTAATTTTTTAAGTTCCCAGATTGGGGCTAGTTTAAAGCTTAGTTATTTCTACCTATAAATTTACTCTGTCAAATATTTAGCATAAATTTAATGTAGGCATTTTTATTTATATACTTCATGAGCTTTGTTACCTAATAGTGTCTTTTTTGTGGTTGCTCTTACAAGAGTAAGAGTTGATTCATCTTAGATATGAACGATTCTTACCACTTCCGACCTGATGTTATTTCAAATCTTAACTACAATCTTATTGCAGAATTTATATTTAGTATTAAGGATATTCTCCACATGAAAAAATCACTTAAATATGAGAAGATGGCACTCTATATGGATGAAAGATGAAATGTGTCTGATTTGGTTTGCATTATTTCAAGAACTGTGAATATGTGTTAATAACACTAAAGCAATCACAAGGTGACTATAACTTGTATTTAATGCATTACAGAAGAGGGCAGGCAAACTTTTATGCAAAGGGTTTCATAAAGGGACAATCTTGAGCTTTGTGGATTTTATTAAAAATGTGTTCTTTTTGTTGCTAATCATTTGACACTTAGTGAAACAGCATCAGTTATAGTTGAAAGAAGGATGATCCAACTCCAAAGGGCCACTGCCTAACTGTCCTTAATTGGAAATGTTTGAAGGTTAAAAATCTCTTCTTCGGAACTCTTACGGTTTTTACTTTTTCCTATACTAGATTGTTTCACTCTGACATGAGCATGCAGTAACTGATGCAGGACTGGGCTGGAGCTTGTGTGTGTGTGTTTTTGCTCTACAGTTTAACAATTATAATGCCTGGTGTAGAGATTTGTCCTTTTAAACTTCTCTTGTATTTACTCCATTTATATTTTGAGGACCCCCATGAATGATGTATGTTTCTGATGGGAGCAGAAAAGTCACACTAGGAAGTATATGATTTGGTACAGTGTAAGCTCTTGGGAAGGATGGGGAGGAGGGTAGAGTTTAAGAAGCCAGCTCTGTAAGAATTGTTATCAAAGTACCTTTCCCTACAAGATATAGGAATCAAAGGTGAGAAATATACCCTCTATTCTTTGTTTTCAGTGCCCCTATCTTAACTGGTGTGCCTTAAATCTTACCTTTAGATGAAGACTCTGTGGATTGTTTACAGGTAAAGTTTTACACTAGGAACAGATTGCCCAGCCATACATGGTTGGGCATGTTAAATTCTATTTTCTTTTAAATCTTCCTTAAGAGTCACATAAAGATTAGTTCTTTCAAAAAAAAGCTAACACTTTAGAATATGTCTTAGTCTAACCTATTGGGTAATGCTGCTTTAAAAAATAGTTTATCCATCTCCCTATTCCAAAGATAAATCCATCCAGTCAGAAAAAAAGGATTTCCTCACTATTTAGAGGTAATTACAACAACAACTAAGGCTCTAGATGGGAAACAGGAAAGAAGAGATAGAAAATCTCCAAGTCCAATGGTGCAGTGAATCTTCTGTGTTTAAGTCTCTTTTACACTTATTTCTGAAGTTTGTAAACTTTCATTGTCCAGTGGCTTCTTATTTATAGAGCTTCTTAACTGTTTTGTACCTCAAGTTGTTTTTTACATATCATATTTAGATCTACCAATTATGTTGAATTTAACCTTTTTCCCTTAGAGAAATTGTCTTTACTGTCTTTCTATTTAATCTCACTGTCTGTTTTAGGAACAGTTTCCTTTCGTGGACATGATAGTTATTTAGTAAAACACCTGCCACTGTTAATCAGGTAGATGTGTGTCCTGTCCTGCTCTGATTTCTCTGACACTGATTCCTCAATTTTCATTGATGTCTTAGGAATGAAAAAAGTGTCATCCAAGCATCTAGACTTTTCAGCAACAGCAGCCAGTGGGGCACTTCTGAGTTCCAGTGTATTCTAGTCTCTTGTGTGTCCTGAAAGGCAGCAGGAACATTTCTGCAATCACACTGATAATTTTGTTAAAGCAGAGTTTCCTGCATGTTTTATGGTGCTGCTCTAAGATATTCTCATTTTAAAAACTATGTTAATTCTTGGAGAATGAATTTTTCAAGCTTTTCATAGTGGAGGATTTTTCCCATTAGGTGATAATGGGCAATGGATCAAAATGTTACCCTAAATAATTCAATTTCTAATGCCGTAGTCTGTGGAAATACCACTCCCTCTCCTCTGGGTCCATCTTCTCAAATGTCTGTGTTATCATCTGCTCCAACACATACAGGCTACCATTCCTCCCTCCTCAATAGGTGTCTTCAGTGTTTTCTAACCGTTTGAAACTGAAATTGACAAGTGGCTAAAAACTTTAGTGTTAGACTTGTACTTAATATATAGTTAATTATAGAAATAGCAACTATTTTAAAAATTACTCTGTTGACTGCTCTTTAAGACCACATTTGTATGCCAAGAGGCAGCAGCCTACAACATTGAACCCTTTACAGGCAACCAACACACAGATTGCAGTGGATAACCTTGTCACCTGGCAGTCCTGCCAGCCTGGGCTGGGCTGAGGGGAGCCCTTCTCTCCTGGTAAGCAAGCTTCCACAGCCCAGCCCAGGCTCTAGCCTGGCTGGAGAGCACCCAGCCCATTTCTTGCCTCAGTGCTACCTTTTTCTGTGTTGTAAGTAGCCAAGAAGTGACTTTATAAACAGTGAGTACTGGAATGTTCAGATAAATTTACAGCTGTAGCTGCTGAAGACTAGAGAAAGTTGACTAGTACTGATTTAATTCTCCAATGTAAAAGCATTCTAGGGTAATGTGTGTGCATGCCCACACACGCTTGTGCCTCTGGGGAGCTCTTGCACTGATGGATCCATAGGTATCTAGGCTGCACTTTGAATGACACACTTGTGGCTTTATTAAATTCACTGTTTTTTTTTTTTTTTTAATTGTTGTTTGTTTCTTTTCATTAAAGAAAGGTTTAATCAGGCTAGATCAGTTACCATCATTTTGTATTTAATGACAGAAGCTTTGGGAAACTTAACTTTTAATGAATGAGCTTGCATTGTGAAACAGGAGCCTAGAAAAGGCACCTGTTGTCAGTGGAAGTGCTGGCTCTGGAGGGCAGCACTCCATGTGTTTCAGAGCAGCCAAGTGGTCGCTCCAGTCGGTGATGCCTAGCTGTGTAGAAGAGGGGCACGCTGTGTACTCTTCTAAGTGTGAGGGTATGCAACTTTGAATTTTAAAATTATGTACACATACACACTTTATATATATGTATGTATGTATGAAAACATGAAATTAGTTTGTCAGAAATGTGTGTGTTTAGTATTTTAGCTTAGTGCAACTATTTCCACATTATTTATTAAATTGATCTAAGACACTTTCTTGTTGACACCTTGAATATTAATGTTCAAGGGTGCAATGTGTATTCCTTTAGATTGTTAAAGCTTAATTACTATGATTTGTAGTAAATTAACTTTTAAAATATATTTGAGTCCTTCTGTAGTACAATAGGGCTCTTACAGGGTGGGAAGGATTTTAATTTTCCAGTTGCTAATTGAACAAAATGACTTCATTATGTATTTTGAATTATAGGAGTTTGCCTCTGGATCCCAGAAACATCTAGTAGGGATGACTGTTCCAGGCAAAATTTGATGATGTTTTTAAAAAACTAAGTAACATGAGGAGCAGAGCGTGATTAGGGAATATGACTTACAGTCATTTAATCCTTACAGATGACTACTATAAATCATATTCCCTAATTACATGAACCACAAATTTTATTTCAACTTAGTTAATCCTTGTGTTGGGAGAGGCAGGTTTCTTCCCCAGAAAAATAATACTGCCTATCTAAGGTTGCTAATCAGTAAAATAAATAGAAGAAATAACTAGTACTAACTTTTGAATGACTTGGAATATGTAGTGACAAGGGGCCAAACTGGCCATGGTTGTGAGCATGACTTTCATGTATTTAAACATTGGAGAAATTGAATTCAGACCTGTAAACCTTAGAACCAAGCTAGCAAGTCACACAAAGTAAATTAATAGTTGGTAAAGGTGGTCTTACTAAGCCCCTATTCAGATGAACCCTGTGGTTCATTAAAAAGAATTTGCTATCTCCAGAAAGGGGGCTGGAAAGCCTTACCTAAATCTCTCTCTATTCATGGAGTTTGGCCACAGAATGTCAAGGCGTTAGTGTTAGGTCTAAACCAAGTCATATAGATCTTTAAGTATCTTAGAATAGCAGCCTAAGTAATTCATCATGTAATGAAACTGACTTTCAGGAGTGTCAGCATCAACCTCTCCTCACCACTATTGCTCAGCTAAGCATAAATTGCCATTCTTTTTTTTTTTTTTTTTTCTTTAAGGCAAAAAAAAAAAACTTTAAATGAGCATGGAAAAGCTCCCACCCAGAAATTCTAGTAATACTGTTTTGACCTCTTAATTGCTTCCATGTGGGATTTCTTTTCAGCTTTTAACCATTGGAATTTCCTACCTGCTATTGTTTTCTCTGGAAAATATCTATTTGGAAATGCTGCCTTTCAAATCAATGCCATGATTATCCATACTGTTGAGTTTATTGTTGCTGTTGAAGAAGTGTCTCCATCTTACAATGTTATGCACATACCTGGAAAATCATTGACATGAGCATTCAACAGTACTGAGGGGGTGGGGGGCTCACCAACAGAGCTGACTCAATTGGTGGCAGTGCCTGAAAAGGTTCCACCTTTGAGGACCAGATGTGTTGGTAAGCACAGTTCTGAAAATTTCTATCTAGCCTCCGTTTTGAATGATTTTAAGAAATTTTGTATATGGAGGATGGAAATACTTATATATTTATTAAAAATCCTTTTATTTGAAATTAAAATTATTTGGTGAGTAGTGGTTTGATATTTGGGGAGGGTTTTGGAGGGGAGGTAATGCCACTGATAAATTAAAAGCCTTGTTAATTCTGCAGAAAGGTACTGTTAGTGATTGATTGATAGGATGCCTTTGTTTGTACATGACCCGAATCTTTGTTTTACATTTCTTTTATCTAAAATATTTAGGCATCTGACATTTTCAACCAAAATTTCAATTATATACTGTGATGTTTGTTTGTTGCAATACATTAAAATTTCAGAGGTACTTTGGGGCTCAGAAGCTAGAATTTCTAAGTCATTATGTGCATTTCACAATATAAAGCTGATAATGGTGAGCAAAGTATTATATACTAACTAGATTTTTCCACATCTGTATAGTATATTATATGTATTTTGTGGTATTGAGATTATAGAAAGTTTAGAGTGTCAAACATGCGTTTAATGTGTATTTTTAAAAAAATTTATGGCAATTAAAATATTTGGAGACAAGGGTATCACATTTCAATTTGTAAAGATCTTTTTAACTCTACTGTGTCATTAAGATGCTTTGTATAATGCCAAACCATAGCTGGAGAAACTAAGTTTAATAAATATCAAATAGATTTTCTGTATTAAAGTTTATAAACACTGTGCTCTTTACACTTCTTCAACTCTTACTTTGCCCCTTCCATGTCATTTCTGTTCTATATTTAGGGTGCAGTATTACTCTTCTGGTCCTGCCAGCCCAGGTCTCATTTTTGGATTACAGAAATTGTGAACTTGCTGACCGTGATAGATCATAATTTACCCTGCTCCAACAGAAATCCAACAAATCCTCTTTGTGTTCTTGGTGGGTTGCACTTTCATTATTTATTAAACTAGATTTTTCTTCCCATTCTGGCTTACATTCAGACATTCCAGGACTAGGGCCTATAATTAGGTGGCAAATGCCAAAATTGCCATCTTTGACTCTTCACTTTAGAGTCCCTTACATGGAGTTGAAGGGCTGGGGTCGTAGGCCACAGATTATGAAATCAGCAAGGCTGATTTCACAGCTTTGCTAAACTTTTGCCTTTAACCTGCCATTATGTTCTGTATTCCTTGAAGAAGAAGAAGAAGAAGAAGAAAAACATGAATTCTCTCCTTCACATTTTCCATGTAGAGAAGTTAACACATCATTAGACTATGACTTTTTTTCTGTGGTAAAAGCATACCTCCAACCTCTGAGATACTACAGGTTTGGTTCCAGACCACTGCTGTAAAGTGGATATTGCAGTAAAGTGAGTCACACGAATATTTTGGTTTCCCAGTGCATATAAAACTTACGTTTACACTGTATGTAGTCCATTTGCAATAGCATTATGAAAATATGTGAAATACTGCAAAAATCACCAAAATGTGACCCACGAAGTGATCACATGCTGTTGGAAAAATGGCACCAGCAGACTTGCTTGATGCAGGGTTACCACAAACCTTCAGTCTGTAATTTAAAAATAAAAAATAAAAATACACAATAGCTGTGAAGCACAATAAAACGAGGTATTCCTGTGTATAGAAGCAAACCTACCCTCCCCTGAGAAGCTGGAATTCCAGGCTGCCAGAATTCAGTTTGAGATATTTAATAGTATACATATAAAAATAAACTCTAAATTGAAAAGTTCAGTCATGTTTATCCACATACCAACATTCTAAGAAAAAACGGAGACAAATTAAAGCACATGTCTGTCTTTAAATATTAAAAACTCAAGATTGCTTCATTTTAGGTGTCTCCAGCCAAAATGCAGTTAGTCAATATTCCATAGAACGGAGCATTGTTGTAGGTGACTGCTGTCCTCTCTCTCCATGGTATGTACATCATTCCTGGGCCACACTTAGAGAACAGCGTCTTTTTCTAGAGGAAATCAAACAGAAAGGCGGTTTTTTAGATAAAGATCTAGCAGTGCCTAAAGAGGTCTTTGCTGTATTTTTCTTTTTCTGCAGTCTTAGGTAAAAGGCACCCCTCTTTCACAGGACCTACATGGACCTATTCTTGGTTCTTAGCTGCTGAGGGATTCTCCTTTCTTGGGAGCTTTGAGCCTCGCCTCACCTCAGCCACCCCACCCAACTAGTTTTATTCCTTGGTCTGTGTGATTCCAGACTTCTCCCCTGCCCACCTTCCACGGCTTTGTGGCCCAGCCCTGCTTCCAGGTTTTGAGGAGTACCTGCATAGTCTTGTGATACATTCAGAATCATCCCGGCAGGAAGCTCCAATAGGCCTAAGAGACATTCCTCTCCAAAATGGGGTCATTCTTTTCAGCCTTCTCTTTGCTGAGCTCAGTTCTGGTATTGGGGAGCCATCTACCTGTAGGGCAAAGACAAATTCACCACAGAGGACAGTAGACACTGCTGCACACTTAGAATGGTCACTCTCAGTATGCTGCAGATTTAGAGCAGAGGAACCATTCTTAGGATTAAGTCTGGTTCTCCAGTTCCACTTATAATTCCTTTGCCCCCACCACCACCACACACATATACACACCCTTCCTTACCTGACCTAACAGCAGCAGGCAGGTCATGAGTACTGCAAAGAGTTTGAGATGCCACATCTTGGCAGGAGAATGTTGGAGCCAGTGTCAGTCCCCACTTCTTTTTATAAGTGGAAATTCCCTCCAGTGGTTGCCACATGAGATGAGGGCAAAGTTTATATTTGCAGTCAGGGTCGATTTAATAAGTTAATGTCTACCAGAAGAATGTGCTCAAGGTCTGCCTTTCAGGCACGTCGTATTTACTGATCGCTCATCTGGACTTTGAGTGATTGTATTGTTGGCTTAGACCCTTCCACCCATTTCAGCAAAAGTCAGCACTGCCCTCTCCTCTTTGAAAGCCACGTGAAGCCTTTGAGGGCGGGCAGGCACCTGGCCACATTTTGATTCCAGAATAGCTCAATGAGATCACTCTAATCAAAATAGAATTCTAATAATGAAGACTTCAGAAATAGTATTGAACCCTTTTAGCCTTGTCTAGGAAAGAACTGGTCTATTGTGTGCAGGGAATTGGACAAAGCCCTCATCTACATTTTGTGGGAGGGTGCTCAACAAGGCAGATCTACAATGCCCCAGGTCCCACATTAGCTGCTCCAGATCATCTCCCTAGTAGAATGAATGAATTCTTAGCTGGGGAAAAGTTGATGTCTGACTTGCCATATCTCTAGGGGAAAGGCAATCAGACCAATGTGGAAGTTCTTTGAATCATGCATTAATTGATTGGATTGTAAACATGTAGAGTGAAGAAGTGGCCAACCAGACCTGCCATTGAGTCGATTCCAACTCATAATGACCCCTATAGGACAGAGTAGAACTACCCTATAGGATTTCCAAGGCTGTAAATATTTACCAAAGCTGACTGTCTCACCTTGCTCCCCTCGAAGCTGCTGGTGTGCTCAAACCGCCAACCTGCTGGTTAGCAGCCAAATGCCTTAATTGCACCACCAGAGCTCCTTGAGATGGTGACAAACTGGGGGCGGGGGCGGGGGGGGAACTCCCTGCCATCAAGTCGATTCCAGCTCGTAGCAACCTCCTTTGGGTTTCCAAGGCAGTAAATCTTTAAGGAAGTAGATTGGCCAGTCTTCCTTCTGGGAAGTGGCTTGTAGGTTTGAACCACCAACCTTCTGGTTAGCAGTCAGATACCTTAGGCACACCACCACCAGAGATCCTTTGAGATAGTGACGCATCCACTGCCGTGGAGTCGGATCTGACTCATAGCGACCCCTCCTTGGGTTTCTGAACCAGTATCACTACAGAAGTAGATTGCCCAACCTTCCTTCTGAGGAGTGGCTGGTGGGTTTGAACCACCAGCCTTCTGGTTAGCAGTCAGGTGCCTTAGGCACTACACCACCAGAGCTCCTGAGATGGCGACAGGAGCTTTTAAATGAGTGGGAGAACTTGTGGGCTTTGTTCCCAATACTTGCTGAGGTGGCCTACATAGCATATCTTTCTAGCAGTTTCAGGGAAGCAGGCAAAGGGCTGGGAAATCTCCAAAGGCCAAAGACAACAGTTTATGAGCAATAACTTAAGAAAGAACTACTGGAAATGTCTAGAACAAGAAAGACCATGTATCACCAAAGTGAGTAGTTATGAATACTCAATAAATGACATGGGAGCTTTAATAAATTTGAGGACAAAGGTGTGAATTCTTGGTAAAGAGATTCCTAAGACTTTAGATCTTTCTATGACATGGAAGGATTAACGGGACAATTACAAGATTCTTTTCCCATCTACCTGGGATCTTCCTGAACACTTGGCTGGTAGCTCTTCTGGAGGCCCTTCTCAACTTCAGAGTTTGGTACTTGGATAAGAGTTGCCTGTTCCCTTACCCCAAAGAAAAGTGAAGGAGACAGCCCAGCTGAAGGTGGGACAAGATGGTCACCAGTCATTCTACCAGAGGAATTAGAGGATGTCTCTCATCAAAGGAGAGGAGGGTGTTTTGGGGGGTTAGGTGGGGTGTGATTCCACAGATCTTTCCATCTTGGGTTCAGTCCTCTCTAGACCTTGAAGGGAGACACTACTGCCTGCACTTTAGGAACATTGAGAAGCAGATCTATGCCTAACCCACCTAAACTATCCTACAAAACCAGCTTTTGACACTCAATCTCTGAACTAGTACGTTGGATGACACCAGGTAGGGGCTTAACTAGGAGCTGGGGGAGGGAGGAGGCTACGTGGCGACCTAGTGAACATTGGCTGAGAACACAAATCTGATTAGATAAGCAAAAAGCTGAACAACGTGATGTCCTAGAGTCAGTTGGGTCTGTGGACCCACTGCACCACCCTGGAGTGATGTAGTGCCATTTTCAGCCTTCTGGACTCAAAGCCAAACCAAAGCAGCCTTTTGTGTTAATCTGTAAAACCAATACCACAGTCAAGTGAAGAGCCTGTAAGCCCCAAGCCCCACCACCACCACCAGAAAAGGAACCACATGCACCATTGGGTGAAGTCCCTATCTTATGTACCACTCCCCCATCCCCCAAAAGAGAAGACCAAATAATTATTACCAGTGGAAGTAACCACTGTCAGGGAAATATTTCAACATACATCTACACTAATTTTTTTACTTAAATTTTTAAAATTTAAATTATTGTTTGTTGTTCTACTTAAATATAGAACAAAAATCAAACTTTTAAAAGCACAGCATTCAGCTTTAGTGGCAGCAGTTGTCCTGAGCCATCCCACACCCCTGGAAGTGACTCTGAAAGCCTGGTCCTGAAAAAGAAACAAAAAGGACTCTGTGCAGTTAACTGTTTTGCTGAATGAATTAACACATAGCTACATGCTTTTCCTCCAGCACAAAGGCCTAAGCATCTAACAATTTTAGCCTTAAGAAGAAAGGTTGGCTGGAAAGCAGGAGCCTTGAGTCTAGGCAGGGTAACTGACCACCTGCCAGCGCTTACCCCTCGAGGCTTTAGTCTTCTGTCAATGAGATGGGAGTAGATCTTCGAGGCCTCTCAGGTGCTGACATTTTGGGGTTTGTGTGATCAGTTTACAAGAAAATGAGACAAGCAGTTTTGATAGCTAAGAGCTTGATAACTCGGGACACAACTCTTAGGGATTGTGTGCTTCTGGGTAAGTGCCTAAGATGCAATGAGAGAGAGAGGAAGTAGGTATATGAGCAGTTGTTTGAAACACATTCCAGGTGGAGAGATCATTAGGACTTGGCAGTAATTGGGAACATTTTTGCTGTCCCAGAGCAGGAGGTGCCTAATAAAAGATGAAAACTTTTCCAGTAAAATTTCAACAATGGGTCAAAGTGGTTTTTTTTTTTTTTTTTGCTGGCTGGAACTGGCACAGTCTTCATCTTGGGGATTATATTGGCAGACTGAGGAGAGAGCTTCCTGCACCACACTCTACAGCCCATGGATAAAAATTGTCCTCACAATTGTGGGGAACAGGATTCCTTTGGAAAAGAAGGGCTAAATGTAGCCCTGCTTATACCACAGTGAAGGAGCCCACCCAGGGCTGGAGGCTCCAAGTGGATAGGTTATACACAGGCTTTGAGGCCCACAGCAGCTGACCCTTCTCCTACCCTAAAGGGAAGCCTCATGGTAAGACAGGCCTAAAGAACCCTTTAACAGTTTTGGTCACAGACAGTTCAGCCAGATCAAAATGTCTTTTCTTTGTGGATTTCTACAGATCTGAATTGTGGTGTTGGTGAAGAATATTGAATATACCATGGATTGCCAGAAGAATAAACAAACATGTCTTGGAAGAAGTACTGCCAAAATACTCCTTACAAGTGAGAGTGGCCAGACTTCGTCTCTCATACTTTGGCCATGTTATCAGAGAGTACTAGTCTCTGGAGGATATCATGGTTGGTGAAATAGAGGGTCAGTAAAAAAGAGGAAGACCCTCAACAGGATGAACTGGCACAGCAGCTACAACAATGGGCTCAAGCATACCAACAATTGTGAGAAAGGTGCAGGATCAGGCAGTTTCATTGTACTGTACATGGGGTCCCTGAGTCAGAACCAGCTCGAAGGCACCTAATAACAGATTAGAATGGTCCCTAAAATGATCTCAGATCCCATATCATATACAAGGGCACTAAAGTGTGACAGGGAGCTCTGGTGGCGGCGTGCCTAAGGCATTTGACTGCTAACCAGAAGGCTGTGGTTCAAACCCACCAGCCACTCCTTGGAAGGAAGATTGGGCAATCTACTTCTCTAGAGACACTGCCTCGGAAACCTGAGGGGTGGCTATGACTAGAATCGACTTGACAGCATTGAGTTTTTTGAAAGTATGACAGCTTACCATATTCCACACCCCCACTGCAAACAGGTGAGATCCATGTCTCTAGGCTCAGAGGGAAGCCTCATGGTAAGACAGGCCTAAAGAACCCTTTAACAGTTTTGGTCACAGACAGCTCAGCCAGATCAAAATGTCTAATGTAGGGTGGACTTAGTAGGGCACTCCAGGAATCAAAAGAATTAAGACCAACAAGCGCTGTGCTTGATCTCATTGAAAAGGGGCAAGTTGGATTTTTTTTTTTTTTTTTTTAAGCTGATACTTCCAAGTCAAAGAACTAGAAGGAAATAAAATCTAAGGTAAAATTAGGGCAGGAAGATGGGAAGAGGTGATCATCTTCTCTAAGAAGGTTGGGGCTAAAATTAGAGAAAGATGACAAAGAGTTTAAAAGACCTGTCCAGACAGTGGTCTTGACCTGTGAATGAATCTGTTGCAACTATGCAAAATTAAGGAATGCATTTACCTCTTCTTTAGCTCCAGTTATCAGACTCTCAAAGGAGTCTTTGACCCAGATAAGTTGCATTATCAGGCATCAAGTTCTGGGAATAAATCTGGACAAAAGGCCAAACAGGTAAACTGGACCATGTTTGGTGAGGCAACGGTTTTCATTGGTTAGCTGCCCTGTTAAGCCTGTACCACCATGCCAGACACCTATCATTGTATCACCACCACAGTCCTGTGTCTATGTATTCCATCTGTTTTATGGATGAGAAACTGAAGACTCCAGAACAAAGGTTACTTACCTGTATTAATGAGCAAGTGTTGTTCAAGGGTATGAGCCCAAGTCTGTTTGATTCAGCATTTCCCCCTTATTCTTCCTCACAATCAACCCAAATATTTTATAGATGTTTGTCTCAAGATATTTTGATTTGGGTTCTTAAAAGGCAACAGCTTAGAAAACACCCTGAGCCAGACTATGAAAAGATGCTGCTCTAGAATGGAGAATATATCCTTAGGAGAGAGGAAGTTTCCAGCAATGGAGCAGGGAGTCAGAACCATAAAACAAACTCTGCCAGCCACACTCCCCCTACCATCTCCTGGTAAAGAGAAAGGAATACTTTTTTTTTTTTTTTTTCATTTTTTGTTGTGATTTGGGTGGAAGTTTACATAGTAAATTCACTTCCATACAGCAGCTCACATACACTGTCTCATGACATTGACTGCAATTTCCCACAATGCAACAGCTCCCTTCCCAATTCCTCCCCATAGTTACCCTCTTCCCTGTGTCCTTCCTCCTATGCACTCCTGCCCCCTAAGGAGTCCCCCTGTGCATACACAGCCCTTCCGTTCTTCCATGATTGATCTCTCCAAGGAACGTATCTACCTAGTGCAAATGTGCAGCTCATATGCCTGTCTTTTGTTTGGCTGGACGCCACAGGAGTAGCTTCATTTCCAGACCTGAAGGGCAGCTAGGGGCCATAGTCTCAGTGGTTCCATCAGGCATTATCAAACTAGCAAACCTGGTCCTTTTTTTTTTTTTTTTTGAAATGATTTTATTGTTCCACATTGTTCTCCCACTAGAAAAGAGTACCTTTTATAATAAGATACTACAAAGGATACAACTCTAGAGCAGGAGTTAGCAAACTTTCTCAATGAAGGACCAAACTTTAAAGGCTGTATGTGGTTATAAACAATTCTTGGCTCCTAGGAGCTCTGGTAGCATAGTGCCTAAGGCACTTGACTGCTAACCAGAAGGCTGGCGGTTCAAACCCACCAGCCACTCCTCAGAAGGAAG
>NW_006921699.1:3174701-3200624 GCF_000298275.1 Orycteropus afer afer | reverse complement strand
TAGAGCATTTAAGAGTACAAACTCTGGTTCGAGTTTAGGATCTACTAACTCTCTTTTTGGGCAGGTTACCTAACCTTTCTAGGGTTTAGAAGAGTGCCTGACATAATAAGCACAATACTTATTACTAGATTTTATTGTTATTATAAACAGAGGGCCAGCAACCAACAAGCCCCACAACTCACAATACCCACAACTGGTCAGCTGCAAGAGGCAGGCAGGCACTTTCTTATGGATTCTAGAACAGGGGTAAGCCCTGCTTCTTCACCAACCCCTCATGCTAGCCAAAACTGTCAGGCCTCATCAGTCAAGTATTAGCAATCACACCAACCACTCTGCTCATAAAAATGCAACAACACAGGAAAGTAGCCTATATGAAGTTTATTGGGCCTTTAAAAAAAACACTACAATTCAGACTCCTCTCCCAGAGAAGGGTCTTTCAGAGACAGGAAACCATCATCCAGGTGAGCTGCTCATTTGTCATTTTCATAGGCAGCTGGATTCTTCCTCTTGGAATTCTCAAACTCTTGGTTCCCCCATGTGTAGACAAGATAAAACACTACAAATGCTTTAAAAATAAAGAATGAGAGTACACAGTGAGCACATGTAAGACACAGGAGCATCAGTTCTCTTTTGTGACTTATCCTCCCATCTCTAGTTTTCAAGAACCCACTTTTAAACGGTGAGCAAGAAAGGTAACATTACAGACCACTGTGTAGTGACAGAAAAAAAAGGTCTACCCGGGGAAATTTGTCACCTGAGACAGAAGCTGACTCACTCCTCTGCTACACATTTAACTTTTTAAAATTGAGGTAAGGCATGTAACAAAATTCATCATTTTAATCGTTTTAAAGTGTAAAACTCAGTGTTTTTTAGTATATTTGCAATGTTCAAACATTACTACTATATGATGCACGTTAAACAAACCATTTCATCACTGGCTACAGGAAAGAATCAAGATGACCTCAGAGGAAAGGTACACATGTGACCTTGGGCCAGTCACTTAAGTTGTGACTCCGTTTCCTCGTAGGCAATACAGAGAAGCCATGACTAGCTCGATAGGCTGTCATGAATATTCAATGAGAAACTGTGTACGCGACAAGTGACACACTGCCTGCCTGGCAGCAGGCACTCATTGAGGACTGGCTGGGGTACCCGCCTCCCTCCTGGCCCAAAGCACTCACGAGGCACGACACGCAGAATGGACGCCCGAGTGCGGCGCAGCATGTTGGGGATACCCTTGCTGAAGTAGTGAGGGAAAGCGCGTTGTTCGAAGGGCGACAAGCTATAGGTGATCACATGCCGCACCCGCGCTAGGTTTCCAAACTCGCGGCCCATCGTTGCGGTGGCCCCTGCAGGACGGAGGGTGGACAGGGGCTTGGCTCAGTCCCGGGACACGCTTCTGCCAGAGCGGACCGGGTCCCCAGCCCTAGATGCCCTCCCCCAGCGCCCGGTCACTCCTCATCTTCCCCACATGCAGTCGCGTGCCGCCTACGAGCTGAACGCTCTCACCATCCCAGGAGCCACCAAGATCGCGCGGCCCTGCCTGACCCCACCCCATCCCATCCCACTTCCACACCGGGGTCACCTCGCCCTCCAGTCTCAGGACCCACCGGTCTCTGTCCGTCACTTCCGGTAGAACTCGGACGCCGCGCTAGGCGGCCGGTGAAAGTACTTCCGGGAAATACCATTTTCCTGCTGTCTTGAGGGGAAGGAGCTGTTATTTGCGGTTCTCGAAATAAAGACCCTGGGCCACTGCCCAGTGGAGGGGCGGGGTCTGAGCCGGGGGCGGGACTTAGTTGAGGGCGTTAGAAATTGCTCTGGCTATGGAAGTCGGGCTAGCTATCTGAAGCTCTCACACCTCTCCTCGGCCCCCTGCTTTCCTGTGGAGCATCTGGCGGGAAGCAGTAGGGTGCTGAGAGCCACTAATTAGGGAAGGGAAAGAGATCGGCCGATCTCCAGGGCAGATCAGGTCGGGATTTTAGGGCTCGGGAGGAGAGCTCGCCCGAAACTTGAGGAGTGGCCACAGCACCGCAGCGGGATTCGAGGTTTTATATGGTCTTCTCCAGTAGTTTAAAAAAAAAAAAAACAACACTGCCATTGAGTTGACTGTGACTCAAAGCTACCGTATAGAATAGCGTAGAACTGCCCTTTAAGGTTTCCAAGGTTGTAAATCTTTACGGAAGCAGACTCCCTCGTAGTTCTCCCACGGAGAGCATATTGGTTCGAATTGCGGACGTTTGAGTTAGCAGCCCAAAGCTTTAACCACTGACATACCAGAGCGCCTTTAGTAGCTAAAAAGGGGCTCAGTACCAAAATCAGGGACATGGATTTAGTGCTTTTAGTAATCCCCTGCCTTAGAGTCAACTGCAGAGTGTAGATTTTCCCAAAATATAATAAAAACGTGTCCTCAGAATTCCACTACAGGAGTCATCAGATAATTGTTAGCAAGTAATTATGCTGCTGGAAGAAGAGCCCACCTCGACAGGGGCCAACTTCCCAGATATCTTGAGTGGAGTTGTGATGACTGCAATTCTCTATTCCACTTTCTGGGCAAGGAATTTTGTGTGTGAGGTGCTCTTGTGTTTTCCCTAAGGTGCGTTATACTTAGGGACGCTGTTTTCCTGTGCAGCCAACTGACTTCTTGATTGGGAGTGTCAGTAAATGTTTTGTTGATGGAATGGTTGACCATGTATGTATAACCTAGGACTAAGCTCTCATTCAGTAGTTTGGGAGTGTTTTATAACCCTACTTAGCAGCCACAGACCATCTTGAAAGGAGAATTGACAGGCAATGAACTTATATTTTACAAGCTTACTTACGTTTTATCAGTCTAGGACTGCACGGACTGGTTCTGTATCTTGTACTGTGAATATGGATTGACTTTCTTCCAGCAAATAGTCTCCTTCAGGATAGCACTGGATATCCCTCACTTAGTTTTTTCATTGTGCTCTTTTGCCTCATTTTTCTAAAACATAATCTCTAACTTGGTCTCAGCATCAAGGTAAGAACATAAGTACTTAGGACAGTTAAGGATGAAAATACCCACAAAAATGAAACATTTAGAGCACCTGCAAACATCTTTGAGCCTTTCAACCAAAACATGGATGGATGGATATGCAGACCAGACAAAGTAAAGACATCAAGATAAGATATTTAGAAATAATTCAAGGTTAAAGGTGATGTCCTTCTCTGTAAGCATTTTACAAATACAGGCAGTCCTCAGGTTACAAATGAGATTGGTTCCTAAATGTGTCTTTAATTCAGATTCACAGTTGAGTCAGAACAGGTGCATACAGTTCTTATTTAGCCTTTAGTGCAAGAAAAGGCTGGAAGCCTTTTCGATGATTTAAAAGCTGCATGTGTAGCAAGTGAAGGTGATTGTGATAAAGAGTATGTTCGGAGTAGGGGTTGGTTCACTCCATTCAAAGTAAGGGCAAATTTACATTCCATTAAGGGGCAAATATGAGTTGTCCTAAATCAGGCATTTGTAACCCAGTGGCTTACTCTGCAGTTGGAACATCACTACATATTCTAGACTAAACCACCTGGGAGGACTGGGCAATCTCATGGTTCTTTACTCTCTGGATTTTCTATGTCAGTTGTGACTTTCTCTCACTCTCCAAATCAACATTAAGTAATAATTATTTTCAATGTACTATTGTAATCACCTGGAAATGGAAGAGGTGGTAAAGATGGAGAGAAAGAGTAAACCCAGTACCATAAATTGCATATCAGATCATGAGCTTTTCCATATGCTCTGGAAGTTTCATCACACACCAAAGGAATATTTTAAGAATCCTAATTTCACTAAGGAGCTCTGGTAGCATAGTGCCTAAGGCACTTGATTGCTAACCAGAAGTCTAGCAGTTCAAACCCACCAGCCGCTCCTTGGAAGAAAGATGGGGCAATCTACTTCTGTAGTGATACTGCCTCAGAAGCCCAAGGAGGGATCACTATGAGTTGGGTCTGACTCAGCAGCACATAACAACAACAATTTTGCTAAAAAAAAAAAAAAGAAAAGTTTTATTTTAAGACTATTCTTCAATTTCTCTTTGCCCTTCAGCTACATAGCTAGTTCAGTATAACCACAACAGGGTTTTTATAACTGCCAGGAAAAATGGAGAGAAAGCCAAAGAACCAAATCAGTCTGCATCTAATAAGGACAAATTGTCTAACTAGGATGTTGTCAAGTGTTTGATATAGAGCTGATAAAATTGTCTTCAGCTAGGTATCCTTGAGGTCTGATTACAGAAGTAGCCCTAGTCTGCCCACACACCTAACATTTATTTAAGAGATCAAGTGAAGGTCTTTATGGCCTTTAGGAAGAAGAGTGGTATGGGAAAGTGTGTTCTTTGCTAATTCTTCTAAGCCATGGCCCTTCCCAGGAAATTCCTCTTTTGGTTTTTCTGCTTTGTGTGGCTGTGTTTTTCTATTAGCTTTGGTTTTCAGGCTTCTAAAGGAGAAGTTCAGATTGCAGCCAATACAGAGTTAGAGCCTGAGGCTCGGTCCTTGCCACAAACTCTAGACGAAAGAGACAGATCTGGCCTTCTTCCCCCACTCTTGAAGGTTTTGTCTGATGAACGAGATGGAGCACCTAGGCTGCCGCCAGACTCTAGAGCTCTGCGCTACATGAAGAGCCTCTATAAGGCATATGCTACCAAGGAAGGGATCCCCAAATCCAACAGAAGTCACCTCTACAACACTATTCGGCTCTTCACGCCCTGTGCCCAGCACAAGCAAACTCCTGGGAACCATGTGACAGGTGTGTAGGAGGAGGTGGATTAACTGGGTAGAGGGAAGATGATAGAAGTTTCAGCATTTCAGTTACAGAAAGAAGCTGGAATTGTGTGCTTTATATGGTACCTAATACCCAATTTCAAACAAATCTGTACTTGATCTAATTGCTTCTTCCTAAGGAGCTTTGGTAGCGTAGTGCCTAAGGCACTTGACCACTAACCAGAAGGCTGGAGGTTCAAATCCACCAGCCGCTCTTTGGAAGGAAGGTTGGGCAATCTACTTCCGTAGTGATACTGCCTGGAAACCCAAGGAGGGATCGCTATGAGTCTGACTCGAGGGCACATAACAACAACAACAACAATGGCCGAATGGGTTTTAAGGTGGGCCAAAATGATAGACTTAAGGCTAGTTGAGACTTGATGACTGTAAAGACTGAGGAAAGTATTACTGGAGAGTTTTAGTGTCTTGTCCAAGATTACAAAAACAAGCCTGGGAACTGGGTATTTTGACTTGTACTTACCTATTCTTTCTATTCTACCAAGCTGCTGCCCTGACAATTTGCCTAAACAATGCCCTTGATTGGCATTGTTTGCTGCTACTTTGAAAGGGCAGCTTAAGTCCTCATTTTAACATTTGGTCCTTACAAGAACAAAGTGTTGGTCAGCATTTAATTCAGCACCTTGGTGTTTCCTCTCTTTGTGTGTGTGAGTGTGTGTGTGTGTGAGGGAAATGCAATGCTTAAAAAAATTCAGTGTTCACTACCATATGACTTAAAGGAGCTGTTCTAACCGAATAAGTTAATTATGGCTGTTTAAAAACCTCCTTCCTTGAAGTCCTATTGTATTGCAGTGGTTTTAGAACCTCCTTTTAGATTCAACCTCAAGTGTTATAAATTAACTTAGACAATTAAGTTTTTTTGTTTTTTGATTTGTTTTAATGGACTTCCTTTCACTAGGGCTTAGAATGTCTTCTTAACAAGCTTCATAAGTGCTTTTTTCTCTAGAGACGCTCCAAGAGGAAAATACTATGTTCCTTATTAGCCTCCTCTATGTTTGAAGCAGGAGCTCTGGTAGCATAGTGGCTAAGGCACTTGACTGCTAACCAGAAGGCTGGTGGTTCAAACCCACCAGCCACTCCTCGGAAGGAAGATGGGGCAACCTACTTCCATAGTGATACTGCCTTGGAAACCCAAGGAGGGGTCGCTATGAGTCGGGTCTGACTTGCCGGCACATAACAACAACAATGTTTGAAGCAAATTAAGACTCTGAAACCTCAGAATTTAATGATTCCATGATTTTTAAATCCACCACCAAGCTGTTCTGACTTTCTAGTGATAAAATATCTATTGCAGCTGCTGGCAATTAGTTATAGTACCAATTACCTTAATTTTCTATGTAACTTCCCTACTTTCTTTGAGGCTTGAGAAAGTGGGTGGGGGGAGAATATTAAGAAGTACCAATTCCTTGATTTGACTTCTTTTATGTTCAATTTGTATTCAAACACTACTGACGGATTGTTTTTCTTCTCAGGAGGCCTTCTGTCAGTGGACCTGCTGTTTAACCTGGATAGTGTTACTTCTCTCGAACATTTACTCAAGTCAGTCTTGCTATATACTTTCAACAGCTCGGTTTCGTTTCCCTCTGCTGTTAAATGTGTGTGCAACCTGGTAATGACGGAACCAAAGTCTTCTAGCAAGACTCTTCCTAGAGCTCCATACTCATTTACCTTTAACTCGCAGTTTGAATTTAGAAAGAGGCACAAATGGATTGAGATTGACGTGACCACCCTTCTTCAGCCTCTCATTGCCTCCAACAAACGAAGTATTCACATGTCTGTAAATTTGACATGTGACAAAGACCAGCTGCAGCATCCTTCCACACAGAATAGTCCGTTTCACATATCTCTTCTGGTACCCCCGTCACTGCTCTTGTACCTGAATGACACGAGTGCTCAGGCTTATCACAGGTGGTATTCTCTCCGCTATAAAAGGCCTCCACAGAGTCCCAACCAGAAGAGAGGTCAGGCTGCACATCCCATGGGGAGAGAGGCTGCTGAGTGTGGAAGAGCTTCCCGTCACCGGAGAGGTCAGGAAACTGTCAGTTCTAAATTGAAGGAGCCCCTGGTTCCAGCCTCCTTCAATCTCAGTGAATACTTTAAACAATTTGTGTTTCCCCAAAATGAGTGTGAGCTCCATGACTTTAGACTTAGCTTTAGTCAGCTGAAGTGGGACAACTGGATTGTGGCCCCGCACAGCTACAACCCTCAATACTGTAAAGGGGACTGTCCAAGGGCAGTTGGGCATCGGTACGGCTCCCCAGTGCACACCATGGTGCAGAACATCATCTCTGAGAGGCTGGACCCATCAGTGCCAAGGCCATCATGTGTGCCTGCCAAATACAGCCCCTTGAGTGTTCTGACCGTTGAGCCTGATCGGTCAATTGCATATAAAGAATATGAAGACATGATAGCCACTAAGTGCACCTGTCGTTAACATATGTCCCTCCAAACTAAAACCTTGAGCCTATTTGAGCTAAGTAAAGGCTCTGAGCCTTCAGAAGAAAGCATCATGTGTCAAATCTCTAAATACAATGCAATGTAATGTGTAAAGCAGAGCGTGTATAGATTAGCACACCGGTGGGTATCATTGTAAAGGATAGTTTCAATTATTTTCACCGAGCCTTTATTTCCAAATTTAAATGAAATGTAATTATTTAGGAGACCTTTAAAAGTTTTTTCCTCCCACCTCCACCTTGGGTGAGTTTTTCTTTTCATAAGAGTCTTGTTTTTGGTGTAAGAAAAAAACTTAATTAGCATAAATCTTGGATGGAATTTCAGCTATAAGTAGACAATTCAGAGTGTGGTACTCTTCTTAATGGAAGAATAAATTCCTGTTAGTGGCATATGTTTTCTGTGTGGATGTGTTTTTTGTTAGTGAGTTTTTATTGGATTTTTTAAAGGGTCATGTGGAAGAGAGAAAGTGTATCTAAAAGTTGGCCTTTGCTCAGCTTTTGATCTCTTTTGCGGGTAAACGGGAAGCTAACTTTTCTACCTAAATCCTGATGAAATGAGATCCCTTAGGATTAAAGAATATGCAACATAATCCATTTCTGTTGTCTTAGTGTGATTGATACTCATTATACTAACTCTGCACATTAACTGTTTATATAAATCAGGTGGTTGGCAAAAATATAACATTTATCCCATTTATTTAAGGTGATTGCCTTGCATATTTTTCCAAGAAAATGCAATGTTGAAAATGATTTAAATATGCTTTCTCTTTTATATACCCTTTGCCCTATGGAAAGAAGCCAAAAGGTCTTTTTCTTTCTTTTGCCACTTCTCTCAGCTCACCCTCGTCCCTGATTTTTTTTTTTTTCCTACCTTTGCCCTTCTCAGACAGTGTGAACTGAAGTGACAATTGTCACTTGGTAGAGAGAGGGAAGGAGTCCAGGGGCACATCTTATCCTGATCCTCACCTTCATTATTCCAGCCCCATGCTGTATCTTCACACCCATCCAAATCTTCCAGGTAGCTTTAGGACTGTTCTCACTTAACCAAGCTGGCAGTGACTGGGGTATCTTACTGAGCAGGCCTTGTTTAGGTTTGAAGGATTTTGTATGAATTTTCAATATACCTCCTACCCTGAGAGAGCCCTATGTACAGAGTTAATCTGAGCTGGTGCGATGGTTTCATTTGGTATTTCAGTGTCTGAAACCCTAATCCACTAACCAAAAGTAACTCCTAGACACAAGTACTTTTCATTCTTGTAAATGGTCTTTTCCTGGTGCTATCTTGCACACAGAAACAGACACATCCTTATAAAAATGCTCTGTTATCTGCTCATGATTTTTTCCCTCTCAGAAACAGAAATCGAACTGAGACAAATGGAGAAGTTTTAAGTGACCTAGATTCCAAAGAACTTTGCCATCCTACTGTGTGACTTAAAGGGATCATTAACTCTTTTGTAAATGAGGCTGAAACTCTAAGACATCAATGGTGTTCTAAAGATTTTATATCATTTTCTGTCATTCTTAAGAGTAGAAAAATACTTGGAATGGAAAGGGCATGAATAATGGTGACAACGTACAATTGAACTTACTTGAAAGTGAATCTCCATTAAATACGGCTGTTTTCAAATGGACAGTGTGAAATATGTATTGACTTGAAGGATTCCTCATAGTTTTCCAGTATCCTAAACTGATTTAGGTTTTTTGACTGGAACAGAGGAACTTGTTTTGTTTTTGTTCACGTTTACTTTTCGCATGGCTAAATAGAATGTGTTCTGAAATCTGAAGGTTTCAAAAGAAAATGAATGGAGGGTTCGAATGGAAGTTAAATAGTAGAATTGGTGCCAGAATTTAGAAGCAGAAAAATAGTTGGTCATCTTTATAGGCAAGTGATAAGGTTGACGTACTTCAAATATGTTCTTTTTATAGAAGTGTTTTTTGAGGTGATGTTCACATAACATAAAATTAATTATTCTAAAATGTACAGTTCAATGGTGTTTAGTGCATTCACAATTCTGGGTAACTACCACCTGTATTTCTTCACGCCAAAAGGAAAACTCACAACCATTAAATAGTCTCCTCCCATTTCTCTCTTCCCCCGCTCCGGACAATAACCAGTCTTCTTTCTGTATCTATGGATTTGCCAGTTCTGGATATTTCTTATAAATGGAATCACAGAATATGACCTTTAGTGTTGTAAAAATGGCATGGCAGAGGCATCCGATCTCTGACTTCACAAGGGGTGGGGGGAGATCAAGGTCAATTTCATCAGCCTAAGGCTGATTCCTATGGGGCGGAGGTCAGACATGCCTCCACCCTCAGACCTTTTTACCAGTTCTGACACCAAATGTCCCTCCCATGGCATTCTACTTTTCTGCAGTGGCCACACAGAACTCAGACGATAATGATTATGGAGTTTATCATGGAAGTACCAGCTTACAGTTCAGGTTAAGACATGCTCAGGATACAGTTCTTCCATCAGGACAGCCTCTTCTCAGCAGTTCTTGCAGGCATGCCTCTCTCTGGCTCTCGGACCCTTGTCCTCTACCTTGCTCAGACAAGCATTACAAAGCTGGGCTGATAAATGGCCAGAAACACCCAACTCCACAATTAAGCCTCAACCAGAAGGCACTCAGGTCTAGCTCCTGGGATCTGCAAACCTTGCTCCGCCGAGTGATTGGAGGCACCCCACTCTGCAGGCAAGCCTCCTGCAGAAAGGTGCTCAGTTTTCTCATTCCATGGGTCCAGAATCTCCCAGTGTGGTCTCCTGCCAGTCTCCTGGTTCTGCTGCCACCATTTCTTTGCCACTGCTTCTCCTGACATCTCAGCAAGGTGTTACAGCTTGCTCTGTTCCCCAGATCAAGGAGGTTCTAAGTACAGGGATCCCAAGTCCAAAGGACATGCTTTACTTATATCTCCATCTCTTAGTAATAGGTTCCTTCTTTCCAGTCTGAGATGGCTAGTTTTAAACCTAGCAGGATGGTAAAACTGGCCAATCCCTTGCTAAAGTTTCATATACCTTATTTGCATAGCCCCACCCACAAAAGGGTGCCATGCATTATGTTTACATTATTAACAAGCTATCCACTTCCCTTATGGTCCACAAGTACTTTATTTGCATAGTCCCACCCTATCTTTTGGTGGAAGTATTACAAGACTGGCTAGAAGGGCCATATTAACTAATTCACTGCACCACAAGTGTCTCGCTCCTTTTGCTCAGCATATTGTTTTTGAAGTTGATTCCCATTGTAGTTTGGAACAGTACTTTATTCCTTTTTATGGCTGAATAATATTCCACTGAATATATTTACCACATTTTGTTTATCTTTTCATCCATTAATGGACATTTAGGTTGTTTCTTCCTTTTGGCTGTTGTGAATAGTACTGGTATGAACATGCATGCACATATGTTTGAGTACCAGCTTTTGGTTCTGTTGGGTATATATTTAGGTATAGAATGAGTGGGTCCTATGATAATCTGTGTTAACTTTGTGAGAAACCACCTGTTTTCCATAGTGGCTGTCCCGTTATATATTCCCACCAGAAATATGAGTTCCAGTTTATCTACATCCTTGCTAAAACTTGTTATTTTCAGTATAGCCATCTTGTTAGTTGTAGCTGCTGTCAAGCTTTCTATGACTCATGGTGACCCTATGTAAAACATAATGAAACGCTGTCTGCTATTGCAGGCATTTTGCTTGCTATTGCTATTGCATTTTTATGATCGTTGTCATGTTTGAGTCCATTGTTGTGGCCATTGTGTAGTACCTTCCAACATAGGGAACTCATCTCCAGCATTGTATTGGACAATACTCTATTGTGATCCACAGGGTTTTTATTGGCTAAATTTCAGAAATAGAGTATCAAGCCTTTCTTCCTAGCCTTAGTCTGGAAGCTCCACTGAAACCTGTCTACCATTGGTGACCTTGCTGGTATTTGAAAAATGGTGGCCTAGCTTCCAGCATCATAGCAACACACAAGCCACCACAGCTCCACAAACTAACAGATGGGTGGTGGATAGTCATCCTAGTGGGTGTGGAGTGATACCTCATTGTTGCTTTCATCAGCATTTCCCTCATGACTAATGATGTTGTGCATCTTTTCTTGTGCTGGTTGGTCGTTTGTTTATCTTTTTTGAAAAAAAATCTATCCAAGTCCTCTGCCCATCTTCGTATAATATTTTGATAGTACAGTTGATGCTAGGAGCTCTGGTACCATAGTGCCTAAGGCACTTGACTGCTAACCAGAAGGCTGGTGGTTCAAACCCACCAGCCACTCCTCAGAAGGAAGGTTGGGCAATCTACTTCCGTAGTGATACTGCCTCAGAAACCCAAGGAGGGATTGCTATGAGTTGGATTCGACTCAACAGCAGTGAGAGAGAGGGAGAGAGAGACAGTTGATGCTATTTTCAGTTTTGATGATCCAATTGAGTAATGATAGCTTGAAGAGCTGTAATAGAAGTGTTTGGCTTTTTTTTTATATCCTTATTTTTCAGTGCCTTATTTGTTGATCCAGTTTCTCATATTCATAGCACAGTGTCTATATTTGGGGCTGATATATCTGCTAAATTTCAATACCAAGGATTCTCTTGTATACAATCGAGGTGGATATAGTAGTTTCCTCTCCACCTCCCTGCAAAACTGTTTTTCTTCAGTTACCCTTAGAAAAGCTACCACTTTAGAAAATAAATGAGAAAGAACAAGAGTGATTTAAATCTGGAAATTTAAGGATGAAGCTACATTTGCCTTAAATAGATGCATTCAGCTTTGGTATTTAGTCCAGATGAGATATGAGGTCACCTAATGTGATGAATGCCGTAGAATGCCAGGGAACAATGGGGCATGTCAGGAGCTAATTCAGTTCTGAATTTCCTGCTCTTTATCCTTTTAAATCAACTCCTGTGTTACATTGGCTACTTTGTGTTTTACTAATCTGCTTCAAGGACAGCAGTCACTGGACTTGGTTTAGAGCTCAGTGTAGATAAACAGTCTGTAGGAAAAATAGTTACTGTTTTAGGCAGTAAAGAAGGAAGTACTAATGGTTCTATAGAGTGATAAAACTGCTCAGAAGAACTTGACTGATCTCAATATTTCTTTGTTTATATCAGTTTTAAGTAGTCAATATTAATTTGTAACTTTGGAGGGACTGTAATTTACAAAATGATAAATTAGGTGAAATTGAAATATTGTTTTAGAGGATGTCAGTTCTAAAAGCATTTCTTAAATATATAGATTGGCTGGATACAATAGAAAAATATGCTGCCTTACGCATGAACTGTTTCCTAAATAGGAGGAAAAAATAAGCACAACTTGGAAATTCAGACCCTTCATTCTTTACTGGAGGTGACAAGTAGGGTGTCTTCATGTTCATTTCTTCCTGATACAGCTATTCTTCCCAAACCACTGATTTACTAGTCACTTTTTTGAAAGAGCTTTCCTTGATTTCTTAATAAGGCCAGAACTATTCCAGTATCCATTTAAAGAACAAGATTTTATCTGTGGCCCAACAGAGTGTTTCTCTGACCTACCTTACTTGTCCCTGACTTCCATGGGGTTCTGTTCTGACAACTGCATCCTAAGTCAGTTGTGATATATGTTGAATACCTCTTGCTTTTTTTAAAAAAAAAATTTTCATTGTTACTGCCTTTTATTATTAGTATCTTTATAAATCTGATCTTTATTTGTATTTAGGGGTTGAAAACATTACATATAAACTTATAGATATATTTTAACAGCGTAAGTAGTAAATATAGTTCCTAATACTTTGTTCATCAAAACTCAAATAGTCTGTAAATTGACTATCTGTAATGCAATTTGTATCAAATAATTAGCACTTAAACATATGCAGGTAAGGGTCAACTAAAGATTTATTTACATATTGTTTAAGAATAAATGCTTTATGAACAGTTTATAGAGTCATTTACCGGCCTGTCTTTGACACTGGTGCCTTTCCACATTGGAATGCTATGACAGACAGTGGTATAAGAGTTCACAGTCTGTGCCCAGATGTCATTTTGGCTTTCTCAGAAATAATTAGCCAAGAGAATAAATATTTATTGAACACTGACTATTGGCCAAGTGCTGTGAGTGGTTAAGAACAGAGTCTGATATTCTCAGGTCCAGAAAAAAATATTATCACCTACCAGCAATGGAGATTTCCTTTATAATGTTACATTCCATCAGAGAGCATTCCTCACCACACAGCATTCTGTGGAGGAATACATTTTGGAGTGGTTCTACATAAGCAGGCTGAATGAATACTAAATTATCTTACCATTAGATTTGGATTTTTTTAACTAAATTTTTTACTTTGAGATAATTGTAGATTCACATGCAGTTATAAGAAATAATACAGAGAGGTCCTGTGTATCCAGTTTCCTTCAATGATAACATCTTGCAAAACTATAATATCATAACCAGGATATTGACATGATACACTAGATTTGAATATTTGACATTGAGACCTACCTATTTCCCAAGGGAAATGTTAATCCTAACAGAGTTTGGATATCCCTTGATAAGATTTACTTAATGATCCAATATTATTTTTCACTTTATACCTTTATCACTATCTTTAAAACTTTGAGCTTTTTGAACTATGCATTCATTCATTCAGTAAATATTTATTGGGCACATACTATATGTCCAGGGACTCTTCTAGATGCTGGTATAATGGTGGTAAACAAGGTAGACATGGTACTTACTCTCATGGAGCGTGTGTTCCAGTGAGAGGAGACAGACAATAAACAATGAGACAAAAGGAGCCAGCCATATGCAGGAAACTCTAGGCAGAGGCCTGAGGTGAAAACGATTTTGTGTTATAGTAACAGAAAGAACTGGGTGTGTGTGGCATGCAGGAGAGGAGAAGGAATGGGTGAAATGGCAAGAGGAGTGAGAGGAGATGAGGTTGAAGAAACAGACAGACCAGGTAATACAAGATCTTTTTGGCTAGTAAATTCAATAGTGAGCCATTGAGGATGTTTAAGTAGGGCTTGAAGCATGTGGATCAGTTCGATTCATGTGGTTTTGCTTATTTTTCCTAAGATCACTTTAGGTGTTCTGTGCAGAATAGTTTCGTAGGAACTGCCCTGAAGTCAGGAGACCTCTTTGGGGACTGTTGTCCTGGTCCAGGTGAGAGATGATGCTGTCTTGAACTGCAGCAGTGCAGATGGGGATGCAGAGAAGTGAAAACATGGTATTTCTTTTTAAAGCTTCTCTCTGTTAATCTGATCTATTTCTCTGAGAGTGTAGAGTGACAACTTTCTAATACGAAAAGTAATTTATGTTCTTAAGATAAACTTCTCAGTGGCATCCCTGCCCCAAGAGGTTTGTTGTTGTTGTTATTCGTTGTCGAGTCGGACCCAACTCATAGTGACCCCTCCTTGTGACCCCTCCTTGGGTTTCCGAGGCAGTATCATTACAGAAGTAGATTGCCCCATCTTCCTTCCAAGGAGTGGCTGGTGGGTTTGAACCGCCAGCCTTCTGGTAAGCAGTCAAGTGCCTTAGGCACTACACTACCAGAGCTCCTAAACCAGGAGGTTTAGATTTCATTATTTTTCTTAGCTCTATTCACTCTTTCTGGGGGAGCTCTGGTAAAATAGCACCTAAGGCACTTACTTGGCTGCTAACCAGAAGGCTGGCAGTTCAAACCCACCAGCCACTCCTCGGAAGGAAGATGGAGCAATCTACTTCCATAGTGATACTGCCTCGGAAACCCAAGGAGGGGTCACTATGAGTCAGGTCTGACTCAATGGCACATAACAACAACAATAACATTCACTCTTCAAGCTTCGAAAGCTTTGTTCGAACTTGGCAATGAGGTCTTCTCACCTAGTTTTTGTCCTTATGGTTATATTTGATATTCATTTTGTTCTAATATTAGTGGGAGAGAGTTGAGATAAATGCAGATGTTCAGTTCTCCAAGTCAAAAGGAAGTAAGCACTTCTTTAAGTACCATGTAAAATTCCTGTTCAAACCTCTGCTCAGAGAAAATAGATTTTTAAAATTCTTTACCAGACTGTAATCTCTTTGTAATGCACAAGGAATTTCCAACATGTTGTCTAACTAATAGCTTCCTTAAACTTTTCCATGTCATTATTGTTGAGTCACTTTTAGGAAGTGGGAGAATTGCCATGGTGGGGAGGTACCTAATATTTGGACTGTACACTATATTTAACGTCAAAAAGAAAGTACCTCGTTAGATAATATGAACTAGCAGACCAAACCCCTTGCCAATAAGCAATTTGAAGTTTTGTCTAAATGTAGGAAAGCCAAGTTCAGTTGTACCTTTAGAAAAGGAAAAAAAAAAAAAATCAGGTTTAACAGTTTATTAAAGTCAAAAGAAAAGGTTAATTTGCCCGGCTTCCATTGCATTCTTTGCCAGGAGAATTTATGCTGTGAACTTTGAAAATATTGCATGATTGGAATCAAAAGTGGTCAGGAGCATAAGTTTTCATTGTGTTCATGCCCTTAACCATTGCCACCTGGTGACATATTTGTGAGAGGTTATGGAACTAAAGGATTCTTAGAGATTTACTGAGTTGCTGTCCCACACTGAAAATTTCTTGGAGCTGAAGTCTCATGGCCCCATTTTATCAGATCCTCCAACAAACCTACATGCCAGTGGAATAAAAATCAGTCCCAACAGAGCAGCACTTACTTTATTGCTGCTCACCAAGATCATACCGGTGAGAGAAACAAACAGGCAGGCCCAAGAGACTGGAGTGGTTCAAAGAATAAGCCCCAAAACCATGAGCTTGAATTCTGGCTCTTCAGCTTCCTGGCTGTAACTTTGGGCAGGTGAGTTAACCACCCTGGGACTGACTTTCCCCTTCTGTAAAATGGGGATAATAATAGTATCTATTTCATAGGTTTGTTGTAAGGATTAAATGAGTCAATACATGTGAAGAGCTTCAAAAAATGCCTAGCAAAAGGGCTCTCAATAAATGTTAGCTGTTGTTACTATTATTTCCATATCTAAGATGCTCTGAAGCTGTGCTGTCTAACATAGTAGTCACTAGCCACATGCAGCTACTGAGCACTTAAAATATGCCTAGCCCAAACTGAGATGTGCTATGAGGGTAAAACACATATCAGCTAATGTTACAGATGTTGTTTTTATGTGCCATGGAGTCAGACCCGACTCATAGCAACCCCTCCTTGGGTTTCTGAGGCAGTATCACTACGGAAGTAGATTGCCCAACCTTCCTTCTGAGGAGTGGATGGTGGATTTGAACCACCAGCCTTATGGTTAGCAGTCAAGGGCTTTAGGCACTACGCTACCAGAGCTCCCAATTAAAGACAAAGTAGCAAAAACAAAAGGACTGTAAAATATCTATTTTGATTACATGTTGAATTATATTTTAATATATTGGATCTCTTTTATATATTAAGTATGTTCCTATAATAACGAGGTCTCTTAAACAAAACTCAAAATCATTTGGAGGGGAAAAAAAAGTTGGGGGGACCAGGTTTGCTGGTCTGATAGAGCCTGGTGGATCCACTGAGACTACGGCCCCTAGCTGCCCTTCAGGTCTGGAATTGAATCCACACCCGTGGTTTCCAGCCAAACAAAAGATAGGCATATGAGTTGAACATTTACCTCAGGTAGATACACTCCTTGGAGAGAATAATCATGGGAGAAAGAAGGGCTGCTTATGCACAGGGAGACAGCTCAGGGGGCAGGAGTACATGGAGGGATGGACACTGGGAAGGGTTAACTATGGGGAGGAAGTGGAAGGGGAGCATTGTGGTAAAATGTGGTCAATGTCATGAGACAAAGTGTATGTGAATTGCTGTATGGAAAGTGAATCTGCTCTGTAAATCTTCACCCAAATCACAACTTAAAAAAATAAATAATAAATAAATTAGATGCACACCCCCAAAAAACTAAAATAAAATAACGAGCTCTCTTAGCATGGTGGACAAGGCATTTGGCTGCTAAGTAGGTTAGCCATTCAAACCCACCAGCTGCTCTTCGGAAGGGAGGTTAGACAATCTACTTCCATAGTGATATTGCCTCGGAAACCCAATGGGGGTTGGTATGAGTTGGAATTGACTCAATGACAGTGGGTTTGGTTTGGTTTTTGGTATAATTAATATATACTAAAATTAATGTCACTTGTTTCTTTTTAGGAGATCTGGTGGCATAGTACCTAAGGCATTTGACTGCTAACCAGAAGGCTGGCAGTTCAAAGCCACCAGCCACTGTTCAGAAGGAAGATTGGGCAATCCACCTCCGTAGTGATACTGCCTCAGAAACCCAAGGAGGGGTCACTATGAGTCAGATCACTATGAGTGAGTTTTGTTTTGTTTTGTTTTTTACTTTTAATGTGGCTATTAGAAATTTAAATCTATATATATGGGTCACATTATATTTCTATTGGGCTGCACAAGAGTCCCTTCCTCATTTATTTTATTTTTATTGTGATTTGGGTGAAAGTTTACAGAGTAAATTCATTTTCCATATAGCAGTTCATATACATTTTGTTTTATGATGTTGACTGCAATTCCCCACAGTGTGACAGCTTTCTTCCCATCCTCATTTGATTTTACTCTAAACTGTACTTTGATACTGCCCCCAAAGTAGAGCTCATGAGACTTCCAAAGTATACGTATTATAAATTTATTACTTAATCTATTTCCTTCCTCTTATAGGGTAGCTTTTTCATTTGAATAATAATACCTTGACTGTCCTTCTTTCCCATTACTGACCTGCCTGAGTGTGGTGGAATCACTAATGGTAAAAGGTGAATCACATACCAATTCCACTCTGTTCTGGTTAGCTAGTGCCACTCTGACAGGAATATACCACAAATGGGATGGCCTTAACAACAGGAGTTTATTCTTATAATTTGGAGGCTTTAAGTCCAAGTTCAAAGTGCCAGGCTCTAAGGGCTGGGTGAAAGCCCCTCAACCTTGGGGCCCAGCTCTGCCTCCTGTTCCTGGCCCACTGGAGCTAGAGGCATTTCTTCACTCAGACAGCTGCTGGCTACTGAGGCTGACAAACCCAAGGTTGACAAATAAAAAGGCACAGTCCCAATGTTACCAAACCACATGGAAGGCCGTTAATTTAAGTCCATTGTAAGTCCCAAGGTCAGCAGAGTATGGCAGGCTGCTGAACAACGACACAGCTACATGCAGGGTCCAAGCATGCCATAAGCTAGAGACCATTCCCAAAGCTGCTGCTTATATACGGGAAGCAGACCACATACCCAAGGCAGTACTCAGCTGCTTGTGGTAGAGCCCACCATGGAGTTGATTGCCAGTCTCATCATGGGGATTAACTACCACCAGCTGCCAGCCACTCAACCAGGCCCAGCCAAGTTGACACAAAAACATACCCACCACCGCAGGAATTTCCCAAGGAAGGGAAAGCAGGGACTCAAGCAGATGATTACACAGCAACGTTCATTGCAGCACTGTTCACAGTAGCCAAAAGGTGGGAACAATCCATATGCCCATCAACAGATGAGTGGATTAAACCGAATGTGAGACATGCATCCAGTGGATTATTATTCAACCATAAGGAGAAAAGAAGTTCTGATACATGCTCTGGCATAGATGAACCGGGGAAACAGTAAGTTGAGTGAAAAAAATCCAGATACAAAAGGAAAAATCTTGTATGAATCCCTGAATATGAAGTATCTGGAATGTGCAAATGCATAGAGACAGAAGGCAAATTAGTGATTCCCAAGAGGAAGGGGGAGGGGTGGTAAGGAGCTATTGCTAATTGGGTACAGAGTCTCTGTTTGGGGTGATGAAAAGGTTTTGGAAATAAATAGTGGTAATGGTTGGGGGGAAAATGAATTGCAGCTCTCAAGTGTGCAAAGAGAGCCACAATTTGGGGAATATGTGAAGCATGCTTTTATTTTCTGCAGCCTCCTTTGGAGTGCAGTCCGTGGGGACCATCTGAGTTTCTGCCCTCTCCAAGTTAGAAGGAACTGGTAGAACATGGGGAGATACTCTCCCCAGCAGGAAGACCTTGGACCTAGTTCTGCCAAAGTTCTTTGTCTTTGTCTTTAATGACACTGCTGACATAGGGCTGAGAACTCCCAGGTAGATGCACATATGGTGTCAGAATTAGGACATGCCTTAACATGATATACCCCAGAGCTTTGAAGAATAAAAAATTCAGGTATTCTCACTATTATTTGATCAAGTCAGATTAATGTTAGTTAACAGGGAACGCTAGAAAATATACTTTTGAACACACTCCTTTGGTATTACTGCTGCTGTTGTTGTGTACCTTGGAGTCAATACCAACTTATAGAGACCCCTGTATCAGAATAGAACTGCCCTTAGGGTTTTCTTGGGTGTAATCTTTATAGAAGTAGATTACCAGGTCTTTCTCCCTGAGCTGCTGAGTGGGTTCAAACTATCCATCTTTCAGTTAGTAGCTGAGTGCTGAACCTTTACACCACTAGAAACTCTTACTTTTCTAAGAATTAGTAGACTTTAATTCAGCCTCAATATTCATTTGTGAAAAGTCATGTGACTTGCATGCATATGAATATCTGAACATATGTCCCACAAACAAATCTGAGATCACCTGGTTTGCAAAATACTTTTAGGTCTATAAGCTAAGATTGTGCAGACCTGAAGGAAATGACCAGCCCGGGAGCTAGTGTTGTTGACATCGGAGTAGGAAGGAGTTGCCATCAATGGCTCTCAGTGGAAGGAAGAAGGCTCCTGATTTCCTTTCAGGATTCTAGAACGTATGTCCTCTACCTCTGACTTTAAGCTATGACTGAAAGGTACATAGGCACTCAACAATTACTTACTGATTAAATGATTCCTTTTATACAGTTACTTCCACAGGAGGGCCACTTGGTGCCTAAAATGCTGTTTGTATGACTCTCGCTCACATTGATTGCCCCATAACACACACACACTCTCTCTCTCTCTCTCTCTCTCTCACACACACACACACACACACACACACACTAATCTCTGGGTCTTGGAGGCCAAGGCCTTCCTTGGAATATTGCTACTAGCTATGAACTCACAGAATGAAGGAATGATATAGCTGTTCATCTGGGGTCAGGCAGGTCTCCCACATACATTCATTGAATAAGCACTGATACTACGTCTGAGCCTAGTACTTCCAGGCATGGATTTTCCCTTACGGAACTCACAATCTATCTAATGGGGCAGACAAACAGTAAATGACCGTATTCTGTAATGTAGTATTACCTGAGCAGGGAACAATTAATTCTACCAAGTCATATCAAGGAAAGTTTCACCTAGGAGGTGATACTTGGCTCAGAGGTTGTACAACTGAGCATCATGATGGGTGCTTACGGGGGTGTTTGCTAGTGGGGGCAGTGGAGAAAAGAGGAAACTGTAGCATGTGCTCAGGTCCCTCTGGGAGGCATCTATGGGATGGGAGCCTGAGCTTCTAGTCTTCAGTCAGGCCCACCGTGGCTTGACATCAGCTTAGTCTTTTGGTGTGTAAAGAACAGGAAAAATCCAGACTAAGTCTTTTGAGTGCAAAAATAGGAAAAAGCAGCTGATTGCCAAATTTTCTTGCCTTTGATTTTACCTTTATCAAGGGAAATCTTGTTTTCATTTTGTGGCACATATTTGTTACTTTGAAACAGGAACTTGCCTGCCTTGTGTTCCTCTGTCCTATTTTATCCTGTTTCCTGAGCTGCTAGCTTTGAGGTTGTATAAGATTTGTTAAAGGATTTCCAACCATATCAAAAGGCAGGGCCTACCACCCCTAGGCCCCATGACAGCTCTGGGAGATCTCTCTTGCCCTTTTGCCTGGTGGTTGCTTCTTCCAGAGAAAGTGTAGCTCTGAACACCCAAATCTGGCTGGATTTCCTCCTGGAATCCCAATATTGAAAGGTGTCTTGGCTTTATATCAGTCAGACCTCTTTGTTTTGGACAACAGTAATTATCTCTGACTGACTCCTTCAAAAAAAGGGATGTATTTCAAGCTCAATTGGCATAACATACTACATAAAACATTGTTCCACCTCCTACTTTGGCAAGTAGTGACTGGGATCTTAAAAGCTTGCAAGCAGCCATCTAGACGCAATGATGGGTCTCTCCTCGTCCGGAGCAAAGAAGAATGAAGAAAACCAAAGATTCATGGAAACAATTAGTCCTAGCGACTGGTACACCATACGATCTACAGCCTATACGACTATGAGACCAGAAGAACTAGATGATGCCCGGCTACCACTGTCAACCACTCAGAGGGGGATCTATGTAGGAGATCCTGGATAAAGAGAACAATGTAGAACAAAACTCAAAATCATTTGGGAAAAAAAAAGGGGGGGGCTGGTGGTGGCCAGGTTTGCTGGTCTGATGGAGCCTGGTGGAACCACTGAGACTATGGCCTCTAGCTGCCCTTCAGGTCTGGAATTGAACCCACACCTGTGGCTCCCAGCCAAACAAAAGACAAGCATATGAGTTGAACATCTACCTTAGGTAGATACACTCCTTGGAGAGAGCAATCATGGGAGAAAGAAGGGCTGTTTATACACAGGGAGACAGCTCAAGGGGCAGGAGTGCATGGAGGGAAGGACACAGGGAAGAAGTAACTACCGGGAGGAAGTGGGAGGGGAGCTGTTGCATTGTGGTATATTGTAGTCAATGTCATGAGACTAAATGCATGTGACCTGCTGTATGGAAAGTGAATTTGCTCTGTAAACTTTCACCCAAATCACAATAATAAATAAATAAATAATAAATTTTTAAAAAGGCTGTATTAGAAGGAAGACTGGAGCGATCATAGAATTGACTAGAAAGCAAGAGAACCAGGCTCTGAAAGTAGACAAGAGCCAAAGGAGGCTGAGCAGCAAGAGCAAGAGATAGGCTGGGGCCACAGTTGGGATCATACCCCTATACTCTTGTTTCTCACTTCTTCTTGGATTTCCATGTCACTCCCACCAGAGTCCCAGTCTCTGGCAAGAGCATCAGATCAGTCAAACCCAGGCCTCAGGCCCATACTCTGGCTGGGCTGCAATAGATCTGTGTCCCCAAGGCCTATATAACAGGGGATTCCCCCCAAAAAAGGAAGTGTTCCCATGTCCATATAGTCCTATTTGGGGAAGTGGTGAGCAAAATTTAGGAGAGGCACTACCAGGAGCATGATCAATACCTATGGGAGACCCTGGTGTATAAACCAGTCCTTAGAAATGAAGCTGGGGCTAGGATTTAGTTGAGATTGTATTCCTCACATGAGCAGTGCAAGTGAGGAATAGTAATTATTCTGCCACCATTTATTGAGGGTTTCCTATGAACCTGAAGGAGCTCTGGTGGCATAGTGGGTAAGGCATTTGGCTGCTAACCAGAAGGCCAGCAGTTCAAACCCACCAGCTGCTCTGAGGGAGGAAAATGAGGCAATCTACTTCCATAAAGATTTGCAGCCTTGAAACCCAATGGGGGTCGCTATGAGTAGGAATCAACTCAATGGCAGTAGGTTTACTATGAACCTGGCCCTAAATATATATCATCCAATCACATTTATGTGACATATATGTAGTATCCCTTTACAGATGAGGATATAGAGGCTGAGGAAGGTTGGAATTATTTCCAGGATCTTACAGCTACTGGCATTCAGATTTAGGTCTGCCAGGCTTCGGATCTCACACTCTTTCTTCCACACTATGCTGACTTCCCAAGCCCTGGGACACACCGAATTGAAGAACACCTCTCTGTGCCTTGTGGGAAGTCACAGGGTAGCCAGTGAGCCTGTATGTGAATCCATCTCTGTGCCGTCCAAACTGCTGTTGTCAGTTGCTATTTGCCCCAGACTTCCTTTGGCTTCACCTAGTTAATAAGCACATCCCCTCTTTGTCTTGCTATGAAAATCCTAAGTAATTAGCTACACCGTTTTGTTTTGTCTTTACTTGTCTTGATGCTTTCCTTGAAGTATAAAGAGCTGCCAACTGAGCCATGTGTATGTGTGTGTATGTGTGGTCATGTTCACCCCTGGTAGGGGAATAAATCCATCAGCCACTCCTCGGAAGGAAGGTTGGGCAGTCTACTTCCATAGTGATACAGCCTCGGCAACTCAAGGAGGGGTCTCTATGAGTTGGGTCTGACTGACGGCACATAACAACAACAGGGGAATAAAACATGTGCCATGATGGATGCCAGGCATACAAGGCCCTGGGTTATAGAAGTGTCTTCCATAGACAACTCTGTGATATAATTAATTGACTAAATATACCAGTAAATCATCAAGGTTTTCTAGGTGAATGTTAAGGGCATGCATTATCTGTCTCTAGAGCCAACAGCTAAAATTCATCCCACATGCACATGGCATGCTGTGACCCAATCCTGCATCAAGTCCAGCACGTGGTTTCTGTGTGCAGCCCTGGGCTGGAGCTCTAAAATTAGATTGGTCTCCCATTGAAAATGCTGACCAGGTAACTTCTCAGCAAGCAGAGACCTGGGAAGTTAGCTCAAACAGAAAAGGGACTTTTAGAAGAAGAACCTGAGCACATAAGGGACAGTCTGGTTATCCTTGGACGTGAACCAGCTGTTGCCCTCTCTGAGCAATACTGTTGGGGTCTAGTTCAGAGCCTGAGTTAGTTTCTACTTTTGAGAACCAAAATGAACCTTAGGGAACATTTTTCATTTTGGTCCCAGCAGGGCAGAATGGAAATGTTCACCTGACCACCACTTACCTGGACACCTGTATTTCCTTGATCTTCTTTCGCCCATGGATGTGTAGATAATATGTGAATAAAGGCAGACTAGGAATGTGGAATGGTACCAGACCTTGTACCTGGACGTGGACTGGAGGAAAAGGACTGAGTTGTTATGACCAAAGCAAACAGAGGCTGGGCTGGGTATCACCCAGTGTCTGTAGGGAAAAGGTGTTGTATATGTACTCAATAGGAATGTGACAGCTCAACATTCTTTCCCAGTAACTACTGATCTGAAAAGGAACTTTGGTTCAATTCCTGGGACAACCAGCCCCCACCAAGTGTTGCCCAGAGGCCTTGACTACCAGAAGGCCCCAGTGAAGAGGGTAAACACCATTTCACTTGTACTTCTTCTTGAGGCTGCCTTCCTATAAAGCCCTATCTTTGGACAAGGTAGTAAATTCAGTGCATAATTAAAAAGCAAACAAACTTATCCCAAGGGAGCATTTACAATTTAGGCTGACATTTGTGTATAAGCAATGATTCATGCTTTATTACATTTCCAAAAATAGACAACATGATTTTATTGAAAGATTTCTGACCTCTAAAGAATTTTAACCAATATATTACCATCTCTAAATTATTGAGACATAACAGTTATGTAGCTATCGCCTAAAAGAAAGACAAATCTTTTGTTTCAGCTATGGACTATAGAAAGGAGTTCTGGTGGCATAGTGCCTAAGGCATTTGACTGCTAACCAGAAGGTTGGCGGTTCAAATCCACCAGCCACTCTGTGGAAGGAAGACTGGGCAATCTACTTCCGTAAAGATTTACCACCTTGGAAACCCAACAGGGGTCACTGTGAGTTGGTATCAACTTGATGACAGTGACTGTTTTTGTTTGTTTGTTTGTTTGTTTATGGACTATAGACTCACTGCTACCACAAACAAAGTCAGAAGATACAAACTTGGGAAAATATGTGCCACACATTAACTGCCTGAATATATACAGAAGTCTTCTAATCTTAAGAGAAGATCAAAAATCCAATAGAAAAATAAATGAAACTCACTGCCATCAAGTTGGATCCAACTCATAGCAACCCCTTCTTGGGTTTCCAAAGTGGTATCACTATGGAAATAGATTGCCCAACCTTTCCTCTGAGGAGTGGCTGGTGGGTTTGAACCCAGCCTTCTGGTTAGCAGTCAAATGCCTTAGGCACCACACTACCAGAGCTCCCAAGGAAATGGACAGATCATAAATCAATACAAATGGGTTTAAAATGTACAAAATGATGTGTAATCTCATCTATAATAAAAATATAAATGAAAATAATGAGATCCTATTTCCACCTTTCAAATTTTTAGAGATAAAAAATTTGATAATGCTGCGTGTTATTAAGAATGTAGAGAAAGGCACTCATATGTTATAGATGGGGGTATAGATCGTTTACAAGCTCTTTGTAAGCAATTGGATGACAGTGCAATGGATTGTAGTTGTTGTTATGTGCCATCAAGTTGGACCCGACTCATAGCAACCCCTCCTTGGGTTTCCGAGGCAGTATCACTATGGAAGTAGATTGCCCAATCTTCCTTCCGAGTACAATGGATTACTATGTACCTATTAAAAAGAATGAGACAGCTCTATGTGCTAATACTGAATGAGTGCCAGGATATGCCCTCAAATAAAAAATCAAGGTACAGAATACCTTGAAAATGTACCTATGGAAAGAAACTATATCTACCACAAACTCCCAGAAACCTTGTAGGTAACTTAACCCAACTGTTGAGAATACACAGGAAGAAGGAAGTCCTGACTGGGGTCTTGTTGCTGCTATCTATCTATCTATCTATCTATCTATCTATCTATCTATCATCTATCTATCTATCTATCTATCTATCTATCTACCTACCTACCTACCTACCTACCTACCTACCTATCTATCTATTTAGATAGATAGATAGATAGATTTGGGTGAAAATTTACAGAGCAAATTCACTTTCCATACAGCAGTTCACATACACTTTGTCTCACGACATTGACCACAGTTTACCACAATGCAACAGCTCCCCTCC
>NW_006921699.1:3173108-3174165 GCF_000298275.1 Orycteropus afer afer | reverse complement strand
TATGTTATGCCAATTGAGCTTGATGTCCCCTGAGACTATGGTCCCAAGCCCACAGTTTCAACTAGTCGGTTCCTCTGGGTAGCTGGCTGTAATCAAGAAGTGACTACAGCTTTTCCCCTTGTCAGCTCTACTGTACACCTGGGAATTCAGATCATACAAATAAACTTATAGGACTACTCTCTGCCAACCCTATGCATGGTCTTGGATACACTCCCTGCTTCATAGACATACCTACTAGTTCAGCCTGTCCACCCATCTATCCACCCGTATACCCATGTTTGCCTTCACTGACAATGCAGTACTGTATGTGCAAAAGGGTTCATATTTGTTGTCTGTACCTCCCATGTACCTCTCTCTGTCTTTCTCTTCCTCAATGCCACCATGATGATCACTCACATTTGGTACATTGCCCTTCTTGTCACCCAAATCAATACTTACATCTACCTATCTAATAGTGTTCTCTGCCCTCCCCTTCCACACCTGATAACCAACAAAGAAAATTTCCTACTATAGATAAACCTTGACTTTCACAGTAATGGACTAATACAATATATGTCCTTCTGTGATTGACTTATTTCACTCAGCATAATGTCCTCCAAGTTCATTCATGTTATGCGGTGTTTTGCAGATTCTACATTATTCTTTAGCGTTGCATAATATTCCATTGTGTATATGTCCCATAGTTTGGTTATCCATTCCTCAGTTGATGGACACCTAGGTTGTTTCCATCTTTTGGCTATTGTAAATAGTGCTGGGATGAACATTGGTGTGCATATGTCTGTGCTTGTCATGGCTCTCACTTCTTTAGGGTATATATATAATGGAATGGCTGGAGCAAATGGTATTTCTAATTCCAACTTTTGAAGGAATTGCCATACTACTTTCCACAATGGTTGTACCATTTTACAATCCCACCAGCAGGGTATGAGAGTCCCAATCTCTCCACATCCTCGCCAGCATTTGTTTTTTTCTGTCTTGTTGAACTTTGCTACTAGTGCTGAGGCAAGATGGTATCTCATTGTTGTTTTGATTTGCATCTCTCTAATAGCTAATGATC
>NW_006921699.1:3167767-3169621 GCF_000298275.1 Orycteropus afer afer | reverse complement strand
TTATGCTTGCTTCATAAAATGAGTTAGGGAGGATTCCATCCTTTTGTATGTTTTGGAATAGTTTGAGTAGGAATGGTGTCAATTCTTCTCTGAATGTTTGGTAGAATTCTCCAGTGAAACCGTCTGGGCCGGGACTTTTTTTGGTTGGTAATTTTTTGATGACCTGTTCAATTTCTTCTTGTGTTATGGATCTGTTCAACTTTTCCACATCAGTGTGTGTGAGTTTAGGTGAGTGGTGTGTTTCTAGAAATTTGTCCATTTCTTCCAGATTTTCAAATTTTTTGGAGTACAGTTCTTCAGAGTACCCTGATACTATCCTTTTTATTTCAGTTGGTTCTGTTGTGATGTCACCCATTTCGTTTCTTATTCATGTTATTTATATTCTCTCCCTCTTTTCTTTTGTTAAATTTGCCAGTGGTTTGTCAATTTTATTGATCTTTTCAAAAAACCAACTTCTGGTCTTGTTGATTTTTTTCTATTGCTCTTCTATTTTCTTTTTCATTGATTTCTTTCTTCTTTTTTTCTTAAATGTGTTCTATTGAAATATAATTCATGTACAGTGAAATACACAAAAGTAAATTGCTTGAACAATTTCTCTTAGAAAGATCAGCACGAGGCCGGTCCCCATGAGGCGGAGGTTAAAAGATGTCCCAAATGTCCAAACTACCATGCCACTCCATCATTTCAGACATTAATCCCTCCTCCTCCTCCTCCCAGTAATTTCTCCAGTCTTAGGGTTCTGTATTTCGCTATAACGCCTTACAGAACTCACAGACACCCGAGGGTTCATCTCACGTAGTAGTGGTGGAGGCTGGCAGGCTGGCGAGTCCCGGGTCCATTAGTAGGTCTGGCGGATCCTCCCAACTCTCGGGGTTTGATGAACCTTGATCAGCAGATCAGATGACAGCTGCTGTCCCAAATCCAGGGGTGAGATGCGGATGATCCAAGACACAAAGCTGGAGCAAGAGGAGAGCAAATCTTCCCAGGAGATTCATAGGTATACCCTCAGGGAAGCTAAGGGTGGTGATTTGAATTATACCCTCCAGCAAGACAGGACTCAAGATACATTCCACCTGTGTTGCCCCAACAGAATTAACCTAAATCCCATCACAGAGTCGACTGCCAGTCATTATAGGGAATGACTACTACCAGCTGCCCAGCCAAGTTGATACCTGACCTTAACTACCACACCACCCCAAACAGGCATGGACAATGGGATTTACAAAACATCACAGAATGGAGGGCAATGGCTAGAAGGACCACATCAAGCAATTCATTGCAGTAAAGTGGCATGGATCAATGCATTTTTTTTTTTTCAGTGTTCCCTCCTCTACCCTCCCACCCTGGCAACCAACAAAGAAAGTTTCCTTCCATATATAAACCTTTCCTTGACCCTCCACAACAACAAACTAATACTGTATTTGTCCTGTGATTGACTTATGTCCCTCAGCATAATGTCCTCCAAGTTTATCCGTATTATGCAGTGTTTTGCAGACTCTACATTATTCTTTAGTGCTACATAGCATTCCATTATGTGTATGTACCATAGTTTAGTCATCCACTCTTCTGCTATAAATCTTAGAGATAAGTCCCTTGCCAGATATATAATTATTGGCAAATATGAGTGTGTTGCTGTCATTTTTGTTATGTGCTTTTTAGTGGTGTCGATTTCTTTGTTCCATATAATTCTCTATGCTGAGCTCATTTTGTTTATGAATCATGTTATCATTTCCTTCATTGCTATTGTTTTGGTATTTGCTGAATATTTATGCTGGTCCTCTTTTTTGATGTGAAGGTTTATCATTTTTCTTTGAGGTTGCCCTGTGATTTATAGTTTTCTTCCCAAGTTTAGAA
>NW_006921699.1:3165444-3167472 GCF_000298275.1 Orycteropus afer afer | reverse complement strand
CGCTCTTCTTTTTTGTTGTGTGCATTTATTGCTATAAATTGGCCTCTGATCACTGCTTTTGCTGTGTCCCAAAGATTTTGGTATGTTGTATTTTCATTCTCGTTTGATTCAAGGAATTTTTGAATTTCAATTTTTATTTTTTCTCTTACCCAGTCTTTCTCAAGGAGGGTGTCGTTCAGTTTCCATGTGTTTACTCTTTTCCATTGATCTTCCTATCGTTGATTTCTAATTTGATAGCGTTATGATCTGAGAAGATGCTTTGCAGTATTTCAATGCTTTTACATTTATTAAGGCTTGCCTTATGGCCTAAGATATGGTCTATCATGGAAAATGTTCCGTGTGCACTGGAAAAGAATGTATATTGTGCTGTTGTTAGGTGAAGTGCTCTGTAGATGTCTATAAGGTCAAGTTGGTAGATTGTATTGTTTAGCTCTTCTGCATCTTTGTTAAGTTTCTTTCCAGTTGTTCCATCTTTCATTGAAAGTGGTGTATTATTGGGAAGAGGTAAGTATGGGGAGGAAGTGGGAGGGGAGCTGTTGCATTGTGATAATCTGTGGTCAAATGTCATGAGACAAAGTGTATGTGAACTGCTGTATGGAAAGTGAATTTGCTCTGTAAATCTTGACCCAAATAACAATTAAAAAAAAAAAAAGAAAAGAAAGTGGTGTATTAAAGTCTCCTATTATGACTGTGGAGTCATCTATTTGAGTTTTGAAGTCCTATTTATGTATTTTAGGGTACTTTTCATTGGGTCCATAGATATTTATTATGGTTATATCTTTAAGTTCAATTGATCCTTTAATCCTTATATAATATCCTTCCTTGTCTCGTATGGTGGTTTTGTCTTAAAGTCAATTTGATCAGAAATTAATATTGCCACTCCTGCTCTCTTAGAGTTGCCATTTGCTTGATATATCATTTCCCAATCTTTGATTTTTAGTCTATTTTTGTCTTCATCTCTAAGGTGTGTCTCCTGTAGGCAGCATATTGGTGGATTTTGTTTTCTTATCCAATCTGCAACTCTCCATCTCTTGAGTGGTGCATTTAATCCATTAACATTCAGTGTAAGTATCAACAAGTATGAATTGGTTGCTGTCATTTTGTTATGTGTTTTTTCATGGTATCTCTGATTTCTCTGTTCCATATTATTTTCTGTGCTGAGCTCTTTAGGTTTATGAATCATGTTATCATTTCCTTTGTTGCTGTTGCTTTAGTATTTGCTGAATAGTTTTGCTGGTCCTCTTTTTTATTGTGATGTGAAGGTTTATCATTTTTCTTTGAAGTTACCCTGTGATGTATAATTTTCTCCCCGAGATTAGAACAGTCCATTCTATCTTGCAACTCTCTTGACTTCCTCACCACTTAGAAGTTCTGTAACTACACAGTATTTTCCTTCTTTTTGGTTTGTAGTTGTCCTCACTTGCCAATTGATGTCTCTGTTTCCCTGTTTACAATCTTGTAAGCTTATTTTACTTTAGATATGTCTATAGCTATGGTTTCTGGGTTATGTCATCTTGTGTATTAACAGTGAGTTGTTATTTGGTATTTTTGGTTCTATGTTTAAAGGACTCCATTTAGTATCTCTTGTAAGGTTGGTCTGGTTTTAACAAATTCCCTTAGTTTCTGCTTCTCTGGGAATCTCCTAATTTCACAATCATATTTGAGGGACAATTTTGCCAGGTTTATAATTTTTGGTATTTTTTTTCCCCTGTGATGCTTTCAGGATTCTTTCTTTGTCTTTGGTTTTGATGAGTTTGATGATGATACGTCTTGGTGATTTTCTTTTGGGGTCTATCCTGTTTGGGGTTTGCTGGACTTCCTGAATGGATATATTCTCATCTTTTATCATATCAGGGAAGTCTTCTGCCAACAAATCTTAGACAATTTTCTCAGTGGTTTTATTTTCTCTTCCTGTTCTGGAATTCCAATGACATGTAGGTTATTCCTTTTGATGGTATCCCACATGAACCTTAGGCTTTCTTCATTTTGTTTTGATCTTTTTTCTGATTGATCCCTTTCCAAAGAAGT
>NW_006921699.1:3161925-3165089 GCF_000298275.1 Orycteropus afer afer | reverse complement strand
AGATACCTAAATATAATTCTTTTGAATTCCTCATCAGAGAGTTCCAATGCTGCTTCTTCCTCAGGGATGTGTTCTGGGTCTGTATCCTACTCCCTTGTTTCTATCATTTTATCTTGCTTCTTTGTGTGGACTGTGATGCTCTGTTATCTCTGAGACACCATGGCATTGTTATATCTAGATCTCTGTTAACTGTGAAGAGCAGCCAAGGGTGAGTCAGGCTTTTCTTGGTGGTTGTTTATTCTTGGCCCATTGGTTGAGAAGGAAGTGATGACTCTTACTAAGTAAGTGAAGCTTCAGGAGGTGTGGGTGTAGTTGTGTTGTGTTGGGGCTGTTGCTTTTTTCCAGTCTGTTAGACAAAAATAACAACTGAATAACCATCAAAAAAGTAAATGCACATGGACAAAAAATACACCTTGTAATCACACAGGAACAGTAACCAAAAAAGAAAAATGGGAAAAAGAAGAAGAAGAAGAAAAAAAAGATAAAAACCCCTGCAATATCTGTGGAGAGGACAATAAGAGAAAAATGGTAGAGAAGGAGAATAATGAAGAACAAAATGAGAAAAATGCAAAAAGAAAAACAAGGAATGGGGTTAACCAAAGAAAGAAAAAAAAAATTGCAACCAGGAACAGGGAAAAGAAAAAATGTTGAAAACTAGAGCCTGAGAGGGGAAGAATAAAGAATAATAGTAAAAAGGACAAAAGTAATAATAATATTAGTTTTTAAACAGACAAAACCAAACAAACTAAAAAACAGAAAATAGAAAAAAAAAAAAAAATTGGGGTTGGGTAAGGTAGCACACCCAGCCTCCATCCGAGCACACAGACTGGGATGGAATTCCTGCCGACTCATAAAATGGATAGGAGTGAGGGATGGCCATACCTCCGTTCACCAAGAGTGTGTGGAGTATAAGAGTAACAAAGGGAATGTCGTACCTTTCCAGTTGTCTGGGTCTGGAATGTCCTTGGGGTTCCCAGCAAGTGGAGCCTGGGAGAATGCTGTTGCTTTAATTATCCAAAATTGTCAAGCTGCTTGTAAACATCCAAAATGGCTGCACCCTCCATACAGACAAAAGTGCACAGCTCAGCCCGCCTTCCTCTTTGCTGCTTCCCTTTTTATTCCCCAGCCACCAGAGTAGTCCTCCATGCAGTCCCTGGGTAGCAGAGCCGATTTTTTGGTTAATTCTTAAGTCCTACCACCACTCAGCAATATTCAAGCTGTCTGTGCCGACAGGATCGCTGCTAGACCACAGCTCCGTATGTCTCCTTTTTTGGTGTTTTCATGCAAAGTCTTCTGCTAATTGGAGTTTAGTCCACTTCTATATCCTTCCCTTCAAAGCTCAGGAGTCCAGGATTATCTTCTGTATCTGTGTTAATTAGTTCCCCTTTTCTTTGTTGAAGAGGGTCTGTGTAGTCTTTCTGTCTATTCCGCCACCTTACTGTGGATTTTCACTTTCTTTATGTTGAGGTATAATCCATACTGCAGACTGTAGTCTTTAAATCTTCATCAGTAAGTGCTTCACGTCATCTTCACCTTCTGCAAGCAAGATTGTGTCATCTGAATATCATAGGTTGTTAATGATTCTTCCTCCAATCCTGATGCTGCGTTCTTCATATAATCCAGCTTCTTGGATTATTTTCTCAGCATACGGATTGAATAAGCATGGTAAAAGGATACAACCTAGACACACTCCCTTCCTGATTTTAAACAATGCAGTATCTCTTTGTTCTGTTTGAATGACAGCCTCCTGGTCTATGTACAGGTTCCTCCTGAGTACAATTAAGCCTTCCAGAATTCCTGTTCTTCTCAACGTTATCCATAATTTGTTATGGTCCACACAGTCAAATGCTTTTGCATAAACAATGAAACACAAATAAACATCTTTCTGGTATCCTTTGCTTTCAGCCAAGATGCATCTGACATCAGCAATGATATCCCTCGTCCCACATCCTCTTCTGATCCAGCTTTCATTTCTCGAAGTTTCCTATTAATATACTGCTGCAAATGTTTTTGAACTATCTTCAGCAAAACTTTACTTGCATGTGATATTAGTGATATTGTTTGATAATTTCCACATTCTGTTGGATCACCTTTCTTTGGAATGTGTACAAATATGAATCTCTTCCAGTTGACCAGGTAGCTGTCTTCCAAATTTCTTAGCATGGACGAGTAAGTGACTCCAGTGCAGCATCCATTTGTTGAAAAATCTCAATGGGTATTCCATCAATTCCTAGGCCCTGTTTTTCACCAGTTCCCTCAGTACAGTTTCAACTTTTTCCTTCAATACCACTGATTCTTGATCATATGCCACCTCCTGAAATGGATGAACATCAACCAATTCTTTTTGGTACAGTAACTCTGGGTATTCCTTCCATCTTCTTCTGATGTTTCCTGTATCAGTCAATATTTTGCCCATAGAATATTTCAATATTGCACCTTGAGGCTTGAATTTTTTTCTTCCATTCTTTCAGCTTGAGAAATGCTGAGCACGTTCTTCCATTTTGATTTTCTAACTCCAGGTTTTTGCACATTTCATTATAATAAGTGACTGTGTCTTCTCGAGCTGTTCTTTGAAATCTTCTGTTCAGTTCTTTTATCTTGTCCTTACTTCCATTTGCTTTAGCTACTTGCCATTCAATGGCAGTTTCAGAGTCTCTTCTGACATCCCTTTTGGTCTTTTCTTCCTTTTCTGTCTTTTTAATGACCTTTTTCTTTCTTCATGTACAATGTTCTTGATGTCATCTCACAGTTCACCTGGTTTTTGGTCATTGGTGTTCAATGTGTCAAACTTATTCTTTAGATGGTCTCTAAATTCAGGTGGGATGTAATCAAGCTCATATTTTAGCTCTCTTGGACTTGCTTTAATTGTCTTCAACTTCAACTTCAACTTGCATATGAACAGATGATGGTCTGTCTGTTCCACAATCAGCTCCTGGCCTTATTTTGGCTGAAGATATAGAGCTTCTCCATCACCTCTTTCCACAGATGTAGTCAATCTCATTTCTGTGTATTCCATTTGGTGAAGTCCACATGTATCATTGCCGTTTATGTTGTTGAAGCAAGGAATTTGCCATGAATAAGTTGTTGGTTGTGATAGTTGGAGCTCTGTGTCAACTTGGCTGGACCCCAGTTCTGTGTGGTTGTTCCCATGATGGGATCGGATG
>NW_006921699.1:3140711-3161520 GCF_000298275.1 Orycteropus afer afer | reverse complement strand
TTGAACCGCCAGCCGTCTGGTTAGCAGGCAAGTGTCTTAACCACTATGCTACCAGAGCTCGCTCTCTCTCTCTCTCTCTATATATATATATACACTTTGCTGGTTTTTGTGTTTCTCTAGAGAACCCAATCTAACACACTGGTCTTGCAAAATTCTATTATGTGATCTCCAGCATCATTTCTATCACTAAGGCCACATTTTCCAACTATCAGTGATTCTTCTTTGTTTCTAACTTTCACATTCCAATCACCAGTAACAATCAACATATCTTGATTGCATGTTTTGTCAATTTCAGAAGACAGAAGTCTGGTAAAAATCTTCAATTCCCTTTTCTTTGGCTTTGGTGATTGATGCATAAATTTGGATAAGAGTAGTATTAACTGATCTCCCTTATAGGTGTATGGATATTACACCATCAGTGACAGCATTGTACTTCAAGATAGATCTTTAAACACTTTTTTGATGATGAATGCCATGCCATTCCTCTTCAATTTGCCATTGCCAACATACTAGAGCATGTGGTTGTCTGATTCAAAATGGCCCAAACTAGTCCATTTTGGCTCACCAATGCCTAGGATATCAATCTTTATACATCCCATTTCATTTTTTGACAATTTCTAATTTTCCTAGATTCATACTTTGTATATACCATGTTCTGATTACGAATGGATGTTTGCAGCCATTTCTTCCCATTTTGAGTTGTACCAAATCAGCAAATGGAGGTCCCAAAAGCTTTACTCCATTAACGTCGACTGTACTTTGAGGAAGCAGCTTTTCCCTGGTCATATTTTAAGTGCCTTCCAACCTGAGGGGCTCATCCTCCAGCACTATATGGGACAATGTTTCAGGGCTATTCATAAAGTTTTCCAGGATTATATCAGACTGTGTTTTACTGCTATTCATAAGGTTCTCACTGGCCAATTCTTTGAGAAGTGGATGGCCCCTTTCTTCTTCCAAGTCTGTCCTAGTCCGGAAGCTCCACTGAAACCTGTCCCCATGGATGACCCTGTTGGTATCTGAAATACCGGTGGCATAGCCTCCAGCCTCACAGCAACACACAAGCCACCACAAGACAAACTGACAGACAACTGGTGGACCTGACCAAGACAAACTATTTAAGTTTCATTTTTCTCACTTGTTAAATGGGGTTATGGTGATACCTACTTCTCAGGAATAAGAGGATTAAAAAAAATATGTAGAGCACTTAGCATAATGCTTGGCACTAAAGAAGTGGTCTTTAGAATTCAAACCATGGTCACATTACATCAACCATATCCAACAAAGAGAGAGGTGGCATCAAAACAAGAAACCATAGGGACTTGTAGGGTGGGCAGTTGTTTTGGTATGGTGTCATCAGCACAGGTGATAGGTTTCAAACAATGTTGAATGAAGGCCTGCTACCATCTACCCATCAGCACCTTGAGGAAGGTCCAGTCAGGAGCAGCAAGGTCTGTGGCTCTAATCATGGCTATGCCTGTCATATAGGGGCTCTTTAAAGAATTCTCCCAGGCCTCACTCCTCAGGGTACTAAAGGGCTCAGGCATCTTTTTATCTAGTAGAGTAAAATAAAAAAATATATGCATGTTTCCATCCTTTTGACATGCCCCACCACCTCCACTAAAGAAGATTTCAGCTTTACTACAGTTTCTCCCCTTCCCCTTCCCTCCAAGTCTCTTTGGCCTTTTGTAAAGAAGAGATAGGACCTGACCACTACTGGGAACATACCTGTAGTTGAACAAGTTGGGCTGACTGCTTGTTCCAATGAGGGAGAGTGCACAGCATGTGCAGCCATGGGACATCTCATACAAGAGTGTTAGGACTTAGGAATCACTGGTTGGCACACATGGTTAAGCACTTGACTCCTAACCAAAAGGTTGGTGGTTAGAACCCACTCAGAGACACTTTAGAATAAAGGCCTGATGATATGCTTCTGAAACATCACTGCCTTGAAAGCTCTATGGAGCAGTTCTACTCTGCAGACATGGGGCTGTCATGAGTCAGAATTGACTCAATGGTAACTGACTTTTTGTTTTTATTTATTTTGCTTTAGAAAGGACTTATGGTAGGACTTGGTTAGTAATTTTGGAAAGGGTTCAAGGAAGCAGAGCTTTTCTCTGTGTTGGAGTCAGGAAGCAGGAATGATTGTATGATTGGGTATATTAATAAATCTTATCTAGAAGGAGGAGAGTCTAGAGCAAAAGGAAAGTTGTAACTGAGAAAGAAACAACAGTCATCCATATTAAGCAGGACAGAAAAAGATGTTTGGTTATTTTTGTGGTTTAAACAATGTTCATGTTTTTGTCTGTTGAGACAAGATTACAGAATGGTCTTGTTTTTATCTTGATCCATCATTTGTCTTGATCCACAAAATGGCCTCGTCTGATGTCAAAGTCCTATGAAATTGTTTGTGTTCAACAGGAGAATACAAAGGCCTTGCTGGGAATGTTAGGTCAGCTCCTAGCAACAGCAAGGTCTAGCTGATAGCACCAGGTCAGCTGCTGGATGTCAGAAGCTGCTTCTCTTTCTCAGAAGAGGAGGGTAGAAGGAGGGAAAGGGTGAGCAGGGGGCATGATTTCAGGTGCAACTTCCTGGGGAATTAGGCAGAGAGTTGCTGTGAGAGAAGTGAGGTGGCAGGAAGGGGGAGGGCTGCTTCCTAAGGTTTTTCTTTTGTTTTTGTTTTTGTTTGCAATTGACTAACCTGAGACCAACCATGTGGATCATGGCCCAAAAAGTCCTGACTTTCAAAGAGACTCTGAACCAGTGTCTTAGAGCCCACAGCTCCAGTTGAAGCTAATGCCTGGTTTAGAATGGTATTTGAAGAAGGGTCAGGGCCAGGAGGCATCACTCAGAAGACAGGTTCAGATGCTTGCTGCCTCTACCTCCAGAATGTCTGAGAGGACTGAGTGTCCCAAGCTCAAGATGCCTCAGGAAGTGGCAGCTTTGACCCCTGCCAGTGGTCTGGGACCCTGGTCATTAGTACCAACAAATCTTTTATCAGCTAGGGCTGCCAAGATAGGAAGGCATGGTCCCTGCCCTCAGGCAAGCTGATCCTAGAAGAGGGAGGGCAGTCATACCTATTAATAGAGAGCTGAGAGCAGGCTCACTTAGTAAAGGGCACCCTAGCCCCGCCTAGAGATGAAACATATCATAGGATATCATAGGATAGAAGTCTGAAAAGTGGGAGGTGAGAGGCCTGGATCCATAGCAGCAGGGAGAGCATAGCAGGGGATGGAGGCAGAGCTTTCTTTAGAGCATTTCATTGTCAGGGCCCACTTCCTTCTCCTGGGAATCAAAGAGGATGACAGAGGTTCCCTAAAACAAAGGGCTTGAGAGCCAGATTCTGGCCTGTAAATTCTATCCAGGTCATGGGGATATGCATATATTCAACACCCAAAGGACCCATTGAAGGCATTTGGGACCAATACAAAAGACAGCAGGCTCCTACATCTGGTCCAGACAGGCCAGGAGGGCCTAGACTATGTTGGGTAGTGGGAGAAACGGAAAGAAAGGGGGCAAGAGCGGAACACAAGAGCCGACAGTGAGAGTCTAAGAGCTGAAGGAGTTTTGCAAGTGGGGGTCTGGAAGGTGAATTGGTCTAGGGGCACGTTACCATCCAAACAGTAATCAGAAGGACAAAAATGAGACAGGATACCTGGGCAGGTCTGTCTTCTTGGCCGGGCTTGAGAGCAGAAGGGGGGGGCCTTCTAGCGTCCTGGAGCCCGGTCTGCACCTCCCCACCGAAGAGGGTGTCCAGGTCCCCAGGGACCGGGCCAGCACATAACCTGCATCTGGTGCGCCAGGCTAGGCCGCACGGGAGACTGTGAGCGTAAGGCAAGCCCCTTCTTCGCCCCGGCCCTCCAACTCTCGCTTGTCCCACCCAGGGCAAAAGACCTGTGCGCAGCGGGGGAACGAGTGTGCCTGCCCTGTGGGTTCAGGGCTAGGCCGGCGAGCGGACGCTGTGAAGCCTCTCCTAGGCGGTGCCGCGGCTCCGCGCTCCGGCCCCGGTGGCCGGACGTGGCACCTCCCCCGCGGCGATCGGAGCCTGGAGGTGGGGTCGGGAGCCTGGAGGTGGGGTCTGGAGCCGGGGCCCTGGGCTCTGATGTCAACGCGCGCCCGCGGGTGCCAGGAGCTCGTCTCGGATTGGAGCCTCAGGTACACAGCCAGGCCGGCGTCTAGAGCTTAGGGGCGGGCAGGGGATATTGCTGCTGCGGAGCCCGCGGGCGCGAGCGCGGGGCGGGTTGGAGCCCGCAGGGCAGAGCGAGCCTCGCGGCTAGGGAGCGAGGCAGGGGTACCTCGGGGCCGCGGAACAGGGGGTGTGTTTGGTCTTGCGGCCTCTGACTGCGGGCGGACTGTGCTCAGCCGGACTCCATCCGACCCCTGAGCGCCTCTTCTAGTGGTGTAGAGAGGAGACAGACCCGGCGAGCTGCTGGAGCCAAAGTATGCAATGGGGGTTAACTCCGCGACCTCCTCCTCCTCCCCTTCGGCCTCGGAGTACCTGGAGAATCCAGGTCCTTTCCCCTTCGGATCGCGCGGTCCCCCTGCACGCGATCTGAGCCCTCTTTCCCGACGGTGAACCCAGTAGGAAAGGCCGAGAAATGTACCGCCGGCAGCCATCCGCTCTCCCGGGGCGCCGCGGCCCCGCGGCCCCGCGCCCTCGCCGCACTGCGTGACTCTGTCGCCCCCTGCGGTCACCAAGACCTAATCCTTTCTTCTCCCTCTGGGCCTCGACTCCCAGAACTTGAATCTCCAGGTACGGGGTCAGCCTATGCCCGCGGCCCGCTCTCGCAATGCACTGCCGTTGTTTCTCATTTCCTATGTAAGGCAGGCAGAGAGCTAGGCTTTCTACGTGCCTTACACCTAGGCTAAAGCGACTGACAAGCCCAGTAAACCAGCTTCTCAGATAGCGAATGCTATGGAAGTGGGGGGCGGAAAACTGGGGGCCGCGGTCCACTGGGGACAGGGACAGCCAAGGAACTTCCCAGAATGCCCTTTCCCTACCTAGTCTGGAGTGCTGGAATTCAAGACCTGGGACCCAAGTCTGGCAGGGATATGGAAGTGCAGACAGGCCCCCAAAATGAGCCCAGGACCGAGGGAAGACCAGGCTATGAAAATTAGCTTGGACAATCCTTCTATAAAGTGGTTAGATGCAAGGTGGCTTTTGAGAGAGAAAAAACAACCAAACTCACTGCCGTGCAGTCCATTCCAACTCATAGTGAACCCTCCTTGGCTTTCCGAGATGTAGTCGCTAGGGAAGTAGATTGCCCAGTCTTCCTTCCCAGGAGTGGTTGGTGGGTTTGAACCACCAGCCTTCTGGTTAGCAGTCCAATGCCTTAGGCACTATGCCACCAGAGCTCAATTTAATTCCTGATCATTTGTTGCATTTCAGGCTGATCATTCTGTGCCTCTCCTGGCACCTTCCCATTACCTTCGTATGGTTTTTTACCCACCGGAAACTGTCTACATTAATGAATTCATCTATTTCCCCAACATTTTCCAACTAAAGATCTGGCTCTACCTGCTCACCTGACCCCAACTTCTCTGCTGAGCTGTAGGCCCACATCCCAATCACCTGCCAGACTTGCCACAGACACCACCAAGACCACAGGCCCCAGACTGAATGAGCCCTGGACCCCTTCTTTGGCCAGCCCTTATTCCACGGTCCTCCTACCTGAGCCTGGCACCTCAACCTCCCAGGCCCTCTGCTCTGAATCCTGGAGTTATCTTTGTGTCCTCTTCCTTCCTTCCTCCTTCATCCAGATGACAAGTATCTATCACATGCTCCCCCAACTCTGGACCCCAAGTCTCGTGGTTTTCTAGCAGGGATTCCATGCTGCCTCCCCCCTAGGCTTGGCAAAATACCCGCAGAGCTCTTTGAGCTCCAGCCTCTTGTTCTACAATGGGTACTGTTTCTGTGGCCCAGCCCACAGCCATGGGGCCACTGGGGTGTGGCTAACCATAGCCATGGGGGCTGGCTGGACTGAAAATTCCTTGTTCTTTGTGCTGAGGCCCCAAACACACAGGAAAGCAGCTGAGTCCTGGCATAGCTGCTTCTGCACAGTGTGAACATCTTGCATGGGCATCAGCCTACTGGGGTCATGCAAAAAGGGCTTGGGGAAGATGTCATATGACCTTCTGTAACTTTAGAAGGGAGAGACAGAATCACCATCAGCAACATCAGTCGAAGGCTCATTCCTATGAGACAGAGGTCAGACATACCACAATTCTCCAACCTTTTTACCAATTCTGACCTCAGCCATCCCGTCCACAGCACTCTTTTCTTCTCTGCTGAGTGCAACAATTCATTGCAATGGCCACACAGAACTCACAGACAATATTTATGATTATGGGGTTTATTAGGGAAGTAACAGGTTATAATTCAGGATCAGAAATAAGTCAGGATACAGTTCTTCAATTAGGACAGCTTCTTCTCAGCCATGCCACAGGCACACTTCTCTCTCGCCTTGGCCTCTGCCCTGCTTAAGCCAGTGTTACCAATCTCTGTTAGCTTTGCAGATAGGCACCCCAAAAGGCACTGCATTTTGCCATCACCTCCTGCCCAAAGGCACTTAGCTTTCTCGCCCATCGCTTTATCTCATGCTAGTCTCTTGGTTCTGTTGCCTCTGTTGCCGTTGTCTGTCTGCTGTCTCAGGGCAGGAATCTCAGGCCCAGGGTTGTGCTCCACTGTTGGCTCTTCTCTCTTGATGGTAGTGAGAGTCCCCTTTCCACCTCTGGGATGACTCATTTTAAGCCTAGTGGAATGGTAAAAATGACCAATCCCCATGTTAGGGTTCCGTACACCTTATCTCCATGGTCCCACTCCCACAAAGGTGCCATATACTTTATTTACATCATTAGCAAGCTTTCCAATCCCCTTGATGGGCCACAAGCACCTCACATTTGCTTAGTCCCACCCAGTCATTTGGTAGAAATTACAAAGACTATGGCTAGAAGAGCCATATTAAGTAATTCACTGCACCACAGGTCACCACTACAAAAGCATCCTCCAGACAAGTTGGGCTCAATACAAAAACAGAGATGTCATACATATTTTTATTATCTTCTCAAATTCTTAGCTGTTTTTATTTGATGAACTCAGAATCCTTTATCAACACAGTAACTCACAAGGAAAAGGTTTTCAAGGCTTTTTTTAGAAAATACCTATATTTGAACAGCCACCCTGTCTCAAGATAGGGCAGGCCAACATGGGCAGGCATGGGTGGCATGAGCTCCTAGGCTGGGCTCAGAAGGACTAAGAAGAGAGGGCTGGTGGGCTAGGCAGCCATGGTGGACTTCCTAGAAGAAATGGCTGTCCTTCCAGGGCCTACTACTTAGAGTTGTTGTTGTTGTTGTTAGGTGCCATTGAGTCATCTCTTGACTCATAGCGACCCTGTGCACAACAGAACTAAACACTGTTGAGTTCAGCCTCACAATCTTTGCTATACCAGAGCCCATAATTGCAGCCACTGTATCAATCTATTTCATTTAGGGCCATCTCCTTTTCCACTGACCCGCCACTTTACCAAGCATGATATCCTTCTCTAGGGAATGGTCCCTTATAACCACATGACCAAAGTAGGTGAGACGAAGTCTGGCCATTCTCGTTTCCAAGGAACATTCCAGCTGCACTTCTTCCAGAACAGATCTCTTAGTTCAGTCCATAATACTTTAAGTATTCTTCCCCAGCCCCACAACTCAAAAGCGTCAGCTCTTCTTCAGTCTTCCTTATTCATTGTCCAGTTTTCACATGCATATGAGGCTACTGAAAATACTATGACGTGGGTTAGGTACACCTTAGTCTTCAAAGAGACATCTTTGTTCTTCAGCACTTTAAAGAGGTCTTTTGCAGCAGATCTGCCCAGTGCAATATGTTGTCTGGTTTCTTGACTGCTGCTTCCATGAGTGTTGATTGTAGAACCAAGTAATATGAAACCTTTGACAACTTCAATCTTTGCTTCATTTATCATGATGCTGCTTATAGGTCCACTTGTGAGGATTTTCACTTTCTTTATGTTGAGGTATAATCCATACTGCAGACTGTAGTCTTTAATCTTCATCAGTAAGTGCTTCAAGTCATCTTCACTTTCAGCAAGCAAGGTTGTGTCATCTGCGTATCTCAGGTTGTTAACGAGTCTTCCTCTAATCCTGATGCCACATTCGTCTTATACAGTCCAGCTTCTTGGATTATTTGCTCAGCATACAGTGTGAATAAATGTGGTGAAAGAATATAACCTCGACACACTCCCTTCCTGATTTTAAACCATGCAGTATCTACTTGTTCTGTTCGAACGATAGCCTCCTGGTCTATGTACACTTTCCTCCTGAGGACAATTAAGTGTTCTGGAATACCCATTCTTCTCAATGTTGTCCACAATTTTTTATGGTCCACACAGTTGAATGCTTTTGCATCGTCAATAAAACACAAGTAAACATCCTTCTGCTATTCTCTGCTTTCAGCCAAGGTCCATCTGACATTAGCAATGATATCCCTCATTACACATTCTCTTCTGAATCCAGTTTGCATTTCTGGAAGTTCCCTGTCAAGATACTGCTGCAATTGTTTTTTAATTATCTTCAGCAAGATTTTACTTGTGTATGATGTTAATGATATTGTTAGATAATTTCCACATTCTGTTGGACCACCTTTCTTTGGAATGGGTACAAATATGGATGTCTTCCAGTCAGTTGGCCAGGTAGCTGTCTTCCAAATTTCTTGGCATAGATGAGTAACTGCTTCCAGTGCAGCATCCATTTGTTGAAACAACTGAATGGGTATTCTGTCAATTCCTGGAGCCTTGCTTTTTTCCAGTTTCCCAGTGTAGCTTCAACTTTTTCCTTCAATACTATTGGTTATTGATCATATGCCATGTCCTGAAGTAGATGAGCATTGATCAATTCTTTTTGGTACATTGACTCTGTGTATTCCTTCCATCTTCTTTTGATGATTCCTGCATCAATCAATATTTTGTCCATAGAATCTTTCAGTATTGCACCTTGAGGTTTCAATTTTTTCTTTAGTTCTTTCAGCTTGAGAAATGCCAAGTGTGTTCTTCTCTTTTGGTTTTCTAACTCCAAGTTATAATGCACATTTCATTATAATAATTGACTTTGTCTTCTCGAGCTGCTCTTTAAAATCTTGTGTTCAGCTCTTTTATCTTATCATTTCTTACATTTGCTTTAGCTACTGTCCATAGTAGCCCACCCAGGGACGCTGCGTTTTTAGGAGCTCTGGTAGCATAGTGGCTAAGACACCTGCCTGCTAACCAGACGGCTGGCGGTTCAAACCCACCAGCCACTCCTCGGAAGGAAGGTTGGGCAATCCTACTTCCGTAGTGATAACTGCCTCGGAAACCCAAGGAGGGGTCGCTATGAGTTGGGGCCGACTCGACGGCACATAACAACAACAACAACACTGTCCATACAAGAGCAAGTTTCAGAGTCTCTTCTGACATCCATTTTGGTCTTTTCTTCCTTCCTTGTCTTTTTCATGATCTTTTGCTTTCTTCATGGATAATGTTCTTGATGTCATCCCACAATTCATCTGGTTTTTGGTCACTGGTGTTCAGTGCATCTTCAGATGGTCTCTAAATCAGGTGAGATGTAATCAAGCTCATATTTTAGCTCTTGTGGACCTGTTCTAGATGTCATCAGCTTCGACTTGAACTTGCATAAGAGCAATTGATGGTCTGTTCCACAGTCAGCTCCTGGCCTTGTTTTGGCTGAAGATATTGAGCTTCTCCATTGCCTCTTTCCACGGATGTAGTCAAATTCTCTCCTGTATTTTCCATCTGGTGTGTTCAATGTGTATACCCACCATTTTTGTTGTTAAAGAAAGGTATTTGCAATGAATGCTGTTAATCTTGTAAAATTCTATCATGGGATTTCTGGCATCATTTCTATCACCAAGGCCCTATTTTGCAACTGCCAGTGACTCTTTTTTGTTTCCAACTTTTGAATTACAATAACCAGTAATAATCAATAGATCTTGATTGCATGTTTGGTCAATTTCAGACTCCAGAAGTTGGTAAAAATCTTCAACTTCCTCGTCTTTGGCTCTGGTGGTTGGTGCATAAATTTGAGTAATAGTAGTATTAACTAGCCTTTCTTGTAGGTGTATGGATATTATCCTATATCACTGACAGCATTGTACTTCAGGATAGATCTTGAAACATTTTTTGTGATGATGAATGCCATGCCATTCCTCTTCAGTTTGGCATTCCTGGCATAGTAGATCATATGGTTGTCTGATTCAAAATGGCAAAAACCAGTCTATATGAAACCCACTAATGCCTAGGATTGGAAAGATAATGGGGAAATCTACTTCCGTATTGATACTGTCTTGGAAACCCAAGGAGGGGTCGCTATGAGTCGGGTCCGACTTGACGGCACATAACAACAACAGCAACAATGCCTAGGATATCAATCTTTATGCATTCCACTTAATTTTTGACAACTTCCAATTTTCCTAGATTTATACTTTGTACTTTCCATGTTCTGATTATTAATGGATGTTTGCAGCTATTTCTTCCTACTTTGAGTCTTTGAGCCATACCGTATCAGCAAATGGAGGTCCCAAAAGCTTTACTCCATCCATATCATTAAGGTCAACTCTACTTTGAGGAGACAGCTCTTCCCCAGTCATATTTTGAGTGCTTTCAAACCTGAGGGGCTCATCTTCCATCACTATATTAGACACTGTTTCAGGGGTATTTATCAAGTTTTCCACTAATATATCAGACAGTGTTTCACTACTATTCATAAGGTTCTTAATGGCCAATTCTTTGAGAAGTAGATGGTCCCTTCTTTCTTCTGAGTTTGTCTTAGTCTGGAAGCTTCGCTGAAACCTGCCCACCATGGTTGACCCTGCTGGTATTTGAAGTAATGGTGGTATAGACTCCAGCCTCACAGCAACACTCAAGCTAACACAGTACAACAAACTGACAGAGAGTGGTGGGCTACTCAGAGTAACTGTGCTTTTTTCTGTCTTCCTGAAGTCCATGGTGGAAATTCCTTGCAAAGAGGTCCTCAAGCCTAAGTGGAAGGACCACTCAGCTGGGCTTGGTGGGCATAAAGATTTCCCTAGTTGGTCCCAGGTCAGCTGAGAATGTTTCAGGTGCTGCCTCTCCTTTTAGGAAACACTGTATCCTCCCACCACTCCCACCCCTACCTGCCCTGACTAGAAATCTATAGCATATTCAGGACTCAGGGAACGGGGGGGAAGATGGCTCTGACCTCCAAATAGTGTCTAGAAGGCTCCAGACAAGCTTACTCGTTGGTCCTTACCTACAGGCCACCTTACCCTGCACTCCCTACCAAGCTCAAGGAAGGCAAGCCCTCCCAAAGTCCCATAGCCCACAGGGAGCCCCAGAATCCTAAGCTTTCATGCTGCTCTCACCCCTGGTGAGAGGATGATCCCAGTCTGGGCACTGCACACTGACCCATGCCTCCCCTTGCCGCCCCTGCCCCCACTCCCAGGACTGGGGAGGTATTGATTTCTGGCCAGTTTTGCTCCAAGCTGGGCTTGCTTAGTCTCTTAGTTCCTAACAGTGGTCAGTGTCCATGATGGCAACTGCTTCATGCACTCTGTCCCCTTCCCCAGAAAAGACTACTATGAAGAGGGAGAGGGGTGGGCAGAAGCTAAGGAACCTACTGCTTCTTTACCAAGGTCACCCCCACATCTATTCCCTGCAAGTCTGCTCCCTCCTTTGCCAGTCAACAAATATTTATTTAACACTGACTACATGCCAGGCACAGTGCCAGGCACTGAGGGTACAGAAATGAAGTAAGAGTAGGGCCTGACTTCAGGAAGCTCAGGGGTAGAATGAGAGGAGGAAAAAATAAGTGAGCCAACAATTACCTGTAGTGATGAGTGCAATCAGTGTTTCTCTGACCCTGAGGTGACTGTGCAAGCTCAGGACACTCCTGAAATCCCAAAAGGTCAGCAGACCTCTGAGCAGCTGAGTCCTACAGGAGAAGCCAGTAACAGGAGGATAAGCCAGTTATTACTAGACAAAAGCCAGAGTCTCAGAAGCAAAGACTACATTTTCTGGAATCTGTCAGTAGTTTTAGGGGAGGCTAGGGGAACTTTTTCCCACAGTTTGGGCTTTATTGGACGCTTCAGGCAGCTGTGGTGGAGGGGGCAGGGAGCAGGAAACTAGCTTTTCAGCAGTTTGCTTTTAGGAAATTGATTCTGGCTGCAGTGAGCTTTGAGGCAGGCCCAGATTCCAGGCAGGGCTCTAGCACTTACCAGCTCTGTGCTCTGGACAAATCATTTTCCCCTCAGGGCCTCAGTGCCCTCTTCAGTAAAATGGAGGTTAACAGTGGTGAGAATCAAGAAAAGTGCTAATATAAGCACCTGAAACATAATGGCATGTAGCAAGGGAGAAAGGCCTTGAAGCTGCCCCTGCCCCATGACCTGGGTCTCCTCTCTCCTTTCTTGGCTCCTCTGGGACCTCAGAATGCTCTTGACCATTGTTTAACAGAGAAAACTAACTTGAGGAAGTGAGCAGAGCCTGGGGAAGCTGCCTGGGCAGGACAGGTTGGGATGGGAAGGAGCATGGGCACATCTGTCACTAGGAGGTACTGGGTTAGAGGTTGAGGCTTTGCACATGGGGAGACCCAGTGGAAAATGGACTATTTACTCTCTGCTTCGTTCCCAAGCCAAGGCCTTCAATCTCCAAAGTGGCTCCACAGGTATCTCTGACCCTGAGGTGAGTATGCAAAATTTTGGGGTTGGGGCGATGCCAGCAAGGACAAAAAAAAGGGGCATGTGAGCCCCCCTTAGAGGGACCACCAGGTTGTCCTAACAGCAACCTGCAGATCCTCACCCACCACCCCGCCTATGTTCTTCCAGGACCCACTGAGCCAATTGGCCTCAGCGTCCATCCTGGCAACCATGGATGCCCTGGATCCTGGAGATGACAGCGCCTCCCCAGCCTCCTCTACTTGCAGCCTGGACCTGCGGCGACTGTCGATGCACATAGACTCAGCCTACAGCTCTTTATCTGTGGCCTCAGGTGGTCATGAGCCACGCACTCCATCGCCCGAGACCGACCCTGTTCATTACCTAGACCCGGACTATATGCGCGTGGTGCGCGGTGGCCTGGCCACGGCCCCGCCCACCCCCGGCTATCGCTCATGCCTCTGGCCTTCTCCGGCAGCAGCTACAGTTTCTGGGCCCCACCTCCCACAGGAACAGGGGACCCCGGGGCCGCTCAACAGGCAGGCCACCCCGCTGCTGTACGCGCTGGCTGCCGAGGCTGAGGCCGCAGCACGGGCTGCAGAGCCGCCCAGCCCCCCGGCCTCTCGGGCTGCCTACCGTCAGCGGCTGCAGGGTGCTCAGCGGCGAGTGCTTCGGGAGACGTCCTTCCAGCGCAAAGAGTTCCGCATGAGCCTGCCCGCCCGCTTGCGGCCCGCAGTGCCAGCGAGGATTTCCACCGCGCACCCACGCTCCGCCTCGCTCAGCCACCCGTTTGGGGAAGTGGAGCGTGCGCTCTCTGGAGCTCCCTCACCGGGAATTGCCCGCCAGGGGCAACTCGCCGTCCGGCAGCAGAAGTACTGCTTCTCAGAACCAGGGAAGCTAAATAGAATGGGTCAGGGCACTGGGCCTGTGGGGGAATGCTTGGGTGATGCTTACTGCAGCTCTGGCCTCTTCAGGCCCGAGTTCCAGGATATGCAGCGTGGGACTGAGCTCAAAGGCCGTCAGGTCAGATGGCTGCCTGGGACCCAGTTCCAAACAGCCCCAGACCTTGGATTCTTGAAGCTCTGTGAGGCCTGCAGGCCTGTCAGTCGGAGTCAGAGCACTTCAGAAGTCTTGGGCCACTGGGGAGGCCCAGCTAGGGTCTTACCCATTGTTCAGGTATGGATGATGGGTGATGCAGGCTAGAGGGTTGGATCATCTAGGAGCCTAAAAATTCACACTACATTTTATCAACTGTTTGCCTTTCCAGGCCAGTCCCCAAGAAGCAGAACTCCCCCGACCATTGTGCCAGACCAAACTTTCCAGGTGAGACACAAGGACCACTCTGGGAACAAAATTTAGGGGAGGCAGCTTTCACAGTTCTTGCCCGAGAAAGGAGAAGGCCCTCCACCTGCCCTCAGTCTGAGCCATCTGACTCTGTCTCTTGCAAACCATGTGCCCTTCCCTCCAGTTTCTCTGTCTTCCTGGTGTAGCACAGAGAGCTTCCTTTCTGGTCACAGTGGCTACTTGGGGTCATTGCCTGTGGGGATCCTTGCCTCCAGGTTCCTGACTCAAGAGGCAGTTGCAGTGATGTGTCCTACCAAAGGTCCCCAGGACAGCCCTGCCAACCATGAGCAGAAGGCCTCAGAAACCTGCATTGTGTCTGCCCAGCTCCCCACCCTCCCTGATAATGAAGTTTTCCTAGAAGAAGCCCCCCTGATTAGAATGAGATTACCTCAAGACTCCCGTGGCCCCCAGATGCTTCCAGTCAGGTGAATTTCCTCCTGTTTCCAAGTAGAGTGAGATACTAACCCCCCACCCCCACCTCACCTCCCGCCCTTACACATCCACAAAATTCTGGAGGGAAAGCGAACCATCTCCTAGCCAGATCCTGGGATCAAAGATGGTAGGGGTGGGAGCAGATAGCTCTTGGAAGCTACTACTTGTCTGTGGCTGGGGCTTTTTTAATTCACTGTCTTCTTCCACTTTAGTACCCGTGCTTCTTCTAGTCAACAGTATGGAGCTGGCCTGGATGAAAGGGCTAGCCAGGCTTCAGTCATCCCAGAACACCCTCTCTATGAGCACCCAGAGGCTGCAGGGGCAGACAGTTGCTGGCAGGGGGTGAACAGTTCTGTGGATGACTCCAGAAACACATGTTGTAACCCCTCTGGAACCACAAATGGTGTCATTCCAACCATGGACACTACTCGACTGCTGACCACTGACCCCCCTGAAGCTGCAGAGAGTGATTCCCTTAAACCTCTCCTAGTTGATGCCCTGGAACCTCCAGATACCCCAGGCCCTTCTGACCACACTGCCCAGGCCTGGGGCACTGGCAAACCTGCTTCCAGGTCAACATGGCCCAATCAACGCCTTGAGGAGCTGGTTCAGGAGCTGACCAGGCTAGATCCCTCTCTGAGTGACATCTTTGCTTCCCATCCCAGCCCAGAGCCACCCCTGGAAGTGTTGGATGGACTTATTCCTTTAGCTGAGGTCTGGGCTGCAATGGGGCCAGCCTGTGGGGAGGCTAGTACTTCTGAGCCACGGTGAGTGAAAGGCACCAGGGACTCGGGCTTCTGAGCCAGCCTGAATAGTGAGGCAGGACAACCCAGGGAGCTCTGGCTTTTTCCCCAGGTCCAATCTTCTCAACTCTGCCACTCAGTTCCTGACAACTTCTCAGGAAGAGGCAAAGCCTGAAAACTCTACCACGCACTCTGTACCTGACCAGCCATATGGCCAGGGGCTCCCTGAATCAACCAGCGGCATCCATGCTAAGAAGGTGAGTATGGAGTGGCTGGAGGGAGGTCAGCTGGGGCAAGAGTCCAGAGTCTGGCCTGAGAGTACTATGCCTACCATGCAGGTGGAGCTTGCTGACCTTCTCCAAAAGATGCTGCAGGAACTTCAGGTAGAACAGGAGCAGCTGCAAGTGGCGTCCCAGGCATGTGCCAGGCGCAGAGTGGCTCTAGAGTCCATGGTGGGCCAGGCCTGTGCACCCCGGGAGCTAGAGCAGTTCAGCCGGTTCATGGCCGACTTGGAGCGTGTGCTGGGCCTTCTGCTGCTGCTGGGCACTCGCCTGGCCCGTGTGCATTGTGCCCTGATCCAGGCGGGCTCAAATGGTGACCCTGACGAGCGGGTAAAAGGGGTTCAAGCTGTGGGTGAGCAGGGCAGAGAGGGGCCTAAATCTCCCACTGGAACCAACCTGGGAGCCCCACCCTGCTCATGGTGCCCTCTCCTCACTGTTCCAGGCCTCTCTGCTGCAGCGACTCAGCCTCCTGCAGAGGCAGCAAGAGGACGCCAAAGAGCTAAAGGAGCATGTGGCACGGCGGGAGCGGGCCCTGCGTGAAGTGTTGGTGCGGACGTTGCCTGCAGAGGCGCTGCACGCCTACTGCAGCCTGCTAGCTGACAGGGCTGCTGTCCTGGCCCAGCAGCGCAGCCTGGACGAAAGAGTCCACCTCCTCCAGGATCAACTGGATGCCATCAGGAGTGACCTTGGCCATCACTCCCTGCCCTCCAAGATGGCCTGGACTGCAGGGACCTGACCTCCTGACAAAACACCCTTCCCACCTCCCTTCATCTAGTTATTGGCAGTGACAGCTTCACAGTCACATAACTGGGGGTGATGCTGGTTTATTTGCTGCTTTTCCTTTGAGGGCTTCAAGACCTTGGAGGATGAAGGAGACCCTGAGGTAGGGATGGTGGATGGTGAGGGGTGTGCGGTAGGGCTTTTGCTATTACCAGGATATGCCTTCCAAATATTCTTATGTGACATTACCTAAGTCTTGGGTATTATTTGGTAATTAATTTATGGATCTTAAATAGTGCAGTATTCCCCCTTTTTGTGATGAGAGGGGCTTATTCACAGTTGTGGAAAGAAGGGGAAACAAGTAGAGGAGCACTTCAACTTAAGATGTAAAACGGCTATATTGTTTTCTTTTCCCAATAAAAATTGATAGTTACACATACATGGAAAGTGTGTATGTCACCTGGGGCATGTTGGAATGGGAGGGGGTTCTTGTTTACAAACTACAGGCATCAACCCTGAAGAAGAAAAGGATTTCTTGGTAGGGCATTTGTCAGGACTAGGAATCTCTGGGAAGACTGGAAAACTAGGCTTGAAAACGGGGCACCAAGGTGGATGCTGGGCCCCCACCTCCACTGTCTAATAAACCCCAACTGTTTTGGTGACTGCACTACTCCTACAAAAGCCTAGGTCTGATGGGTTAGTTGGTTTCTACCCAAGCCACCAGCTTCAGTTGTGGAAGGAGGGGTACTGGCTCCCTTCAAGACTCAAGGGATAGGCAATCTCCCCAAATTGAAAATGGTTTCAGATGCTTGCTGCCTAAAAACTCCAGCAAATATCCAGCAGAGTGGGCATTTGGGAACACCCATTCCAACGCCTGGAAAATTTTTTTTCCTCGTCCAATTATATTATCAAAACTAAGCTTACCACTTTGGGCAAGGTAGCAGAATAGACAGACAAGCTACCCAGACCCTCTACAACAAACAAATGAGAAACAAAATGAAGTGGATACAGAGGATAATCCTCATACCCTGAGCTTCAAAGGAAAGGATAAAGAAATGGCTCAAAAATACCATCTAGAAGAAGACACTGAATGAAAACACTGAACAACAAGACAAGTGGAGCTGCAGCCTGTCAGCTGGCCTGAGAGCGTGTTGTTGTTGTTGTTATGTGCCGTCGAGTCAGCCCTGACTCATAGCGACCCCTCCTTGGGTTTCCGAGGCAGTATCACTACGGAAGTAGGATTGCCCAACCTTCCTTCCGAGGAGTGGCTGGTGGGTTTGAACCACCAGCCTTCTGGTTAGCAGTCAAGTGCTTTAGCCACTATGCTACCAGAGCTCCTAAGAGCGTAGCCATTTTGAATTTTTGCAAGCAGCGTTCTTATTGGGGCAGCAACCTGATAATCTGCTCCACTTGCCGAGGACTACACAGTCACCCACACCAGTAGCTGGCAACCAGAAAGATGCAATATACTTTATTCCCTTTATTTCCTATACCCTCTCAGTGACCAGAGGTGTGGCCATCTCCTCACCCACCCATCCACTTTCTGGACCAGTAAGAACTCCATCCCAGAATGGGTGCCTGGTCCCCAGCCACCTTCTGGGCAGGCAGAAACTCATTCCAGGACCAGGCGACCTGCCCCCAGCCATCTTTTGAGTTGGCAGGAACTCCTGCAACCAGGCCTCCTACCTCAGCCACTTACTAGGTCAGCAGGAACTACTTCTGGTATCAGGTATGCAGCCCCCAGCTACCTTTTAGACCAGCACAAACTTCTTCCAGGTCCAGGAGCCTTGCCCCCAGCCACCTTCTAGGCCAGCAGGAATTCCTTCTGTGATCAGACATCCTGCCCCCAGCCACCCTGCCCCTAACCACTTTTTGGACCAGCAGGAAAACTTCCTGGGTCCTGGCATCCTACCCCCAGCTTCCCCCTAGACTAGCAGGAACTCCAGATGCCCTGATCCCTACTGCCTGCTTGGCCAGCAGGAACACTGCCTGGGTGCCCTAGCCATTGGGTTTTGTCCTTTCTTTTTTTTTTTTCTTTCCCTCCTTTTCTTTTTATTGTTCCCTTTTTTATTTTTATTTCTTTTCTATCACTTATTTGTTGGTGTTTTTCTTATTTTTTCTTTACTATTCTCTTTTTCTTGCTCTCTTCTCCCTTTTTTTCTGTTTTCTTTTCATTTATCTTTTCTCTTTACGGTGGGTTTTTTTTTTGTTTTGTTTTTCCTCTTTTATTTTTGTTGTCTTTTTTGTTGTTGTTGTTGCTGTTTTGTCCCACCTGGTGGGAGTTAGCAGCTGTGCCCACATTACCCAGCTACATTGACATCTTCTGCAGCCCCACCCACTTGGTGAGGGTCACTACTTGCTTCTGCACCAAGTGATCAATAATAGACGGTGGCCAACACCAGCCCCACCATCCTCAAGTGCTCTATATGAACAGCAATCAGAGAACTCTGCATACATCCTCATCCTCTATCACACACCCCAGGAGACAGGTGGTGAGCACCATGTGCTACCAAACTAGTGAACAGAGTAGCAAACCAGCCTCACTCAATTGGCTATATCAAAACAAAATAAAGCAAAAAACCCTGGCAAAACACACCAACAAACAATTACCAATTAAACACAAATACATCACAGTGTCTCAGAGACAACAATTTCAGTTCACACAAAAGAGCAAGATAAAGTAATAAAAACAGGCCAAAATACAAAGAAAACTTTTAAGAAAGAAATTACATCAGAAATCCCTGTTTAGGAGTGCAAAATAATTACATTTAGCCATTGTCACTGGATTGAGAAGAAGATCAAGGAAAACACTGACAAAATCAAGGAAAACATAAATCTCTAGAAGAATTCAGGAAAACAATACACGAACAAACTGACAAAACAAATGAAAAATTAGAAACCATGCAAAGATAACAAATAGAAATGGAGATTAATACTAAGATTTCAGAAATAGATAATACACTGAAAGGACAAAGGAGTAGAATTGAATCAATGGAAGACAGAATTAGTGAGGTTGAAGATAAACTCTCAATACTACTTTGTTAGAAGAACAATCAGAAAGAAGAAAGCCTAAGATTTATGTGGGACAGCATCAAAAGAAATAACTTACATATGATCAGAAGAAACAAAAAAAATTACAGAGAAAATTGTTGAAGATTTGTTGGGAGAGAACTTCCCTAATATGATGAAAGACAAGAGATATACATTCAAGAAGCTAAATGAGCCTCAAAGGTAGACCCCAAAATAAAATCACCAAGACATGTCATAATCAAACCTCCAAAATCAAAGACAAAGAATCCTGAAAACAGCTCAGAAAAAACAATTTGCCTATAAAGGCCAACCAATAAGACTAAGCTCTTACTTCTTAGCAGAAAAACATTCAGGCAAGAAGGCAATAGAATGACATATATAAAACCCTGAAAGGAAAAAATTACTGACCAAGAATTACATATCTCAAAATTGTCCCTCAAATATGATGGTGCAATTAGGACATTTCCAGATAAACAGAAATTAAGGAATTTTGTAAAACACAAGCCAACCTTACAAGAGATGGTAAAGGGAGTCCTTCAGACAGAGAACAAACAAGGGCAGAAAACAACTCAAGATTACATACATGACATCACCAAAAACCCACCCAGATATAGATGTAACCAAAGTAAAATCATATCATAGCTGATGTCAGATGGATCTTGGCTCAAAGCAAAGAATACCAGAAAAATGTTTACTTGTATTTTATTGACTATGCAAAAGCATTCAATTGTGTGGATCACAACAAATTGTGGATAACATTGAGAAGAATGGGAATCACAGAACACTTAATTGTACTCATGTACTCCTGTACATAGACCAGGAGGCTGTTATTCAAACAGAACAAGGGGATACTGCATGGTTTAAAATCATGAAGGGAATGCATCAGGGTTTTATTCTTTCACCATGCTTATTCAATCTGTATGCTGAGCAAATAATCTGAGAAGCTGGACTATATGAAGAGTAATGTGGCATCAGGATTGGAGGAAGGCTCATTAACAACCTGAGATATGCAGATAACACAACTTTGCTGAAAGTGCGGATGACTTGAAGCACTTACTGATGAAGATTAAAGACTACAGTCTGCAGTATGGATTAGACCAGGGCTACAGGTGAGGAGAGACAACGCAGGGATGCCTAGAGTAGCAGTCCGGAAGAGCAAGAGAAAGGGGATAAAAGCCTTGAACCCAGACAGAAGAGCAGTCAGCCCCAGGGTTACAGGTAAAGAGAGACAACTCAAGGATGCCCAGAGTAGCAGGCTGGAAGAGCAGGAGAAAGTGGATAAAAGCCAGGAAGCCAGAGAGAAGAGCAATCAGCTGACGGGATTAGGTGAGGAGGGGGAAACTCAGGACCGCCCAGAGTAGCAGGCCAGAAGAGCAGGAGAAAGGGGATTAAAAGCCAGGAAGCCAGACAAAGGAATAGTCAGCCACAGGGGGTGATACGAGAGGTCTCCAACAGCAAGACAAACTTGTCTGTCGGTTTATCCTACTGTGGTGACATGTAGACGTGAGTTTTGAGGCTGAGCCTCTGGTGTTTAAAACCCAGCGAGATGCACCTGGTGCACAGGTAACAGCCCAGCTTAT
>NW_006921699.1:3123854-3137516 GCF_000298275.1 Orycteropus afer afer | reverse complement strand
GGGCTCAAGTATAGCAGGGATTGTGGGGCTGGCGCAGGATCGGGCAGTGTTTCGTTCTGCTGTGCATGGGGTTGCTATGAGTCAGAAACGACTTGACGGCACTTAACAACAACAACATAAAGAAAACAAAAATCCTCACAACTGGACAACTAAGCTGCATCATGATAAATGGAGAAAAGATTGAAGTTGTCAATGACTTCATGGTACTTGGTTCTACAATTAACACAAATGGAAGCAGCAGTCAAGACATCAAAAGATGTATTGCATTGAGCAAATCTGTTGCAAAAGACCTCTTTCAAGTGCTGGAGAGCAAAGATATCTCCTTGAAGACTTGTTGTTGTTGTTGTTATGTGCCGTCAAGTCAGACCCAGCTCATAGTGACTCCTCCTTGAGTTTCCGAAGTAGATTGCCCAACCTTCCTTCTGTGGAGTGGCTGGTGGGTTTGAACCGCCAGCCTTCTGGTTAGCAGTCAAGTGCCTTAGGCACTATGATACCAAAGCTCCTTCCTCGAAGACTAAGATGTGCCCAACCCAAGCCATGGTATTTTCAATCGCCTCATATGCATGTGATGGCTGGATAATCAATAAGGAAGACTAAAGAAGGGAGCTCTGGTAGCGTAGTGGCTAAAGCACTTGACTGCTAACCAGAAGGCTGGCGGTTCAAACCCATCAGCCACTCCTCGGAAGGAAGGTTGGGCAATTCTACTTCCGTAGTGATACCGCCTTGGAAACCCAAGAAGGGGTCACTATGAGTCGGGGCCGACTCGACGGCACATAACAACAACAACAAAGAAGGGTTGATGCTTTTGAGTTGTGGTGCTGGCGAAGAATGCTGGAAGTACCGTGGACTGCTAAAAGAACTAACAAATCTGTCCTGGAAGAAGTACAGCCGGAATGCTCCTTGGAAGAGAGAATGGCCAGATTTCGTCTCACCTACTTTGGGCATATTGTCAGAAGGGACCATTTTCTGGAGAAGGATGTCATAGTTGGTAAAGTGGAGGGTCAACTAAAGAGGGGAAGGCCCTCAACAAGAAGGACTGACATGGTGGCTGCAGCGACAGGCTCAGGTATAGCAGGGATTGTGAGGCAGGCACAGGACCAGGCAGTGTTTTGTCCTGTTGTACACAGGGTCACTATGAGTTGGAGACTCGATGGCACATAACAACAACAAAGTAAAATATGCTACTCATTTTCCTTTAGCAAAGTAAAATGCTACTTGATTCCACAATCAACACCAATGGAAGCAGCAGCCAAGAAATCAGACGATGTATTGCACTGGGCAAATCTGCTGCAAAAGACCTCTTTAAATTGCTGAAGAGCAAAGATGTCTCTTTGAAAACTAAGGTGCACCGACCCAAGCCATTGGTGTTTTCAATCATCTCATATGTATGTGAAAGCTGGACAATGTATGAGGAAGACCTGCCACGTGGGGGCTGAGGACCTGGAGAAGCAGCTTGTGTTGTGTCAGAGAGGTTGATCTGAAGGTGCGCTCAGGTTGATAGTAGGGAGTTACAGGCTGGACACACTCTCCTCGCCCTGTGTATACAGATAGAATCAATGCTAGGTTCTAAGATATTGTTGTTAGTTGATGTCAAGTTGATTTCACTTCATGGTGACCCCTTATGTGTCATAGAATAGAAGGATACTCCACAGGGTTTTCAAGGCTGTGCCCTGTCATAAGCAGATCACCAGGTCTGTCTTCCCAGGTGGGTTCAAACTGCTAACCTTGCAGCTAGTAGTCAAATGCTTAAGCTTTTACACCACCTAGGGACTCCTGGTTCTAAGATATGAGTGTGAAATTTGCTTCACTATTTGCAGCTGCAAAAAACTAGGGCAAGAATATTATTAATGCAAACGTTCAGTTTATTTTGGAAGTTGGGCATATTAAGGCATGAGTACGTGGCCTAATAGGAGCTCTTGTAGCGTAGTCCCTGAGGCTAGACTGCTAACCAGAAGGCTGGAGGTTCAAAACCACCAGCCACTCCTCGGAAGGAAGGTTGGGCAATCTAGTTCTGCCTTGGAAATCGAGGGGTCGCTATGAGTCGGATCCCACTCCATGGCAGTGAGTTTGGTTTGGTTTTTATATATATTTGAAGTCAACTGACCCTAAAGTGAGAAATTTCCGCTTCTAGGCTTGTTTTCTGATGGTTATTGTCAGTAAGTGCAACTGGCTGGAGATTTTTAAATGGTCCTATTCATACCAAAAGCATTAATTATAACAATCTTGCTGTTGAGCTCAGAACAATGCTCACATTGTGTCATTTTATAAAAAACATATGGGGCTCCTGCTGAGGCCACTGCGGGTTCTAACATTATGCTTTGCTTTTCTCCTTTGAACACTGTGGGCAGAGATTCCCTCCCAGGTCCCCAGCCTAGGGAGCAGCTCACTCTGATAGAAGACTCCGAATGGAGTCTACTCATTTCTGCCATTGTGACATTCTTAGAAAAACACATATCGTGGTCCATTGTGCCAGTGGAAATTGTGTATTTCAGATAGGCACTTCCAGCTCAGAAGAAGAATCTGCCATCAGTCTGTTAACCTGGACTTTGGTACTGTGCTGGGTTTTTACTTGGAGATATACGAGGATTCTGTGTTTGTCCCTGCCAGATCGGGTGAACTCTAAAAGTGGGCCACATCACCCACATCCATTCCTTCATCTTGCCTCTCTGTCTCCTTCCTGCCTCAGTTTATCTCCTTTCCTTACCATTGTACCGTCAGAGGGCAAGTGAGCCCCATACATGTTCGGTACTGGTACCACAGGGAGAAAGAAGCCCTGGTGGCGCAGGGATTAAGAAGTTTCGGCTGCTAGCGGAAAAGGATAGAGGTTTGAACTCACCAGCCGCTCCGCAGGAGAAAAAACCTGGCTGCTCTCGTAAAGATTCCAGTCTAGGTGACCCCATGAGGCACTTCTACTCTGCCCTGTAGGGTTACAATGAGTCGAAATAGACTCGACAGCACACAACAATCACAGAGGGAAAGGCTTTTGGGGAAAAAGAAACTCTGTGAATTTCATCCTCCAAGATAGGGCCAGCAGAGGGCTCTGTTCTCTAATGGTGAAAGCATCCCCTTACACTTTATCACCCACTGCGTCCTCTGCTAGCCGGCTGCCTGGGCTAGCCGCAGGGACTTGCTCTTGCACTGCTGAGCCGTAACGCAGTTGGGCCTGAAAGCTAAAGCTGAGTCCTTTGCTTCTGTCGAAAAAGGCCAGGGAGAGCTGTGCTGCTTTGCGCTGTCACTAGGCCTTCGTTGGAAAGTTGTTGATTAACGGCAGGGTGGGGGCTGGGAGGAAACCGGGGGTGTTGATCTCTGGCATCTCTATTTAAAAAGCGCTTTGCTTAGTTCCCCAGCATGGAAAAGAAGCTCACGTCCTTTCCCAGTGGGGTTTCTCCTCCCACCTCCTTAAGCTGCCTGCGCGCCTTCGCCTCGTGGCTCCCTGACTGCGGGTGGTGCTACCCTCTGGCCTGGGCGAAGAGCCGGCTTGGGCTGTGCGGTTGCTCGGTAACAGGCAGCCCCGCGGCCGCCTCTGGCGCTTGCCTCAGCCCGCCTCCGCTGCTCCTCCTAATATGGATTTAATTAGTATACTTTTTACCTTCAGACTATAAATTGGAAACGGAATAGGGAAGCAATGTTCTGCCGGGCCCCAAACGCAATCTGTCTAGAACAGCCTGCTCTGCACAAAATGTACCTCCGCGAGCGCTGGCGTAACGCTCGGGGATCCTCGACAGAACAAATTTCACTGCTGTTGATTCTCATCTAAATCAGACTCGGAGAGGAGAGAAAATTTAGGTCAAATGTGGTTGAACTGCGGAGACTAGAGGTGAAAAGGGAATTTGAGGGGGTGGGGTGGGGGATACTGAACCCAAAACTCACTGTCATTGAGTCGATGCCGACTCAGCAACCCCCCATAGGGTTTCTAAGGCTGTAAATCTTTAAGTGGGAGCTCTGGTAGCATAGTGGCTAAGACACTTGCCTGCTAACCAGACGGCTGGCGGTTCAAACCCACCAGCCACTCCTCGGAAGGAAGGTTGGGCAATCCTACTTCTGTAGTGATACTGCCTCGGAAACCCAAGGAGGGGTCGCTATGAGTCGGGGCCGACTCCACGGCACATAACAACAACAACAAATCTTTAAGTAAGCAGCCTGCCTCGTCTTTCTCCTGGGGGACTGCTGCTGGGTTTGAGCCCCAACCTTTGATTAGCAGCCCAGTGCCCTAGCCGCAGGACCACCAGAGCTCCTTGGGGTAGGGGAATTGTTAGCAAGCAATTCTCTCCAAGATCTGTCGTGTTAAGGTAGACAGCCTGATTACAGCTTGGACGGTCACAGTGGGTGTTTTCCTGTTGTCTCTGAAACTTAAATCAGCCCCCACCTCCCACTAGGAGGATTTTCTTTCCCCTAGGGGAGAGGTCTGGAACAAGATTTCTCTCTCATTCTCATTTCCCCCTACCTGCAGGCATACCCGAGGACACCTCCCCTTTTCACAGGTTCAAGTCCATAGGTTTGGCAGACAGTTCAAGAAGTTCGCACAGAAGTTCAAGGCAAAAAGCTATCTGGAGCGCATTAGAGAACCCATTTATAAAGCCGTTTTAAATGGCCAAATAATTTATTCCAGGAAAAGTCCAAAAAAAGGGGGAGAAGATGAGTCCTGGGTAGGCCCAGCTTCAGTCTAGCTGGCTGAATGGCAACAGGTTAAGTACTGAATGTGGGGATAGAGATGCTAAAGGAATGTGAGTTAAGAAAATATTATTTCTGCCTTCACCAAAGTGATATCACACAGAGAACATGACATAATTTCACTTGTGTAGGAACATTTTTTCCTAGCAGAGTTGTTACTTTTCTAGACAAATACTAATAGTACTTGTAAGAGAATGGTGCTCTTGTAAGTCAAACGTACAAGTCAATGCTATTTGGTTTTGGAATTCAGCCACACACACACACACACACACACACACACACAGTCCCATGGGACCAACTCGGCCTTCATGCTAATGTCTCAGGTTCATGAAGAGTGTTACCTACTTATTGCATGTGCTCCTCCCTATGGCCAGTAGGGTAGATACTTTCAGTCTCGTGTCCCACAGAGAAGAGACCTGGAGCTTGGTCAAGATCATTAAATGAGTCAAGGGCTGGAATGAGGCTACTCTGCTTTCCTGTGTCTGGACAGTTTAGTGACTAGCTCCAGGATGGCATCCTAGCTCTGCCTGGGCAGCTTTTCTAGGCTTCAGTTTCCTCGCTTTAAAAGGAGGATACTAATAGTACACACTTTACAGCGTTTTGGTTAATAGCTACAAGTGTTTAGAATCGTGCCTGGCATTTAATAAAATAAGTTATTAAGCATTATCTATACCCTGGATCTCCTTTAACAGCGTGAAACATGCTTAAGAACAGCCTTCATTAAAGGAAATATAAAACTTTATTTAAAAGCTTGCTATTGGTATGACTCATACATTAACAATTAACTTCTCCCCATGACTATTCTAACTAGCTGAATTGCCTTGACTTACAACTGGTTGTTTTCGTTAGTCACTGGAAATACCTTCTGTTCTGGTTACCTAGTGCCACTCTGACAAGAATATACCACAAAATGTGGATGGTCTTAACAAACAGGAGTTTATTTTCACAATTTGGAGGCTTTAAGTCCAAGTTCAAAGTGCCAGGCTCTAGGGGCTGGGTGAAAGCCCTCAACCTTGGGGCTCAGCTCTGCCTCCTGCTCCCGGCCCACTGGAGCTAGAGGCTTTTCTTCACTCAGACAGCTGCTGGCTGCTGAGGCTGAGAAGCCCCAAGGTTGACAAGTAAAAAGGCACAGTCCCAATGTTACCAATCCACATGGTAGGCCATTAACTTAAGTCCACTGTAAGTCCCAAGGTCGGCAGAGCATAGCAGGCTGCTGAGCAACGACATGGCTACATGCACGGTCCAAGCATGCCAAAGGCTAGAGACCATTGTCAAAGCTTCTCCTTATATACAGGAAGCAGACCACATCCCAAAGGCAGCTACTCAGCTGCTCCCAGTAGATACCACCATGGAGTTGATTACCAGTCTTATCATGGGGAATACTACATCCAGCTGCCCAGCCACTCAACCAGGCCCAGCCAAGTTGACACACAACATAACTACCACACCTTCCCTAAAGCTGTACCTCCTTCTAGACAATATATATATAGTTCTTAAAGATTTTCCATGTATACATATCGAAGTATAATTTTCTACTGCCTTGCCTTATGTTGTGAAAGTCTTAGCCTGCAAGGAGAAAACAGTGGTTTCTAACACTTGCTTATTGATCCTAATCTCTTGCCAAATGTTTTACTTCACTTGGAAAGCTTAAGTGTAGCACACGCTTTTAAACACAGAGATGCTTCAGGTAGTTCAAATAACTCTCTTCTGATTTAAGTGTGCAATAAATATCAGTTATTGTTAATACTGTTTTGCTGGTTTAGATTTTGTCTTTCTCAAGGCCGGTTGCACTTCTAGCTATGACCTTTGTCCCCCTTCTCAGTCAGGTCTCTCTTTCACCATGGAAAATCTCTAATATTTTATTCTGTCCTCTAGACCTTCAACTACTCAGATTGCTATAATTATTGCCTCCCACAATTTTTCTGCATATGCAGAATTAATTTGCATTTTAAAATAATTTGTGCAGGTTAGCTACACATGCTAGGGTTTCATGCAAGGAAGGTGGGAAGGGTGGGATTAGGGCCTACATTTATCTACAGTTCTTGGCTATCATATCAATGTGTAGTGCCCTCCTTTACATTGCATAGCAATCCAAACTCTTTTAATAATAGAATGCTTGAAGGGGGCAGAAGGATGAAGGAAAAAGGAAGAAATTACTAAGTTGAAGAAAAATCTAGTAGCAAAAGCTGTAAAATGTTTGAGAAGGACACCATCACACATACAGGAACAAAATGGGGACTGTTTATTTCAATGCTTAAGTCAAAACATTCCATAAGACTGCCTTAAATAATTTGACATCAAATTATTTCTATATGTGGAAGGGGAGATCTCCAACTACTCTGTATCACACAAAATTATTTGGTATCTACAGACGTACAAATACAAGTCACAAAAGCAGAGCATGATTACAATATGATGTAAAAAAGATTGGTTGAGCAAATAGATTCCACATCTTTAAAACAGAATAAGAGCCATTAAAATTACACTGTATTGAACTTGGGAAATGCTGACAATATCCACAAACCTTCTCAATTTACAGATCAGGAACAAGCATCCAGAGATATTAAGCCAACCCAGTCACATCACTGAGCAAAGAGATTCTGCATTTGCGATTTTGGAATAAGAAATTGTTTGCTTTCAAAAGGCTTTTTAAAAATGGATGTCAGGTACTTTTTCTCTGTGCAGAACTTTCATATGAAATTTTTGCTCTTAATTGTATCCATTAATATTTAACCAGTTATGTTTCTGGTGGAATGCTAACATTTTTGTCTCTGAATATTCACCTCTGGCACCGAAAGGCTCATCCACATTTGAGAACCACAGATTCAGAAGCATGGCACAATGGTGAAACTCACAAATAAATCACACTTTTTAAAATACACATTTAAATATTCATGCCAAATCAAAATAGCTACCTACTATGCTAAACATGCATGTTTATATTTCACTATAAAGACAACCACAAATTAAAAGTATTTGCCAAAATACCCTTTTTCCTTCTTTGTTAAATCAGCTTTAGTCCTAAGATGTGCTTGTTTCCTAATATTTAAGATTCACAGTACAATTGAAATTAGTTACATTCATAATGGTCACAATGGTTATTCTGTGTTCAAGACTCTCCAGAATCTTGATTGCCTAAAATGAGGTAGATTAATTTTTAAGTGTTTCATTGGTTGGGGCTAATTTCCTTTAGATCTTAATCTTCCTTTTCTTTTTTCTTTTTAATACAATTCCAAAATACTTAGCAAAAGATTGAAAGTGTCTGAGCACTTTGGCTAAAAATGGAAAAATATAATTTCAAAAGGTTAGATTTATGAAAGTGGCTTTACCTCATCTTAATGTAAAAGCTGATTAAAAGCATCAAATTACAAAACCACCACCTATTTAAAGCTGACAAACAACCCCAACATGATCCAATATTTAAAGAGCCCCCTGCCCTTGCTCTAGTTCTTGTCTGGGAGTGTGTAGATGCAGAAGCATCAAGTTAACTCATCCAGGGGCCAGACCTGCTGGTGCCCCTTAAACTTTGATCCTAGATTTCAAGTGTCCTCCAAAGATTTCGAGTTCCTCATTGGAGGATCTCATTGAGACCTCTAATCCCATCTCTGCAGACAGGTCTGGCCTCACAGAGAAGCTTGGAAGCATAGGCCCAACTGGGTAAAACAGGCTGTGATGGACAAAGTTGGAAACAGAATATATAGTGGGAGCTGGGCCACGGCCTAGAGCACACTTCCATTGTGGAGGAAAGGCCCGGTGAGATCAACCAGGCTGTCACCTCAGGGACTGTCAGGTTGTGGGGGGCAAGCTGGGTACTAACCCGGCTAATGGCCCTGGAATGGGTCGACGAGTGACTTCTGAAAAGGACGGAAGGCCGCTGCGGGTCTTGGTCTTCTTGCGTGGAGCCATGGGCGAGGTGCCCAACAACTTGCTGACAGAGGCCGACTTCCTCAAGCCGCGAGCCAGGTCCTGGAGTATCAGGTCGTCGGCCAGCACGCCCAGAAATGCGCTAGTGGTGGAGCTGAGGATGGTGGCGGCCACCTGCACCGGGCGCCGGGCCGCAAGGCTGCCGCCACCACTCCCGCTGTCATCAGGCTCTGTCGCGCCGCTGAGGCCCGGGTCGCCGAGTAGGCGGCGAATCGCGTAGGAGGAACCAGGCCGCAGGTATTGGTAGGCGCGCCTCCCGCTGTGGTCGCGCACGTGCACCTGCGCACCCAGGCGAACCACCAACAGCACCACGGCGTCCTCGTGGCCGTGCAGCGCGGCCAGGTGCAGTGGTGTGTAACCACCATGCGAACGCGCATTCACGTCGACCGGTGCACCTCCGCGCCGCGCGACTTCCACCAGCTGCAACGCCATCTCACGGTCGCCGCTCTTGGCCGCCCAGTGTAGGGCAGTGAAGCCCGACATGAAATCGCGTTTGGCTGCCAGGCTGCGGTCGCGCAGCAGCAGCCCGTGTAACTGGTGAGTCCAGCGGCCACCGGCCGCCCGCACCAGCCACTCGTGCTCCTCTGGCTCCAGGGGTAGGGCGGAGGGCGGCGGCGCTGCAGGCACCTCCTCGTTGTCTGGGCTCAGCAGGCGCGGGCTTGGGCGCGAAAGGCGCCTTAGGTGCGGGGAGCGTCCTGGGACCAGGCTAAGGCCCAGGCTGGACTCCTCCACCGAAAGCCGACGCAACAATAGCGGGGAGTCCCGTGGGCTCGGCTCCTCAGACAGCTGCCGGCGAAGGCCCTGCTCCTCCGCCCGGATTCGGAGCGCAGCGGGGCCCGGGACGCAGCGCACCGGCAGCATGCAGGGCTTCGGGGGCGGCGCCCGCGGAGCCGGTGGCAGCAGTCCTTTGACCGTCCCCGGCCCAGGTTCCTGGTCTGGAGGCTCTGTGGGGGGCGAGGCCGCCTCGGACTGTGCCCTAGGTGGTTGAGTCACCTCTGCGGACGGTCCCTCGGAAGACTGGACCAGTTCAGAGGATGGAACCCGGACGTCAGAGGGTCCCTTTGACTGGTGAGCCGAGCCTAAGCTCCCCAGCTCTCCACTTGGCTCAAGTGGCTCAGAGGTCCGAGACTCGGGGACATCTTGTGGCTCTGATGGGGGGACCACGTCCTCCGGTGATTCCTCCGACCGTTGGGGCAATGCCAGTGATGGAGCCCTCAGACCAGTGGTTGCCCCCAGGGAGACGGAAGTGACATCTGGGGCGGGAACGCTGGGGGCGCAGGAGGGCAGGGGCTGCGGCCCCTCAGGGGTCCGCGGCTTTTTCCTCAGCACCACGAACTTGACGCCGTCGAGCTCCTTCACTACAGCCACATCGTTGACGAACTGTTTGAAACGGTCCCTGCGGGCGGCGCGGCCGCGAGGGTCGCCTGCATCCAGCAGCGGCTTGAAGCGACTCAGCAGCTCTGAGTTGCGCACCTTCCCGCCCTGCTCCTGCAGAAAGCCCAGCACCGCTGCCTGGCTCACCCCGGCGGCCGCAGCGGCTGCGGCCGCGGCTAATGCCATGGTGGCTCCCTTCCGGAATGGAACCGAGGCCAGTCCCTTTCGCTGGCCGGCGATTCTCGGCTTCTGGGACAGGTGGACGCCGCAGCGCTAGCTGGGAAGCACCAAGGCCGCGCTCACCTGATCCTTTTACCGCGGACGGACGGGTGTGTCCCCGAGGCTGGTCATGCCAGCGCTGCCAGGCCAGGGTGCCTCCGGGCGAAAGGCCCTGGGCACCGCGGCGTGCCCCCTCCACCAGCGCCCCGTGGGGCCCCAGCCTCCTGGGGTTGGTTTCTGCCTTTACATTCTGTCCAGTGGGCACCGGGCTCCATCCCCCGCGCGAGGTGTTCGCCTTACAGGGGACAGCGGCAGCCAGAGCAGCGGAGGGGGCGGGATTAGCGGCTAATTCTCCACCCTCATCTCAAAATTCGGAATTAAAGGCGCAGGGCTGCTAGTTACTGGCTCCTGGTTGCTAGGTGGCCAAGTTTCCCAGGGATGCCACGGTTGGCTGGCCAGTCAAGGGCTTTTATTCCTTTAAGAAATATTTACCCAGCAAAAAACCCCAGGTGATGACTTAAAAGCAATAATTTATTATTTAAAGACAATACCTCTCAAATTTCCGTTTCCTACAGGAAAACTAGACATTATGCAATTTACAACAAAAACAATTTGCTTAAGTGGCAATGAACGTTAGTTGAGGTTTAGAAGAAACTATTCAATAGCATTTTTCCTCATTATAAAATAGTACATTTCACTAGAACTTTCTTTTCTCCAATCTTACTGTTTGGGGAAAACCAGGAAGACTTAAAGAAGAAAAACCATCACCTGAATCATCTTTAACATTTCTTTTGAAATGTTTCCCCATTCACATCTGCATTCATGTTTATACAAAGTTCGAATCATGCTGTTTTTAAAATTTCATTTATTCAAATATTTATTGAGCATCTATTGTGTGCATAAGGAGCCCTGGTGGCACAACTATTAGTCCCTGGGCTGCTAACTGAAAGGTTGGCAGTTCTAAGCCATCCAGCCACTCCATGTCAAAAAGACTTGATGATCTGCTTCTGCTAAAGATTACAGCCAAGAAAACCTTATAAGGCAGCTCTACTCTGTCACATAGGGTCACTATGAGTCAGAATGGACTGGAGGGCACCTAATGACAACTATGTACTAGGACTGTTTTGTGCTGTTGGATATATCAGCAAGACAGACAACAGTCCTTGTCCTAGTAGAGCTCACACAGGATTGGGGGAAGGATGGGGAGGAGGGCATAAGAAATACCACAACCCCAAACCAAACTCACTGCTATGGAGTCAGATCTGATTCATAGCGACCCCTCCTTAGGTTTCCGAGGCTGTATCACTATGGAAGTAGATTGCCCAACCTTCCTTCCGAGGAGTGGCTGGTGGGTTTGAACCGCCAGCCTTCTGGTTAGCAGTCAAATGCCTTAGGCACTATGCTACCAGAGCTCCCTATAAGAATTATAGTGAACCTGAAAACTGTAATATACTTGACAAGTACTATGGAAAAAAATAGAGCACGATAACCAGGAGATGAGGGGTAGGTTGCAATTTTGAACACAGTGGTCAGACAGATTCATTTCAAAGGTGACAAATTAAGCAATGAAACAACCAGGCAAAAAGTGGAATCAGCATCTTAATTTACAAAATCGATACTACAAACATATAACCAGAGGAAGCATATTGCTTGACCTCTCAATACCTCAGTTGTCTTATCTGTAGAGTGGGGATGATAATAATAGTATTTATTACATTGTTGTGAGGATTAAGTGAGAAAATAAACAAAACACTTAGTGCTTGGCTTAGAGTAACAATTGAAATTATTATTGGTAGTATAGCTGCTACTATTATTACCAAAAAAAAAAAAAAAAAAAGCACAGTTCACTTTCTATCTCCAGCTCTCTCTCTAGGATGCATACACATTTAAACTTCTTTTCTCCCTCACTTTATATCATGAGTACTTCCCCAATGACAATAGCTATTTTTCAAAACTGAGAAACTTAGTGTAATGATTGAAAATGTGGAGACATGGACAAAATTGAAGCTCTACAAAACCATGAAAACAAGTCCATATACAAGGCTTAGTAAGCTTGATTGAGAAATATTTGTAGAGGAAAAAGAACACCAGAATGCTGTGCCAGAAATTACCTCTCAAGGGTATACCTTCAAAGTTCTCGATGGCACTCCTAGGACCTTGATCTTTTCAGATTGTACAGCTGAGTCATAACGTTGTTTGTTGTGTATTATGTTTAGTATAATTTTGTCTTATTGTTTTCTCTACTAAGAACTCTTGACAAATGGGATTTGCTATGTAGCACTTTTTATAACAAAATTATATTTGAATAGTTCCAAACTATACATACTGTATGAACCTCTCCTATCACTGGGTTTCTTATTTCTATGTGGAACTTCATATCTTGCAGTGTCCTGTAAATAAAGATTAAATTGTACCCTTTTCTTTTACTTAAAAAAATTATGATTTTCAATGATTGCATCAAATAAGTGTATTACATTGTTTGAATATTGTTTTCTATATTGTTTCTTGTTTTCAATTCCTGTGAATGGTGCTGCTCATGCATATTTCTGTTAATTCTTAGGATAAAAACAAAAAACAATCCACTGCATCGAGTGATTCTGACTTATAGCAACCCTATAGCACAGGGTGGAACTGCCCCATACCATTTCCAAGGCTGTAAATCTTTAGGGAAGTAGACTGCCTCATCTTTCACCTGTGGAGCAGCTGGTGGGTTGGAACCAATATGCCACCAGGGCTCCATTTCCTTAGGATAGAATTCTATAAGTAGAATCACTAGGTCAAAGGGAAATTTTTTTTTAAGGCTCTTGAAACTAATTGCTAAGTTGCTTTCCAGAAAGGTGGTTGTTGTGTTGTTATATGCCCTTGAGTCGGACACGACTCATAGAGACCCCTCCTTGGGTTTCCGAGGCAGTATCACTATGGAAGTAGATCGCCCAACCTTCCTTCGGAGGAGTGGCTGGTGGGTTTGAACCACCAGCCTTCTAGTTAGCAGTCAAGTGCCTTAGGCACTATGCTACCAGAGCTTCCTCCAGAAAGGTTACAGCTTCATTAAAGTACCCTGTCTTTCCCTCACTGGCATTGAGTGGTATTTTTTCAGTTTTTCTAATCTGCCAATTTGAAAGGCAAAAAAAACAAAAAACAAAAAACAAACTATCTCACCCTAATTTACATTTATTTTATTACTGGTGAAGTTAAAGTTCCCCTGTCTACTTATCTATCTGGATATCTTATTTGGATCTGTTGTTTGGTGAATTACCTGTTTATTTCCTTTATCCATTTTTTAATATGTTCTTGTTGACATATAGTAATTAACCTTGTATTATATATATTGTAAATATTTTCCTAGCTTGTCATTTGTTTTTTAATATTTTCTGACAATACCCTCATTTCTAGTCTACTAGTCTGGTAGCATGGGAGCTCTGGTAGTGTAGTGCCTAAGTCATTTGACTGCTAACGAGAAGGCTGGCAGTTCAA
>NW_006921699.1:3111155-3123537 GCF_000298275.1 Orycteropus afer afer | reverse complement strand
CATTGTATCCTTTTAGCTTGGAAATGTGGGTACACAAGAAGAAGATACATTTTCCATTTAAAGGAAAAATTTTAGGATTACTTTACCCTGTAGTATTATCCAATCTACATCAAAATGATAACAATGCTCTTAGAAGAAGCCCTTGTGTTTTTAACATATGATGATGCTGTAATCAATATTATTTCTATCTAAATAAACCCCTTCTTTAAGCCACAGCTCAAGTCCCATCCCTATAAAGCCTTTGGAAACTACCCAGGCATATCATCTTCCTCCTTTGCATTCTTTCTATAATTTAATTCAGCAAAGATCTACTGAGTATCTTTGGGTGTAAGACAATAAACCAGGTGCTCTGGGACTAAGCCACAGCCTACTTTGTGTGTGTGTGCGCGTGTGCGCTTTGGATATACATTTACAAAGCAAATTTGTTTTACATTCAACAGTTCGTGTACATTTGATTTCACACCCCGATTACCCCAACCTAAAAAACTCTCCTACCCCCATTTCCCTGTGACTGCCTCCTCCTTTTGCCCTTCTTAACTAGGCATTCCTGTCTGTCCAGCTTCCTGCTACATAAATGCTGCCCCTCTGGTGTCTCATGGCTGATTGATCTAAGGGGTGCCTCTCCCGAGAGTATGTGGGTGCATTGCCCTGGGGTTGGGTTCTGCATGTAAGTCTTTCTACTATTGGGCTGATAGCCAATCCACGGGAGTGAGTCCAATTCTAGGTGCGAAGGGTAACCCGGGGCCATAGTCTCAGGGCTTCCACCAGCCTCCATCTGACCAGCAAAACTGGTCATCTTTGAGTCACAGCCTATTTTTTAGGAGTTACCACCCTAGTAGAGGAGAGAAAAACGTACAACTGATTATGATTAGCAAAATGGTACAGTGGTTCAAATCCACCAGCCACTCCATGGGAGAAAGGTGAGGCAGTCTGCTTCTGTAGGTGTTTACCAGAGGGTTGATTTCAATCCAGGTAACCTGGGAAGTCTTCTAGAAGCAGCTGTATTTGAAGGACTACTACCCTGGCAGGAGCTCTGGTAGCATAGTGGCTAAAGGCACTTGACGCTCACAGAAGGCTGGAGGTTCAAACCCACCAGCCACTCCTCGGAAGGAAGGTTGGGCAATCCTACTTCCGTAGTGATACTGCCTCGGAAACCCAAGGAGGGGTCACTATGAGTCGGGGCTGACTCGACGGCACATAACAACAACAACAACAACAACCCTGGCAGGCTATGAGTATCTGATAGGCAAAGTCTTGGAAGTGGGGCCATGAAGGCTGAATTCAGGGTTAAGGAACTAGAGTGGTATAGTATGTTTGCCATTTGAGGTAGGTGTCAGGGATATGTACAGAAGATAATGTTAGAAAAGTAACCTGAGGTCATGTCATGAATAGACCACTGCCATCACATCAATTCTGACTCATAGTGACCCTTTAGGATCACTCCCCCATAGGGTTTCCAAGGCTGGAAATCTTTATGGAAGCATACTGCTTCATCTTCCTCCTGCAGAGCAGCTGGTGGGTTCCAACCACCATCCTTTTGGTTAGCAGCCAAATGCTTTATGCTTTAACCACTACACCACCAGAGGTCCTTGAGGTCTTGAATGGAGGACCTTAAATGCTAGTTTGGACTTTATTTTATTTGCAGTAGAATGCCATTGAAAACTTTCTTTCTTTCTCTTCAAGATACTTTATTTTCTGATTATAAGAGTAATGATGATTTCCCAATTCTCAGTATTTCCAAAATAGACAAAGAACAACAGATCACATGTGGGAGAATCACTCTGAATATTTTGGGGGTACTCTGTCAAGAGTTTTTCTATAGACTTCCATAGCTGTAACAAAACAAAACACCAAATCCACTTGGTATACCTGACTCATAGTGACCCTACAGGACAGAGTAGAACTGACTGCCCCATAGGGTTTCTAAGGCTGTAAATCTTTACAGAAGCAGACTACCTCATCTTTCTGCCATGGAGTGGCTTGTGGATTTGAACCACTGCACTAACAGGGCTCCCCCTATATGCACCCCCATAAATACGATTCTCTATAGATGGGATTAGACTACACACTGTTTTGTAATCCATGCTGTTTCACTGATATCAGGAATAGATGGAGGAGATAGGACCAGGGAGGTGATGGCTGCATCCCTTAAGAGATGGGGAAGGTTGAACCAGGACAGTGGGAACAGAAAGACAGGATGGATGCCAAAGATGTTTCAGAAGCATAGTTTGCAATATATTGCATGTTTTCAATTTTTAAGTCACATTCCCTTTGTTGTGACTTTCATTTCAATAGCTACTTTTCATATTTTACTTTCTCAATCTTTTCAGGGCAAAGTTGCTGGGTTCCTTGAAGAATCATTTCCATGATCTAATAGTGGAATATCAATGAACTTGAAATTTCATCATTGCCCCTCTCCTGCTCAAGATCACTGCTTTATGTGGTTTGAACTCACTTTGATTATGATTATTAAGACTTAGACAAGGGATTAAATGCTGACTGAACATTGACTGCTGGTGCAAGCAAAGTTTATTGACAGTGCTTATTTAACAGGCTTCAGGCTCTGACCTAGAAACATGCCCACGATTACAGTTGGCTGAGCCCAAACTCGAACCCCAGGATGTCTGAATCCAGAGTCTGTTTTTATCTGCCTGTCATTTAAGGAGGAGCTCTGGTAGCACAGTGCCTAAGGCACTTGACTGCTAACCAGAAGGCTGGTGGTTCAAACCCACCAGCTACTCCTCAGAGGAAGGTTGGGCAACCTACTTCCGTAGTGATATTGCCTTGGAAACCCAAGGAGGGGCCACTATGAGTTGGATCCGACTCCATGGCAGTGGTTGTGAGTTTTTTGTTTTTTTGCATCATTTAATGTGCAAAGTTATTTTAGGTGCCATTGAGGTCGTTCTGACCCTATGCACAAGAGGACAAAACACTGCTCCATCCTATATCATCCTCACAATCGTTGCCATACTTTAGCAAAGTTAGATCAGCAATTATTTTAAATTGGTGTTCTGAATGATTAATAAGTAAAGTAAGGAAAAACTCAAATAAAAAGCTAGCTTAAACCTTCACGATTGTGCATCTGAACATACTCTGCTTTAATATTTTAAGTGATTAAAGTTTGAGCAAACATTAGGGTGAGGCTGCTTTCTAATTCACTGGTGGCCTGCTGCCAGTGAGGCCATTGAATCAATTCTTCCAGTGACCCAGCAGTTGGCCTGTAAACATTAGGGAAACAAACACATAATGTATATTTATAGCAAAAGTCAAATTCCATGTCTTGAACACGAGACAAAGTGATAGGAAAGCTATTTGTTCTTTTTTTTTTTTTTAATTTGTATTATGATTTGGGTGAAAGGTTACAGAGCAAATTCTTTTCCCATATAGCAGTTTATACACATTTTGCTTCATGACATTCCCTGCAATTCTCCACAATGTAACAGCTCTTTTCCTACTTCCTCCCCATAGTTACCTCTTCCCTGTGTCTTTCCCTCCCATCCAGTCCACCCTGCACCTCTTCCCCCGCTCCAGCCCAGCTATCTCCCGTGCAAAGACTGCCCTTCTGTTCTCCCACGATTGATTGAATGCTCCAAGGACTGTATCTACGTGATATAAATGTTCACCCCATATGCTTGTCCACTGTTTGGCTGGAAGCCACAGCAGTGAATTCAGTTCCAGACCTGAAGGGCAGGTAGAGGGCCATAGTCTCAGAGGTCTCACCAGGCTCTATCAGACCAGCAAACTTTTTTTTTTTTAATATAATTTTGGGTTTTGTTCCACATTGTTCTCCCACTCTATCCAGGATCTCCTGCACCAATCCCCCTCTGAGTGGTGGACAGTGGTAGCCAAGCGCCATCTAGTTCTTCCAGTCTCATGGTCATATAGGTTGAGGATCACATGGTCTACTAGTCCTTAGTTTCTGTGTCTCTTTGGTTTTCTTTGCTCTGGATAAGGAGAGACCCGTCGTTACATCTAGATGGCCACTTGCAACCTTTTAAGACCCCCGTCGCTACTCACCAAAGTAGGATCTAGAACAATGTTTTTGTGTAGTATTTTATGCCAATTGAACTTGATGTCCCCTACAACCATGGTCCCAAGCCTGCAGGTCCAACTACTTGCTCCCTCAGGTGGCTGGCTGTGGCCAAGAAGCCACCACAACCTTGCCCTTTGTCAGCTGTACTACATACCTAGACATTCTTTCAGCAGTTACAGTACACATGTAGAAACACTGTCTGCCAACCATGGTCATAGGTACACTCCCCCCTGCCTAGACATACCTGATCATTCAGCCTGTCCACCCATCTATCCACCCGTACGTAGATCAATGGTTGCCATCACTGACAAGGCTGTCTGTTCTTATCTCAATATCTTAAATTGGAAGAAGACCATCTATATTTTTTAAAGCCACATTATTAAATAACTAAATTTATTTATTTATTAAATAATCAAAATGAAAAAACCTTCTATAATCTGAATGATATTAACAACAACAAAAAAAAACCCTGTTGCTGTCAAATCAATTCTGACTCATGGAAATCCTTTGGAAAGCTTACCTCCATACTTTACTTCCAAGGTGTGGGTTCAAACTTCCAACCTTTCAGTTAGTAATCCAGTTCTTAACTATCTCTGGCACTTAGGGACTCCTTATGTTGCACTGACTATTCCAACCCCCACTATCTTCTGGATCCCACACCGAGGCCCCATGGAGCATGAAGTGGATGCTTTATGTGTGTCACTGTCTTATCCCATGTCATGGTGGCTTGTGCTGCTAATTAGTGCCTTCCATTGAGTATGGTCTACCACAGTCTGTCTCCTCTGCTTCTGGTGTATTGCCAGTGTACCATCGTTGGTGGAGAAGATGCATGTCTGGGGCCCTAGCATGACAGGAAAGGGTTGGGCTGCCCAGCGGTTGCTATGAAAGGACTTCGCCCAGAGATGAAGCTTTTGGAGGCATAACTTGCGGAACAAATCATGTTTTGTTCTTGCTTACCAACCTAGAGAAAGCAAGAAGGATGTCTTCTTTCTCACGCCTATAGCTTGTTGAGCCAATTTTTTTCTGAAGTCAAAGGGACTTTCTTTATTTCTAAATTTTAATGACAAATGTCAGATCCTTTGCCTCTGTTGTAAGCTGGGTTTTTGTATCTGATTTATTTTTCATGTTACTTCTCTGATTCCTCAAGGAGCTCTGGTGGCGTAGTGCCTAAGGCATTTGACTGCTAACCAGAAGGTTGGTGGTTCAAACCCACCAGCCACTCCATGGAAGGAAGACTGGGCAATCTCCTTCCATAAAGACTTACTGGCTCAGAAACCCAAAGGGGGGTCACTGTGAGTTGGAATTGACTCGATGGCAGTGAGTTTGGTTTTTTGGTTTTCTCTGATTCCTCAGACTGTTGCTTGGTTGCTAGGTTGCTAGGTAGGGAACTAGCAGGCCTGGCCCACAGAGACTTGGAGGGCTGTGTGCTGGCTGGGTGAACCGTGAGCAGTTGTTCCCCTTTGCTACCTTTAGTCATCCCTTCTCTGCCTGTTTTATTCTTATATATGAATTCTGACTGAAAACTTATATAAATATTTTAAAATATATATTCCTTTCCCCCCCAGAGGGACATTTTTGGGCTCAGTTTTTTTCCTTTCACATAGCATTTCTGAAATAGGAAGAGCTTAATTTGAGAGACCTGCAAAACGCTATTTTAACCACTTCCTTAATTGTGAAGTTGAGTCCCTGCTTGAGTTAAGGTGGGAGAATCAGCAACTTAGAGGTCAAATTTCAATTTCGTTATGGTTACTGTTCAGTTGGTCTTGGAGATTATAGCTGCAAATGTGTGGAAATGTGAAGTCTACCAACAGCATTCACCTTGAAACAAATTCCCTCCATCTTGTTTTTGGAGATAGACACGTAGAGATAGCTCAACAACTCTTGCTTAACTCTTTATTGTACTAGTGTACCCTGTTTAACTAGCCTTCCACAGAGAAACGTGGGTAAAGGATCTTCAGCCATCAGCTTAATGTAGCTTCCTAGTCAATGGTTTTAAGAGCTCATTAACAGAGTTCAAAATCAAAAACTTTGTAGTAAAAGGCTGAACCGAAAATTAGGTGATTGAGACTCTCCCTTAGAATGGATGTGTTAGAGGGAGTAGTCTTGTTGAGGTCTGTGAGGTAGTGGTGGTGGGGAGGAGGGAGATTTAGAGGAGTTTAGAGTGAACAGAGAAGCCCTAATGGTGCAGTTGTTAAGTGCTTGGCTATTAACTGAAAAGTTGGTGATTTGAACCTCGGAGGTGCTCTGTGGGAGAAAGATCTGGCAGTCTGCTTCCATGATTACAGCCTTGGAAACCCTATGGGACAATTCTACTCTGCCTATAGGGTTGCTATGAGTCAGTATCAACTTGATGGCAATGGATTTGATTTACGGGTTAGGGTGAAGAGCTAGTTCCAGATCCCCACGAGATCTGCTTGTATGCCACTTTTAGCATATCAGCTAAGTAAATATTGAACTGTTTTATTAACAGCCCTCTGAGCAATAATTTGTAACACTGAACAATGAGAAGGAAATAGGAAGAGGAATTCTACCTCTGAGGCTCTGTGGTCTGGGGAAGAAGTCATCAACAGTACTAGTTCCACATGTCAGTAATATACTAGCAGTGTTAAATGAAAACCAGGGTGAATATAGGTCTCTGTTCAGCTACCTATTCCCAAAATGGCTCAAGCTCCTGGGAGGAAGATGCTGTATTCTCATCATATGGGGAATAGCTCTAAATGTTCAATGTATATTGAAAATGATGAAACAGTAATGACCTGTCACTCTCTTTACTTTGATTTTTCTTTTTCAAGATGGGGACAGAGGTTACAGCTACATAATTTATAGCCTTGGCATCAGAGCCAGTAAACAAATAGATATATCACAACAGATTAAAGGGCTCAAGGAGTCCCATAATTTCTATAACTAGGAGTAGGGCCATGGAGAGAGCTGCTTTTCTGGAACTTTTCTGAATGTAAACTTAAGTTATTTTCTCAGATGTTGATTGAATGGAGGTGAGCACGGCACAAACATCTACATTCACCATGCAGGACTTCATTTCCAGATGAATGGCTGGAGCAAGGGCAAGGAACAAAAATATAGAAGGTGCGGGGAAGCTTGGCAGGAGGAATGGCTCTGTCTCAGTCTCACCATCCACTCTCTAAAACACAAATTACTGAGGCTGAAGGTTTCTCTCCGAGGAGCTGCAGAGGCTGCCTCTTGACTATACATCCACAGCACCACGTTCCTTCCTCTCTTCTTCCTTCGATCTTTCTCTTGTTAGCAATTATGATAGAATTTCCCAGGCAGAATAATCCTTTCTATTTTAACTGGAAAATTTTGGCAAAATGTCACAATGTTCTAGTGTCCTAAGAGCTCAACATACTGGGCCTTAGAAACTTTCCAGGGGAGAGACAATAAGACCACAGTCTGCACAGAGCCTTCTGTGTGGCTGTGACAGCAAGGACAAAAACAATCATGTTAATGTTGTTGCTTGGGATTGGGCTTTTTTGCTGCTGCTTCTTCATGGTGGTTTTTCACTATTCAGTCTAAAAATTTAAAGAACATTGTTTACGCTTCCATTGAGAGAGAATAGTTTATCAGCTCCAAGTATACAAATCATGTGTCCTATTTGTCACTTTCTACTTAGCAGGTTAGAAGGAAATGTTAGTTTTATCCAAATCTTGCTGGAATAGAAGTTGTTAGGAAATGTGAGTGGCCATATGGGGTATTCCTCAAGTCTCAGGACTCAGGTGGCTCAAGGCTGCAAAGAGATGGCCCAGGCAGGTCTCGAAAATCCATGGCTGTGGCTGCATGTTGGAGAGTCCTGATGTCTGGATCAAATTTGGGGAACAAAAATTCTCCTATAATGGAAACAATCTAAGTAAGTGCCCATCAACGGATGAAAGGACAAACAAACTATGGTACATGCACACAATGGAATACTATACAATGTTAAAGAATAATAATGAAGCCGTGAAGCATTTCACAACATGGATGAATCTGGAGGACATTATGTTGAGTAAAATAAGTCAACACAAAAGGGCAAAATATTGTAGGAGACCACTGTTGTAAGTCAAGAAAAGATTTACACACAGAAAGAAACATTCTTTGATGGTTGCTAGGGATCTGGTAGCATAGTGCCTAAGGCACTTGACTGCTAACCAGAAGGCTGGAGGTTCAAACCCACCAGCCACTCGTCGGAAGGAAGATGGGGCAATCTACTTCCATAGTGATACTGCCTCAGAAACCCAAGGAGGGGTCGCTATGAGTCGGGTCCGACTCAATGGCACATAACAACAACAACAATGGGGATGTGAAGGGGAAGCTGGGGAAAATCACTAACTAGACAGTAGACATGTATTAACTTGGGTGAAGGGAAAGGTACTACACAATAGGGGGGAGGTCAGCATGACATGACCAAGGCAAAGGTAGACACTGAGAGGTATGTAAGAATAAAAAGCAACAATGATAAATACTATTACATACACAATCCTTCAATAACAGTAGTAACACACATAGTGTATGACTGGATAAATAGGTAGATAGGTAAGCTGAAGGTGTGGGATGGCATATGGGAGTATACCCATGAGTTGTATATAGGTTTGGCAGAGAATATTTCTACACACATATTTGTATGTGTTGTAAACATATCCAGGTATCTGCAGTACAGCATATAGAGGGGAAAATTATGCAAACTTCTTAGCCATAATCAAACACCTTGAGGAACTGATTTACTGGGCTTGAGGGTTTAGGACCATAATCTCATAGGATATCTAGGTCAACTGGCATAACATAGTCCATAAAGATAATGACATCCTACTTTGGTGAGTAGACTGGAGTCTTAAAAGTTTGTAAGCAGCCTTCTAAGATACAACTATTGGTGTCTTCCTGTCCAGAGCAAAGAAGACTGAAGAAAATCAAAGAGTCAAGGAGATAATTAGTCCAAAGGACTAAGGGACCACATGAACCACATCTTCCACTAGCCTGAGACCAGAGGAACTATATAGTGCCCAACTACCACTATCAATTGCTCTGATTAGGATCACAATAAAAAGTCCTAGACAGAGTGGGAGAATAATATAAAAAATTCAAAATCATAAAGACTTATTGGTCTGATAGAGATTGGTGGAATCCCCAAGACAATGGCCGTTAAAGACCCTTCAAAACCTGGAACTGAATCCACTCCTGGAGATCACCTTCAGTCAACCAACAGGCCTGTCAACTGAACACTAATAACAGTGAGGAACATGCTCCTTAGAACAATCAACCATACAAGACTGAAAAGGCAGCATTTGTCCAAAAACAAAGTTCAGAGGGCAGGGAGGAGTAAGAAAGACAAGAGAATGGAAACAGAGAATCCAGGGAGGAAGTTGGAAGGGGACTGTTACATTGAGGGGATTGCAACCAATGCCATGAAACAGAATGTGCATAAAGTGCTGAATAGAAAAATATTTTCCTCTGTAAACTTTCACCCAAACCACAATAAAATGTTTTTTAAAAAAACTTTCCCTACAATATAAAGATCCATATTCTGAGGAAAGCTCCTTGTTCTAAGAGATGTTTTATGTGATGAGATGGCAAGTCACAGAGGCTTTTTACAACTCTTAACAAACAAATAAACTCACTGTCAAAGAGCTGATTCTGACTCACAGGGATCCCCCATTGGATTTCCAAGGAAGTAAATCTTTATGGAAGAAGATTGCTCCATCTTCTTTCTACAGAGCTGCTGGTGTGTTTGAACCACAAATCGTCTGGTTAGCAGTAAATACCTTATCCACTACACCACCAGAGCTTCTTGTTACAACTCTTGGGAATGGTAATTCTTATGTATTCGTTCGCTGAACTTCTGATTCCTATCTCCTCCACACCCATGATAGACATTCACTTTCTCTCCTAGCCCCTTTCTCAGCACCCCATCCCCAAACCATCCTGCAACTTGGTGTTCCAGGTAGCCACCACCAAGCTGATAGAGTTGACAAACAAGGTGAGGTCTCTTCATGTTGTTGTTGTTGTTATGTGCCCTCGAGTCAGACCTGACTCATAGTGACCCCTCCTTGGGTTTCCGAGGCAGTATCACTATGAAAGTAGATTGCCCCGTCTTCCTTCCGAGGAGTGCCTGGTGGGTTTGAACCACCAGGCTTCTGGTTAGCAGTCAAGTGCCTTAGCACTATGCTACCAGAGCTCCTCTTTATACTTCCACGTAAAAAATACAAAACAACAACAAAACCAGTTGTCATTGAGTCGACTCTGACTTATAGCAACTCCACGTGTGTCAGTATCAGAGTAGAACTATGTCCTGTAGGGTTTTCAATGGCTGACTTTTCAGAAGTAGATCACCAGGACTTTCTTCCAAGGTACCTCTGGGTGGAGTTGAACTACCAACGTTTCAGTCAGCAGCCAAGTGCTTTAACCATTTGCACCACCAAGGGACTCCAGCTTCCACTTTCCAAATCCAAAACCAAACTCACTGCCAACAAGTTGATTCCAACTCATAGTGACCCCCATATGGTATCCAAGGCTGTGAATTTTTTTTTTTTTCATTGTGATTTGGGTGAAAGTTTACAGAGCAAATTCACTTTCCATACAGCAGTTCACATACACTTCATCTCATGAAATTGACTATAATTTACCACAATGCCACAGCTCTCCTCCCACTTCCTCCACATAGTTACCTCTTCCCTGTGTCCTTCCCTCCATGCACTCCTGCCCCCTGAGCTGTCTCCCTGTGCATACACAGTCCTTCTATTCTCCCATGATTGTTCTCTCCAAGGAGTGTATCTACCTAGTGTAAATGTTCAGCTCATATGCCTGTCTTTTGTTTGGCTGGAAGCCATAGGAGTAGGTTCAATTCCAGACCTGAAGGGCAGCTAGGGGCCATAGTCTCAGTGGTTCCATCAGGCTCTATCAGACCAGCAAATGTGGTCCCCCCTTTTTATTCCCCCAAATGATTTTGAGGTTTTTCCACATTGTTCTTCCACTCTATCTAGGATCTCCTACATAGATCCCCCTCCAAGTGGTTGACAGTAGTAGTCAGGCACCATCCAGTTCTTCTGGTCTCATAGTGATATAGGCTGAGGATCGCATGGGGTACCAGCTGGATGTAGTTATTCCTGGACTAATTGTTTCCCCGAATCTTTGATTTTCTTCATTCTTTTTTTGCTCTGGACGAGGAGAGACCCATCATTGCATCTAGATGGCTGCTTGCAAGCTTTTAAGATCCCAGTTGCTACTTGCCAAAGCAGGAGGTGAAACAATGTTTTGTGTAGTATGTTATGCCAATTGAGCTTGATGTCCTCTGTGACTATGGTCCTGAACCCACCCAAGGCTTGAATTTTTGTGGAAGCAGATTGCCTCATTTCTCTTCCTTGGAGCAGCTGATGGGTTCAAACCATCAACTTTTTAGCTGGCAGCCAAATGCCTCAACTACTACTGCACCACTAGAGTGCCTTAACTTCCACTTCAGGAGATGAAAATACAAAGAATAGTAAGTGATAGCACCTATCCTCTAGGAAATAGTCTAGTGGGGAAACAGATACATAAGTGGAGATCTCTAGGAAGATATGCTCAGGGCTACATGAATGATCTGGTAGTGTGATAGTTGGAGTTCTGTGTGTCAACTTGGCTGGACCACAATTCTGTGTGGTTTAAGCAATTGTGATGGGGGTTATTCCCATGATGCGATCATGTTTATATGTTTTGAGCAGCCAATCCAATGAAAGGGAGTGTGACCTGCTTCCAATATATTTATGGACATTCTGGGAAAATTGACACTCTTCTGTGGATCAGGGTCCTGTTGTCCATGAGCCAGTAATGAAGACTGAAGACTATGATCTGCAGTATTGATTAGACCTCAATATAAAGAAATATAAATAAAAATATTTTAATAATTAATAATTTAATTTTATTACTTTTTAATTTTTTTGTTATGGAAAACTTCAAGCATATAAAAGAGAAAAATTATATAATGACCAACGACTTATTCATTGCATATATATATATATACCTTTCTTCAGCAACACAAATGGCAGCTATACACATGGACTTCACCAGATGGAGTACACAGAAATCAGACTGACTACATCTGTGGCAAGGGGCAATGGTGAAGCTCCATGTCTCCAGCCAAAACAAGGCCAGGAGCTGACTGTGGAACAGACCATCAACTACTCATATGCAAGTTTGAGCTAAAGTTGAAGACACTTAAAACAAGCCCACAAAAGCCAAAATATGACCTTGATTATATCCCTCCTGAATTTAGAGACCACCTAAAGAATAGATTTGATGCATTGAATATCAATGACTGAAAACCAGAGGAATTCTGGGATGACATCAAGAACATCATCAATGAAGAAAGCAAAAGGTCATTAAAAA
>NW_006921699.1:3084251-3110785 GCF_000298275.1 Orycteropus afer afer | reverse complement strand
ATGAAATGTGCAAAAACTTGGGAGTTAGAAAACCAAAAAGGAAGAACATGCTTGGTATTTCTCAAGCTGAAAGAACTGAAGAAAAAATTTAAACCTCGATTTGCAATATTGAAAGATTCTGTGGGCAATATATTGAATGATGCAGGAAACATCAAAAGAAAATGGAAGGAATACAGAGTCACTATACCAAAAAGAATTGGTTGATATTCATCCATTCCAGGAGATGATATATGATCAAGAAACAATGGTACTGAAACAAGAAGTTGAGGCTGCACTGAAAAGGAATTGGCAAAAAATAAGGCTGCAGGAATTGATGGATACCCACTGAGATGTTTCAATAAACAAATGCCCTGCTGGAGGCACTCACTCAGCTATGCCAAGAGATTTGGAAGACAATTACCTGGCCAACTGACTGGAAAAGATCCATATTTGTACCCATTCCAAAGAAAGGTGATTCCACAGAATGTGGCAATTATCGAATATAATTAATATCACATGCAAGTAAAATCTTACTGAAGATAATTCAAAAACGGTTGCAGCAGTATATTGACAGAGAACTTCCAGTAATACAAGCTGGATTCAAAAGAGGACGTGGAAAGAGAGACATCATTGCTAATGTCAGATGGATCTTGAATGAAAGCAAAGAATACCAGAAAGACGTTTACTTGTGTTTTATTGACTATGCCAAAGCATTTGATTGTGTGGATCACAATGAATTGTGGATAACATTGAGAAGAATGGAAATTCCAGAACACTTAATTGTACTCTTGAGGAACCTGTATATAGACCAGGAGGCTGTCATTCAAACAGAACAAAGGGACACTGCATGGTTTAAAATCAAGAAGGGAGTGTGTCAGGGTTGTATCCTTTCACCATACTTACTCAATCTGCATAATGAGCAAATAATCCGAGAAGCTGGACTATATGAAGAAAAATGTGGCATCAGGATTGGAGGAAGGCTCATTAACAACCTGTGATACACAGATGACACAACTTTGCTTGCTGAAAGTGAGGATAACTTGAAGCATGTACTGATGAAGACTGAAGACTATGATCTGCAGTACGGATTAGACCTCCATATAAAGAAAACAAAAATCCTCACAACTGGACCAATAAACAGCATCACAATAGATGGAGAAAAGATTGAAGTTGTCAAAGACTTCATATTACTTGGTTCTACAGTCAACACCAATGGAAGCAGCAGTCAAGACATCAGATAACGTATTTATTGCATTGGGTAAACCTGCTGCAAAAGACCTCTTTCAAGTGCTGAAGAGCAAAGATGTCTCCTTGAAGACTAAGGTGAGCCTAATCCAAGCCCTGGTATTTTCAATCACCTCATATGCATGTGAGAGCTGGACAATGAATAAGGAAGATGGAAGAAGAGTTGATGCTTTTGAGTTGTGGTGCTGGTGAAGAATGCTGTAAGTACCATGGACTGCTAAAAAAAACTAACAAATCTGTTCTGGAAGAATAGTATAGCTGGAATTCTCCTTGGAAATGAGAATGGCCAGACTTCGTCTCACCTACTTTGGTCATGTTGTCAGAAGGGACCATTCCCTGGAAAAGGATGTCATGATGGGTAAAGTGGAGGGTCAGTGAAAAAGGGGAAGGCCTTCAACAAGATGGATTGACACAGAAGTTTCAACAATGGGCTCAGGTACAGCAAGAATTGTGACGTTGGCACAGGACTGGGCAATGTTTCGTTCTGTTGTACATAGGGTCACTGTGAGTCAGAGACGACTTGATGGCACCTAACAACAACATGTTGATTATGAAAGGTGAAGAAAAAGAAAAATTGACCTGTAATAAACATGAAAATAGTGTTCATGGCAGCTCACTTCATGCTGTCTTCCTGTTTGCTTCATATTGGTGCCAGGCCCTTCTTGTCTAGTTTTTCTGAGAGTGTAATTACCTTTCCTCTTTATTTAAATTTTTTTCTTCCCTTTTCTTTTTTACTCTTTGTTTTTACGGTATCCTTAAGTTTCCCACTGGGGAAGAAAGGCCTAGCAATCTCCTTCCATAGATTACAGCCAGGAAAACCCTATGGAGAAGTTCTACTCTGTACATTCTATCAAATTTGCAAAAGGGGATTGGAATCAAATTGGCAATGCATTAAGTTTCCCAAGTGATCAATTGTTTTAGCTATTGGATTGAATCCTCATGCCCCACCCCGCAAGAGTCCTCCAGGCAGTCTGACTGTTAGCCATCTGGACTTGGGGTGCAGCAATCATCCTGGGACTTCTCTTAACTCTTCTTTTTACTGTTCCTGAAAGCTTTCTCTTTCTCTTTGTCTTGGTGACTTGGGAGTATGTTATCAAGCAACTTCCTAAAGAAAGGAAGGGGGGGGGGGTTAATTTTATTACTTTTTTGTTATGGAAAACTTCAAGCATATAAAAGTAGAGAAAATTATATAATGAATTCTCGTATATCCATCAACTAGCTCCAATAATTATCAACTCATAGCCAGCCTTATTTCACCTATTTTCCTAACCACTTCTCACCATTTCCAGATTATTTTGAAGCAAATTCCAGATACTACATCACCAGTAAGCATTTCTATAAAACCAAAAAACAAAACTCACTGCCATCGAGTCGATTCCAACTCACAGCCAGACCCATTGGGTTTCTGAGGCTGTAAATCATTACAGAAGTAGATTGCCCCATCTTCCTTCCACAGAGTGGCTGGTGGGTTTGAACCACCGATCTTCTGGTTAGCAGTCAAGTGCCTTAGGCACTGTACCACCAGAGCTCCTTAAATATTTCTACATATATCTCTAAAAGATAAAGACTGTTTAAAAAAAAAAAAATCAATATTATATCATTAACACACCTACAAATTAACAATAATTTCTTAACATCAAATAACCAGTGTCCAAATGTCATATATGTATATAGTATTTGCTTGTTTGAAGTGGATCTAGTTGCATTTGTCGATATGAATCTTGAGTCTCTTTTCATCTATGGCTCCTCTCACCTCTTTTCTTTCCTGCAATTTATTTGATGAATAAAACTTTTTTTTTGTTGGTTGGTTGGTTGGTTTTTCTTCTTCTTTTTTTTGCCTTGTAATGTTTCCCACAGTATGGTTTTTGGTGATTGCATTCTTGTGGTGACATTTGACACTGTTATCACCTGTACTTCTTGTGAGTTGGTATCTAGAGTCTTGATCAGATTCAGGTTTGATTCTTGGATGAGGGCAAGAAAACTTCATAGGTGGTATCATGTACTTCCAAAAGGAGGTACATCATGCCTACTTGTCTCTCTTTTGTATTGTGCACAGTCATTGATGATCCTTACATAGGTCCATTATTTTATTAGATCACAAAGTGATGATATTCTAATTCTACCTCTCCTCCGTTCATTAACTGGAAGACTTCTGTATTTCTCTTCAGCTAGTATTTGTTGTTGTTGTTGTTGTTTGCCGTCGAGTCGGCCCCGACTCATAGCGACCCCTCCTTGGGTTTCCGAGGCAGTATCACTACGGAAGTAGGATTGCCCAACCTTCCTTCCGAGGAGTGGCTGGTGGGTTTGAACCGCAGCCTTCTGGTTAGCAGTCAAGTGCTTTTAGCCACTATGCTACCAGAGCTCTAGTTACCCTTAAGTTCCTATGGGAAAGGTAAGATAAATTCTTGGTGCTTTCCCTCTATTTACTATGTTTCAAAAGAATGAGTCTCTTATGAGAAGGGGTAAACAATGTTGTCATTTGCCAAGAGAAAAGATTAAAGAAGGGAATGGAATAAGTTTCATTTTGGACAAATTAAGTTTGACATGTTTGTGGGTCACTTGGGAGATGCAAATGAGGATCTAGAGCTGAAGAGAGATGTCTAGGCTGGAGATGGGGAGCCATGAGCTTCTAAGTTATGGGTGACAGAAGGGTGTGGATGAGTCCATCCAGGGAGAGGGTGTAGGAAGAGGAGGAAGGCACAAAAGGAACCTAAGGAATCTCAGCCCCAAGAGGCAGATGAAGGAATAATCCATGGAGGGGAACAGGAAGGAATGAACAGAAAGGCAGGGGTAAGTTAGGAAAACGAAAGGAGGAAAGAGTTTCAAGAAATAGAGAAATGGTTAGATTGTGGTATGGCCACAACTGTGGAAAATAAATGAGGAAGAGTTGTATGAAGTGACAAGTAGCAAAGTCCATGATACATACTAAATAAACAAAGCAACTTGATTCATTCAACCAAGGTCTATTGAGGAATCTACTAAGTGCCAGGTACTGTTGTAGGCACTGAGTATTCATTAGTGAGCAAAACAGGCCCCAATCCTTGTCCTTGTGGAGCTCACAAAATAGAGGGGAGGAAAGACAACAAATAAGGGAATGAAATATATGTTAGAAGGTGGCAACTGAGGAGAAAAAATAAAGCAGGGAGGAAGGATATGAAATGTAGAGAGGGTTGGAATTTCACATAGGGTGGCCAGGAAGGCCTCATTGACAAGGTGACTTTTGAGAAAAGACTGAAAAGAGGTGAGGAATCAAGCCACATAGATATCTGGGAGAGGAGTGTTCTAGGTGGGAGCAGGAATGGACTGGAAGTGCTCAAGGGACAGGGAAGAAGTCCAGTGTGGGTGGAGTGGAGAGAACAAGAGCAGAAGCAATATTCAGGGCTCATACCATGTTCAATCTGTAGGCATAGTAATGACTTAGGTTTTTATTCTGAGGGAGATGGGAGCCATGCTGGTTTAAGAGCATGGTAGTGATAAGATCTGACTTATGCTTTAACAGAATCATTCATTGAGCAAGAGAACTGGCATTGAAAGCTCATGCTTTCAAGCCCACGATTATAACAGACAAACTATTGTTGTTGTTAGTTGTCAAGTCAACACACAGGGACCCCATGTACAAAAGAACAAAGCGTTGCCTGGTCCTGCACCATCTTCACGATCACTGGTATACTCGAGTCCATTGTTGGAGCCACTGTGTATTTTCAGTGTCTTCTAACCTAGAGGCTCATCTTCCAGCACTATACCAGTCAGTATTTTGTTGTGATCCATAGGGATTTCACTGGCTAATTTTTGGCATTTGAAATATTGGTGCCATAGCTTACAGCATCAAAGCAGCACACAAGCCATCACGGGGCCACAGAGTGACTGGTGAGTGGTGGAAATAAATTATAGAAAGAGAAAACTCAGAAGTCAGAAATGCATTCAAATAAGACAAACATTTCCATGGACCAGAAACAGGACATAAACCCAGAGTAGGCTGAGACTCAAGCCACAGGCCTGATGGGCTCAGAGTCCAGATGCACTGGGGGACTACAGCCAGGACCACCAGGGGGAACTGGGTGCTGGGAGTTTGTAGAATGAGATGTAGTTTCTTGTGGTTTTTTTTTTTTTTCTCAAACCACTCAAACTTTCAATGTGTGTGAATTCTTTCTCTGTTTATGCATGGACAGATGTCTGGAAAGAAACACATCAGTGAGGAAGTGCAGTGGGAGGTTGGGGCAGCAGTCTCCTACTTTTCTTTCTGTGTGCTTCTGATATATTGGTTCTTTTTATCAGTAAATATATACAATATTACAGAGAAAGTAACAGGAGCCTAGTGCTGCTGTGGGCGACATAGGATCAGAATTAGAAAGAAGCCACTGGGTTAGGCCGTCAAAAATTCATCCACTGTGGCCTCAACCAGAACAGCTTCTTTAGTGGTAGGGAGATAAAAGACATAACGACAAAAGATGCATGAGTTGTTGAAGAGTGGTCTCCTCTTTCAAGAGGTTGAACGGAAAGCGAAGTAGAGAGAGAAGACAACGGCATGAGAGGGAAAGGGGGTCAACCCAAAGCTTTTTTAGAGGGAAGAGACTTGAGCTTGTTGACCAGATAAGAGGGAAGGAGAAGGAGGGGAGGGAGAGACATTTAAGATGTACATAAAGGAAGGACTGGCTGAAGGGATGAAAGGGAATGCCCTGAGGAAGAGTTAGGGCATTTCTGTTTTAGAGCTCAATGGGAAGGGGGGCCAGGCAACACTGAGCAGTGGAGGGTGGGCTGGGGTAAGGGGTTTAGAGCTAGCCCATGCCTAGCAGCTTCAGTTACAGTTTAGCCTATATCATGCCTCCTTGGACTACTCTGACTCCCCACTCTACTGTGAGGGCAAGAACTATGCCTGATTTATCCCTGTGGTTCCAGTCATATCTGTTGACTGAATTAATGTTTTTTTTTTTTTTTTTTTTGTAGAGGTAAAAACATCATTGGAGTGTGAAGGGGGATGGAGTGAGAGGAACTGGTTAATATTTGAAGCAAGTGCCTCAAGGAATGGGACAGAGAGATGCCTAGGAACACATACAAGATTTCCAAGCAAAGTTGGGAGGTCTGCTGAGCATGGAACCATCCAGATGCAGTGCTGTCAGGCAGCAGGATTTGTGACTTTTTTTTCCCTCAAGCAACTCTGGGCAGCTCAGGAGCATGCCGAGAAAGCAGATGGGTTTTTTGTAACATGAATTGACCAGCTGTGTTCTCTCAGTGGGGGCCTGGAAGAGTTAATGTAACTCTCCAAGGCCCTGGCTTCATTCCTGGAGAGTGTTTCTGCCTTTGGTGGGCTCATCCTTTCTTTGGTTTGAACATCCTCAGGGAAGCCTTTTCTCCTCCGCCTCCTTCTATCCTCTGGGTCCCAGGTGGTGGTAGGTGCCATTGTCAAAGCATTTCCTGACTTGTTTGTTTGGGTTCCACTAGGACAGCCTGGGTTCTGCCAGGGCAGAGCATAAGCTAGGGAGAGTGAGAGCCAGGGTGAGCATCAGTGTCCACCACAGGCCTTCAGTAGGATTCCTGAGCCAAGAAGAGCAGGAACAATGGTGTTGGCCAAGACAGAGGGCTCTAGGGGCCAGCAGAAAGCCAAACGTCCCATCAGGCAGGCTGGGTGAGCAGGATAGATGTAAGGGAGAACAAGGGGAGGTTAGCCTGGAAAGACTGGACCAAACCATGGGAACAAGGTGGCTCAGGATTTGGGCTTAATAAGGCTGTGTGCTTATGCCTTTTCATTTGATTCCTAATACATTTTGCTTTGCTGAGGGCAGATTCTTAAGTTGGGGTGTGTATTGTTATAATTAATTATATGTTTGCTCTCCTTTTGAACTCTGACCTCTGGCAGGAAGTGTTGTTGGAGGCCCTCAACTCCATTCCAATTCAAAGTGACTGTCTTAGGCCAGGTTCTCTGGAGAAGCAAAACCGGTGCGGGGGCTGGAGGGGCAGGGAGTAAAAGAATATATATATACATATATATATATACAGAGAGAGAAATTTGTCTCAAGAAAATGGCTAACACATTTGTAGAGGTTGGCAAGTTCCAAGTTCATGGGTCAAACGTCAAGCTGGAGGCTTTTGCTCACACAGCTACAGGAGCTGACAAACTCAAGACCCACAAGCAGGCTGATGACTTCAGTGGATGATGAATCCAAATTCGTCAGGTAAAATGGTAGATTTTTGGCTCATAGGCTGTGAAGGCAACAATTCCAAGGTCGGCAGGCAATATAGCAGGCTACTGATTCAGCTCCAAAAAGTGGATGATAATAAGCTTGATACAGGATCCAGATCCAACAGAAGGTCTGAGAGTTTTGTCAGGATGTCCATATATATATTGGAAGCAGCCCACACCCCTGAGGAAACTCCCTTTCAAATGAAGGCTGCTCATAGCTTATCCTATCATCGCGGTGACCTTACATTAGATCTCATCATGGGAACGACGAAATCACAGCTGCTTAAATCACTCAGAATCATGGTCCAGCCAAGATGATACACCACCTTAACTATCACAATGACCTTGTATGACAGAGTAGAACTGCCCCATAGGGTTTCTTAGGCTGTAACCTTCATGGGAGCAGATTGCCAGGTCTTTTCTTCTGTGGATCCAATTGTAGGTTCAAACTGTTGACCTTTTAGTTAGCAGACAAATGATTTAACCATTGTGCCTCCAGAGATCCTTATTGGTAGAGCTCTGGTAGCATAGTGCCTAAGGCACTTGACTGCTAACCAGAAGGCTGGTGGTTCAAACCCACCAGCCACTCCTCAGAAGGAAGATGGGGCAATCTACTTCCATAGTGATACTGCCTTGGAAACCCAAGGAGGGGTCGCTATGATTCTGGTCTGACTTGACGGCACATAACAACAACAACAACAACAATGCCTTATTCAACCTCATGCTCATGGCACACAGTAAGTACTTAGTAAATCTTTGTTATGTGAATAACTAAATAACTTCAGTTTTTAGTCAGTGGGGAAACTTTATAATCACAATAGCCTGGGTCATCAGGATCCTGAGATGTAAGCTAGTCCTACCCTCTCCAGAGGGACTTTGCAGATGAGAACCAATTCTAAGAGGCTCTGAATTCATAATTTATTGGAAAAACTGACTCTCTCCCTTATGTAAAACAAACTCACTGTATCTGACCTGGAGTCAGAGGACCAGACTAAATAAACTCTTGTGGTTTGAGGCACCTACCCAATATTCATTCTCCCTTTTCCTTCCTAACAGAATTCCAATTTTATTCAGATACAATCTGCCCAGCCCTAGGGGATAAGACAGGATTGGTTGTCCTATGGGAAATTATCTTGATGTGAAGGTAGCTTCTAAGTATGCTATCATGCAATCTGTCCCAGAGGCCATGAACAGAAAGGCTTAGAGACCAAGTTAAGCTACCCAAATCACTCAGCTTATTGATCACTTAAAAGCCTATAGTAAGAATAGTTTGATCACAGATTCCATAGAAGAATCCTGATCAAAAGAGGGAAGTGCAGAACAGAATTTCAAATTCTCATGGATTCCAAATTTCCTGGAGCTATGAAGGTTGGATGAACCCCTGAAACTATTGCTGTGAGGTAATCTTTAAACTTTAAACCAAAAATATCCCCTGAAGTCTTTTTAAAACCAAACAATAGTTTAGCTTAACCAGTGAACAATGTTTGCCTTGAGCAATGTCACTAAACGGTACTGTAGAAAGTGTTTAATTAGGGTATGTTGTGCTGTGTATATACTCAGCAATAGTAACAAAATAAATAAAATTATAAGGAGCTCTGGTAGCATAGTGCCTAAGGCACTTGACTGCTAACCAGAAGGCTGGCGGTTCAAACCCACCAACCACTCCTCGGAAGGAAGGTTGGGCAATCCTACTTCCGTAGTGATACTGCCTCGGAAACCCAAGGAGGGGTCGCTATGAGTCGGGGCCGACTCGACGGCAAATAACAACAACAACAACATATATATATAAGAGAAAAGGACCATGCAGACAACTCTTTACTAATATTCTGACTAGAAATGCCATCCTCATTCCTACGAATAATCCAGATGATCCAGAACCTTCCACAAGTAGAGTTATTACCACAACTGACAAAACGTCAATGTCAATGTCATGGAACTCTTCTTCATTGTTGGAATAAATTTTTATGATGTGTGTATTTTTAATGTATGTATTCAAATGTATCTGTTAATTAATATGCAATATTTCTGACCCCAAAAGACAAATAAAGATTGGATATATAAAGAGGGGGGAAAAAAAACCTGCAATGAGAAACAAGGGGAAAGAGATGTTGTTGGGGTGGGTAGCTCTCTCATGGTAATGGAAGGAGCACACGGCCTGCATCCTGCGTTAGTAACTCCGTGTTCCCATGACCTGTTGCTCTCTCTCTTTTTTAAATTAATATTTTACTATATTTTTGGTGAAAGTATACACAGTAAGGTTCCCATTCACCAATTTCTAGACATAATGTTAGTGACTTTGGTTACATTCTTCAGTTCGTGTCAACATTCTCATTATTTCCAGGCTAGTTACTCCACTCCCATTAACTGAGTCTCATGGCCTCCCACACTTCTCATCTATGCTTTAGAGTAACCGTTGTCCATTTGGTCTCATATGGGTAATTTTTAAGAGTGCAGTTCTCAAAGGTGAAATTCTTTACTTTTGCCTGTCCCTTTTTGTCTCATTATGCTTCCCTGCTGTCAACGCGGTTATGAGGACCAGAATTGAGGTTGAACAAGGGGGCTCAGAAAACAGAACGTGCCTGAAGCCAGCATGTTTTATCAAAGAGATATAGGGGAAAGTACACCCACCCACAGTCATGGAGTCACCAAGGGGACCAATGTAGGGACGATGTAGTTGTCAAACTGTAATTAGTAAAACAAAATGTGTATGAATTATTGAATAGAAAAGCAATTTGCACTGTAAACTTTCACCCAAATCACAATTAAAAAACAAAAACAAAACTGGGATTAGTATAATTTTTACCTTGTGACTTGTGTTTTCCATTTCATTTTATCTACAAGTACCATTCTTCTGTTTTATTCTTTTATCTATATTCAACACCCATATGTTTCATTTAGCCTATCTAGCATGTTTCACAACTTACCAACTGTAAAAAGGGTGTGGGGGTGGCACGTGACCTCCTCTAACTCCAAGAGGGGGAAAGAAAAAGCAGCAGCGGCAGCCCAAGGCTGATTCCTATGAGGTCAGACATGCTGCCACCCTCCAACCTTTTTACCAATTCTGATACGAACTGTCCCTCCCATAGTACTCTGTACTTCTCTGCTGTGTTTGATAATGTTTTGCAACAGCCATGTAGAACTCATAGACAATACTCAGAAGTATGAGGTTCACTGGGGGAAGTAATAGGTTACAATTTGGTTTGGGAATGCCCAGGATACAATTCTTCCATCAGGACAGCCTCCCATAGGCCATGGCCATAGGCACACATCTCTTTGACCCTCGGCCTTTTGACCTGGTCTCTGCCCTGCTTGGGCAAGGTTACAAAGCTCTTCCAGCTCTGCTGATAGGTGCACCCCATCCTGCCAGCAAGCCTCCTGTTCAAAGGCACTCAGCTTTCTCACTCCATGGACCAAAGGCCAATGCTCTGTCTCATGCCAGTCTCTGGGTTCTGTTGGTCCTGCTGCCTCTGCTGCCACCCTCTCTCTGCGGTCCCAGGGCAGGGATCTCAGATCCAAGGACATGCTCCTCTCTCAGCTCTTCTATCTTGATGGCAGTGAGATCTCCATTTCCAAGTCTGGAATTTCTCATTTTAAGTCTAGCTGATGGCGAAACGAACCAATCCCCATATTAGGGTTCTATACACCTTATTTTTCCCCACAAGGGTACCTTATTTACATTATTGGCAATCTATCCAACCCCTTTGGTGGGCCATAAGCACTTCATATTTGCTTAATTCCACCCAGTCATCTGGTGGGAGCCACAAAGACCATGGCTAGAAGACCCATACTAAGTGATTTACTGCACTGCACCAACTTAATATCTGTACTTAACACATGTTAAGAATTTTGCCTACTGTTTTTTAAATTTTTCCTGCCTTCTACAGAAGATTTAAATATTCCTGATAATACAGCCAATATACATTACTTTACCCTGACCCAATCTTTGGCAATCTTAAAACTTCTGATTAGTCAGTTCTGGCCAAGGAGACCCCAAAACCAAAAACCAAACTCACTGCCATGGAGTCGTTTTCAACTCATAGTGACCCCTCCTTGGGTTTCTGAGGTTATATCTCTATGGAAGTAGATTGCCCAGTCTTCCTTCTGAGGAGTGGCTGATGGATTTGAACTGCCAGACTTCTGGTTAGCAGTCAAATGCCTTAGGTACTATGCCACCAGAGCTCCCAATGAGACCCCAGGAGGAGTTTTTTTGTAATTATTATTATTTATTGTGATTTGGGTGAAGATTTACAGAGCAAATTCACTTTCCATACAGCAGTTCACATATACTTTGTCTCATGTCATTGACCACTGTTTACCACAATGCAACAGCTCCCCTCCCATTTCCTCCCCATAGTTACCTCTTCCCAGTATCCATCCCTCCATACTCCCAGGAGGAGTTTTTAAAGGGGCATCTGGGAAAGATTTTCTTTCTTGATAAAACTCAAGAGCAATGCAAGGAAGACACCCTTTGTCTCCTACCTCCCTTCTTGTGTTTCAGCATTTAAATATGGCACATAATAGACACTCAACAAATATATTGTTCAAGGAGTGCATGCATGGTGTTGGTGTCCAGCCTCAATATTTGTGACAATGGGATTATATACTATATCTTCAGACCAAGCTTCATTTTTAAGTCTAGTGTTGGGAAGAGGCTAGCAAGATAGTTAAAAACAATCTTGTGATGAAAATGTAATAATACTAATATTAACTGGTCTTTCCTGTAGGTGTATGGATGTTATCCTATCACTGATAAAATAGGATACCTGTACCTAGTTACCAAATAATATCTATACTTAACACATCGTATGAATTTTGCCTGTTTTTTTTTTTTTTTAATTTTTCTTGCCTGTATGGAAGAATGTAGAGTAGCTAAACCAAATGGAAGAAATGATGAAGTAAAAGAGTTGAGCAAAGATTTCAAAGGGTGGCTCAAGAAGCCAAAGTATTAGAAAGAAATAAATGTGTGAAGATCTTGAGTTAGGAAACCAACAGGGAAGAATATGTGTGGCATTTCTCAAGCTGAAAGAACTGAAGAAAAAATTCAATTCTTGGGTTGCAATATTGAAGGATGTTTTGGTTACCTAGTGCCACTCTGACAAGAATATACCACAAATGTGATGGCTTGAACAAACAGGAGTTTATTCTCTTATGATTTTGGAGGATGTAAGTCTGAGTTCAAAGTGCCAGGCTCTAGGGGCTGGCTGAAAGCCCCTCAGCCTTGGGCTTTAGCTCAGTCTCCTGCTCCTAGTGAAGCTAGAGGCTTTTCTTCGCTCAGACAGCTGCTGGCTGCTGAGGCTGACAAGCCCAAAGTTGACAAGTAAAAAGGCATAGTCCCAATGTTACCAAACAACATGGCAAGCCACTAATTCAAGTCCATTGAAAGTCTCAAGATTGGCAGGGCATGGCAGGCTATCGAATAACAACTCAGCTACGTGCAGGGTTCAAGCATGCCATAAGCTAGAGACCGTTCCGCAAGGCTTCTCCTTATATACAGAAAGCACACCACATCCCTAAGGCAGCTACTCAGCTGCTCACAGTAGATTCCACCATGGAGTTGATTACCAGTCTTATAGTGGGGAATACTACATCCAGCTGCCCACCTACTTAACCAGGTCCAGCCAAGTTGACACACAAACTTAACTACCAAAAAGGATTCTATGAGTAAAATATTGAACAACACAGAAAGAATCAAAAGATGGAAGGAATACATAGAGTCACTGTACCAAAAAGAATTGGTTGATATTTAACCATTTCAGGAAGTCATGTATGATCAAGAACAGATGATATTGAAGGAAGAAGTCCAGCTGCACTGAAGGCAGTGGCAAAAACAAGGCTCCAGGAATTGATAGACTACCAATTGAGATGTATCAACAAATGGATGCAACACTGGAAGCGCTCATTCATCTGTGCCATGAGATTTAGAAGACAGCTACCTGGAAAGCCAACTGGAAGCGATCTATATCCATGCCCACTCTGAAGAAAGGTGATCCAAAAGGATGAGGAAATGATTGAACAATATTAGTATCACACATAAGTAAAATTTTGCTGAAGATAATTTAAAAATGGTTGCAGCAGTGCATAGACAGGGAACTGCCAGAAATTCAAGCAGAGTTTAGAAGACAACATGAAGGAAGGATATGACTGCTGATGTCAGATGGCTCTTGGCTGAAAAAAGAGAATACCAGAAAGATATTTACCTGTGTTTTATTGACTATGCATTTTTCTGTGTGGATCATAGCAAATTATGGATAACATTCCCAAGGATGGGAATTCCAAAACACTTAATTGTGCTCATGTAGAACCTGTACTAGACCACTCTTGAATAGACCACTCATTTGAATAGAGTGAGAGGATACTGGGTGGTTGAAAATCAGGAAAGGTGTGTGCCAGGGTTGTCTCCTCTCACCACAATTATTCAATCTGTATGCTGAGCAAATAATCTGAGAAGGTGGACTATATGAAGAAGAATGCATCATCAGAACTTAGGAAGACTCAATAACAACCTGCAATATGCAGATGACTCAACCTTGCATGCTGAAAGTAAAGAGGACTTGAAGCACTTACTGAAGAATATCAAAGACTACAGTATTCAGTATGGATTATACCTTAACATAAGGAAAACAAAAATCCTCACAACTGGACCAATAAGCAATATCATGATAAATGGAGAAAAGATTGAAGTTGTCAAGGATTTCATTTTACGTAGATCCACAGCCAACATCCATGGAAGCAGCAGTCAAGAAATCAAATGACCTATTGCACTGGGCAAATCTGCTGCAACAGACCTCTTTAAAGTGTTAAGAAACAAAGATGTCATTTTGAGGACTGAGGTGTACCTGACCCAAACCATGGTATTTTCAATTGCATGTGAAAGCTGGATAATGAATAAGGAAGAGTGAAGAAGAATTGATACCTTTGAATTAGGGTGTTGGTGAAGAATATTAAATATCCCACAGACTGCCAGAAGAACTAATAATCTGTTCTGGAAGAAGTACAGCCAGAACATTCCTTAGAAGTGAGGATGGTGGGACTTCTCATGTACTTTGGACATGTTATTAGGAGGGACCAGCCCCTGAAGAAGGACTTCATGCTTGGTAAAGTAGAGGGTCAGCAAAAAAAGAGGAAGACCCTCAAGAGCTGGGTTGACACAATGGCTGCAACAATGAGATCAAACATAGTTTGAAGATTGTGAGGATGGCACAGGACCAGGCAGTGTTTTGTTCTTTTGTACATAGGGTCACTATAAGTTGGAACTGACTTGATGGCACCTAACAACAACAACACAACACTAATATTAACAGCAGCTATCATTTAGTGTGTGTTTAATCTGTATAAGAAATGGTTCAAAGCATTTCATATTTAATTCTCCTAATAATCATATGTTGTGGATTGAATTGTGTCTTATCAAAATATGTGTCAACTTGGCTTGGCCATGCTTCTCAGTACTATATAATTATCTTCCATTTTGTCATCTGATATAGTTATCCTATGTGATGTAAATCCTAACCTCTATGATGTTAATTTTTATCCATAGGCCTACAAGGAAGACCAGTTAATACTACTATCATTCAAATTTACACATCAACCACTAAAGCCAAAGATGAAGAAATTAAAGATTTTTATAATCTTCTGAAGTCTGAAATTGACCAAACATGCAATCAAGATGTATTGATAATTACTGGTGATTGGAATGTGAAAGTTGGAAACAAAGAAGTGTCAGTAGTTGGAAAATATGGCCTTGGTGAAAGAAATGACGCCAGAGTCTGCATGATAGAATTTTGCAAGACCAAGGACTTACACATTGCAAACCTTTTCTCAACAATATACAACACAACACACTGCCGTCAAGTTGGATCCAACTCATAGCGACCCCTCCTTGGGTTTCCGAGGTGATATCTTTACAGAAGTAGATTGCCCAACCTTCCGTCTGAGGAGTGGCTGGTGAGTTTGAACTGTCAGCCTTCTGGTTAGTAGTCAAATGCCTTAGGCACTATGCTACCAGAACTCCTTTCATAAATGGTGACTATTCACATGGACTTTGCCAGCTGAAATACACAGAAACCAAATTAACTACATCTGTGGAAAGAGGCTATGGAGAAGTTCAATATCATCAGACAAAACAAAGCCAGGGACTGACTGTGGAACAGACCATCAATTGCTCATTTGCAAGTTTAAGTTGAAGCTGAAGAAAATTAAAACAAGTCCATGAGAACCAAAATATGACCTTAATTATATCCCACCTGAATTTAGAGACCATCTGAAGAATAAATTTGACACATTGAACAATGACCAGGCGAGTTGTGGGATGACATCAAGGACATCATACATGAAGAAAGCAGAAGGTTTTTAAAAGACAGGAAAGAAAGTCCAAAATGGATGTCAGAAGAGACTCTGAAACTTGATCTTGAATGTAGTGTAGCTAAAGTGAATGGAAGAAATGATTAAACAAAAGAGCTGAACAGAAGATTCCAAAGGGTGGCTTGAGAAGACAAAGTAAGGTATTATAATGAAATATGTGAAGATCTGGAGTTAAAAAGTCAACAGGGAAGAACACATTTGGCATTTCTCAAGCTGAAAGAGCTGAAGAAAAATTCCAAGCCTCGAGTTGCAATATTGAAAGATTCTATGGCAAAATATTAAACGATGCAGGAAGCATTAAAAGAAGATGGAAAGAATGTACAGAGTCACTGTACCAGAAAGAATTGGTTGATGTTCAACCATTTCAGGAGGTTGCATATGATCAAGATCTGATTGAAGGAAGAAGTCCAAATAAGGGAACATATTCACAGGTTCTGAGGATTAGGACATGGGTATCTTTGAAGGGGCCATTATTCTGTCTATCACACCACCCTGCCTGTACATATCCTATGCCTGTAGCCCACCAGGTCCTGGACCAAGAGTTCCCAGATCCTGCAGTAGAAGTTCTGTCACCCACCAAAGACCAGAGAAGTGTCCCCTTGAACCTTTGCCCCCCTTTCTGAAAGGCTTCTGCCTGTTTCCTCTTCCTTACAAGACTCCTCAGCAGGTAATAAACACTTAGTGACTAGCAGAATGAACCAAATATGTGAGTTTAAGGCCTTGACCTCTTATTTATCAGTTCATCTAGATTGGGTTCTGAACATTAATCAGGTCCATAAAACCAAAAAGCCCTGGTGGTACAGTGGTTAAAACACTCAGCTGCTAATCAAAAGGCCAGTAATTTGAACCTACCAGCTGCCCACAGAAGAAAGATGTGGCAGTCTGCTTCCATAAAGATTTGCAGCTTCAGAAACCCTATGGAACAGTTGTACTCTGCCCCATAAGATCACATTTAGTCGGAATCAACTTGACAGCAGTGGGTTGGGTTTGGTTTGGTAAAACCAAAAGCCAAGCCAGTTGGTTGCCAAGTCAATTGTGACTCATGGTAACCTCATGTGCTTAGTTCTATTTTCACTTCCCTATCAGTTCATCTCATGCTTGTCTGTGTGTTTTTTATTGCTAATTTCTGTGGTGCAGTGCCTAAGGCATTTGACTACTAACCAGAATGTTGGTGGTTCAAACCCATGAGCTGCTCTGGGGAAGGAAGATGGGGCAATCTACTTCCATGAAGATTTACTGCCTCAGAAACCCAGTGGGGGTCACTATGAATTGGACTAGGCTCAATGGCTATAAGTTTTTTTTTTAAATTCAAATTAGAGTAATTTCTCTCAGCTCCTGTAAATTCTTTCTTCCAGTGTTTCTGGCCAACCCCTATGTTACAGGTGAAACTCTACCTCTCAGGTATCTTAACTCAGACTCAATGGTTTCCCTGGACTCTACCTAGCAGCAACCTTTTCCAGACCCATTTTGTCTGTGTGAATAAATTTCCCTCAGAGATGTGGTTTCCAGACTTATTTTTAGCTGCAGAAGAATCCTTTGTTGAAATGAAAGCCCAATATATAAAGCAGATGGAATGGAGATGTTTGGGGTGGGGGTAGAGCCGACTGACTTGGCCCCTTTTCTCCCTTCCTCCCTTTCCCTCAGCCCTTCTGGGCCATTTGAAAGCCACTGCTCTGCAGACCACTCCACTTTTAAGTCTTGCCTTGCTGGTTTGTCTCTTCACCATTCCTAATGGCTTCCTTAGTACCTTGGCCAGCATTAAGCATTCATTCTTTCTCTACTTCTCTCAGGCTCTTAGAGGGTCACATTTTTCCAAAGAAGCAAAACACTTTAACTTCCTCATCTCTGCCCAGCACTGTCACTATGTGAGGCTTCCTCTCACCTGCTTGTATTCCACCTGTTCATGACTTCAGGGATGGAGGCTCTGCTGAAATCGGCTGGCCAGCTGCCTGTATATCACCTGGCCTCCTCATAATGTGGGTGTTTTAAATAGAATGCATTTTTTTGGTTACTGGACAGTTGACAAGTTTTTTTTTCTCCCCAGAGAATTCTTTTTGGTAGCAACTGCCTTAGAGGAGCAGAAATGTTTCCACTTTGGGGAGGCCCAGGGTTCTAATGTGCCTTTTTAAGGAAGCAGAGTATTGGGCAGGATCTTCTGACAAGTCACATGGAGCCTTCCAAGCCAAGTTTCTGGAGTGGAGTTTCCTCAGCAGCTCTGGACCATCGGGGCTGATGCAGGAAGTCCCGCAGACTCAGGGCCTGTGGGCCTATGGATGTCTCTGTGGTCCATTTACTGAGGGTACCACAGACCTGGTCTCATGAAACACATGAAGCTTAAATTTCTAGGCCTCTCACTTGCATGGGTTCCTTCCAAGTCTTATTTTTCTCTCATTCTAAATAAATAATTACTTCCACAACTAATTTTATATTTATAATTTTTTTCTTTTTCTGAAAGAAAGCCTTCCAAACTGTATAAGCTTCAGGCCCCACAAAACCTGGATACATCCCTGGGAACCATGAACACCAAGCTCTCCCAGGGGACCGAGGGCCCCATGTGGTAGAGAATCTTCTTCTGTGAAATAGAGGCAGACATTCTCAACTCCAGAGCTTTCCCAAGCATTTGTGTGCTGTTCTGTCTCCAAAGCTGGCCAAGTGATCTGGTGGAAGGCAGGGAGGCCTAAGTTTTGACAGGCTTCTGCAACATGCATTTTCCATGGTGGAACTCTGAGGCAGAGGACAGCTGGAAACCCATGAGGTCAGGGAAGGGCTCCTTTCTCCTGGTTGTTCCTCTAGGGCCACATGGCTCTGTGCACTCAACCTTGGCTCAAGCTCTGTCTAATCTTCCTGGCAGAAGGAATCAGGACACAGTTCCTTCTCTCCAAGCTAGCTCTTCCATCAGGCCAGGACTCCTGATCTAGGCCTCAAGCTGGCAGTACTGCCATTTGACTGTGTAAATCCTAAATCTGGGTTTTAAGAGTCATGTTTTGCAAAATGGATGCATTTGCCTGTGGTTGGGACATTTCAGGACTTGAGCACTCAGTGCCTAGGACCCAGTAGTGCCCTAGATCTGCTCTTCCTCTCAGTTATCTCAACAGCCCTAGATATAAGTCATGTGAAAGACAGAGAGCAGACTCTTTCTGCTTTAAAATATGTAGGGGCTCTTCCAGATCAGAAAGTAGATTAAAACTACCCTGTAAAAATTCTCTTCCTGAATTCCTAAAATGAAAAAACAACCAAAACTCATCGAGTCAGTTCTGATTCACAGTGACCCCCTTTGGGTTTCCAAGGCAATAAATCTTCATGGAAGTAGATTGCCTAGTCTTCCTTCCACAGAGTGGAAGGGTTTGATCCAACAGCCTTCTGGTTCAGCAGTCAAATGCCTTAGGCATTGAGCCACCAGAGCACCTTCCTAAAATAAAAGAAAGTAGATAAAACCAGAAAAAGAAATTTACTTTCAGCAATCAATAAGAAAGGGGCATCCAATAAACTTCAAATTTGGCATCCAAGGAAAGATAGAAGATTCTGGAACGGCGAAGATCAAGACAGCACAGCTCTGCTCCCTCCCAATTCCCAGGGACTGACAAAATCCTGGACATTTACCTTCATGTTCCTGGCTCTGAAAGGAAGCATGTGTGAGTTGTGTCCATATCTTCTTTCTCTTCTGAATGAGTTATTAAAAAGCATGCTGGGAAAGAACAAGGGGAAGCAGGGAACACAGTCCACGGGGCTGACTTGGCAGATGGACATAAAGGCCCTAGAATGACATTTCCAACTAGGAAACTGATCCAAAGCCTAGGTTATTGCTCTCCTTGGACAAGATGAATAGTATCCTCCTCTCTAGACCCAATCAGAGGGCATAAGGCTCATGCAGAACATTAAACAGAAGCTCAGGATACGAACACATCCAGCTGCTTTGGCTGAGCTCTTCCCCTTCCCCTTCCATCCTTTCAGGCTACCAAAAAGGGTATGGAACTCAAATACCCAGCCTCACTCTTAGCTCACAGGGGAAAACAGACTGGTCTCAAACAGTAGGGAGATAGCAGCAAGCCCTCTCCCCTACATCCATGTTCCAGCAGTAGAAATCCGGTCTGGACAGAGCCACCAAAGCACAAGCAAGATGAAAATAAATGGTGGCACATCTAGGCAAACACAGCAACAAAATAAAGGGAAAACAGAAAGCAAAAGACAAGCCCCTCTCCCCCCAGAAAATCTTAAGGAAATGCCATATAACTGCTTTCCATTATAAAACAACTTAATGAGAACATGACTTTAATAAATCAGGGGCTCAAGAATGAGATGAAACCAAAGGTGTATTTAAGGTATGGCAGGTACGGCATGTGCCCTGGCACCACTTGAAGAGGGAGCACCACTGAGCAGTTCCTATTAACCCCGTATGGCTCAAAGCCCTTCCTCAAGCACAGGAGACATCCAGAGGAGCAGCGATGGGGGGAAGGCAGAGGGAGTGAACTCTTGGGTGCAAGTCCAAGGGGATGCCAGAAGAGGCAGAATGACATTCAGAGGCACCACAGACATGAAAGGCTTCTGACTGAGGCAGCTGGACTAGAAGCGGAAAGGTGCTTCTGCTGACGCCTCACTGCTATCAATGTCTATTCATCTTGAAATTAGAAGGGGGTGCAATTTAGAGATTGCCTTTGGGCACTCGAATTGGGGTAAGGTGCAATTTAGAGATTGCTCTGGGAGCTCATTACCTTCTTTAAGCCTTGGGATGAAACAAGAAAATGAGATGCAAAGGAAACAAACTGAGGACAGAAACAACTTCATTATAGAACAAATAAATTAGAACTAATAAGAAATGGAGTGGACCCAACTGAAACTCTAATTACTAAAGTGGGGCACTACACAAAACAAAGAAATTAAAGCAGTTAGATTTAATAGAAATGTAAGGCAGGCAAAGATGGTCCAACATAAGGATTAATTGATGTCCCTGAAGAAAAGAAACTAAAAATAGAGCCAAAAAGAATTTCCCAGAAATTTTTCCTAAAAAAAAAAAAGAAAACTGAAACTGCAGATTGAAAGAACATACACGTTCCTGGATAGCTTGTTTCAGAATGTTTAACACTAAGATATATCATAGTTAAGTTACTAAACTGAAAAGAAAAATTATGAAGAATGATTTCTTTAGGCATCCAAACTGGAAAAAAAAAAAAAAAAAGAAAAAGAAATCTTTCTACAAGGAGGGAAATTCAGGAAGCCTGTAATATTCCATGGGAAAGAAAGTGAGACTTGAGAATATTATACCCAGCCAAGATACAGTTTCAGTGTAAAGCCAACAGACCCTTCTTGGAATATAAAACAAAGCAAAACAAAAACCAGCTTGCTAATGAAATTCCTTATTCCTTTAAGAGATGAATTGAAATAAATTGGAAAGACTTTGGTAAAAGGATTAGTGATGAGCATTGAATTTATTTAAATCTAGAATGTATACCAAGTAACTATGGAATTATGCTTACAGAACAGAAAATGATTTTTAAAACCTAGACAATATAATGGGAGCTCTGGTAGCATAGTGGCTAAGTCACTTGCCTGCTAACCAGAAGGCTGACGGTTCAAACCCACCAGCCACTCCTCGGAAGGAAGGTTGGGCAACCCTACTTCCGTAGTGATACTGCCTCGGAAACCCAAGGAGGGGTCGCTATGAGTCGGGGCCGACTCGACGGCACATAACAACAACAACAACAGACAATATAATGATAATAAGTAACAAAAGTCAGGAGGCAGAGTCACAGAGATGGAGAGATGGAAAGAATCATGAGAGATAATCTCTCAAAGCAATGAATTCCATTGTTTCTATTTCTATTACACACACACACACACACACACACAATATTGTTGCTAGTTGCCATCAAGTTGACTCTAACTCATGGTGACATTATATACAGTAGAACTAAATGGTGCTTGGTCCTGTGTCATCCTCACAATCACCAGCGTGTTCCAGTCCGTCGTTGTAGCTCCTGCGCCACCACCCTGTGTTGGTTTGTTGTACAGTGGTGGCCTGTGTGTTGCTATGGTGGTAGAAGCTGTGCCACTGGTATTTCAAGTACCAGCAGGATCACTCTTGGTGGACAGGTTTCATAAGTGCTTCCAACTAAGACAAATTGGGAAGCAAGGCTTGGTGATCAACTGAAAATTAACCATTGAAAACCTTACGGATATGCACATGTACGCACATATAATTGAAAAGTGTAACTTTGAAAAACGACTCTACCCTCTTAATGTTTCTCATAATTTTTGTTTAATCTCAGAGAGATCTTTTAGGAAGTAATATGTCCTGTGGTCAAGAAACATTCTTTGAAGTTTAACTCCTCCTTTTGTTTCACTTCAGTTTTTTTTTTCTTTTAAACTCAAGTAAAAGGAAATTAAATACTTGTATTAAAATAGTACCTCTGTGATGGTCTGAATTGTTATAAAATAGTTCTAGTATCTTTTTTCCTATGTTCCTATGCATAGAAAACTTTCTGGGATGATGTAAACATAATATTCATGACAGACATTTCTGAGTGATGGGATTAGAATCATTTAAACTTTTTGGCATTGTTTCAATTAATTTAAATGTACATATATCATTTATAAAATCATGTGATTTTTTTTTTTTCCCCAAGAGGACAGGCTAAGAAATTATCTGTGGTTGAGTCTGAATGGTGGTATGTGAATGATTATTTTCTTGCTTCTTCTTTTTTATATTTTGATTTTCCAATAAATAAATAAAACGTTTAAAGTATTGGGAAACAAAAATTCAGGCATCTCACAGGCACAGAATAAACAGCCCAACTACTGACTTGGCAGAAAAAAAATTGCTGTTGTCTCCTACTATCTACATCTGTTCTCCTTATATTTTATGGAATTTTTAGATGCACACAGAGTGGCCAGAATAAAGACCCCATTTCCCAGGTCTGGCCAATGGGATATAAGTAAAAGTGCCATGTGTCAGCTTCTGGAATCACTTGAGAGTGTTTATCACTTCATTCCCTCCTGCTGCCTGGAATACAGATATCACCATATTGGACCATGATGAGATCAAGGCCATTCAAAGCAAAGCAACAAAATAGAAGGTGTGTATGCCGAGCATCACATCAGCCCTAGGCTATCTTATCTACCTGAATAATGTGAGAAAGAAACTTCTATCTTGTTTACCTGTTATTTTTGGATTTTTAGTGCTTAAGGCTCTGGTGGCATAGTGCCTAAGGCACTTGACTGCTAACCAGAAGGCTGGTGGTTCAAACCCACCAGCCACTCCTCAGAAGGAAGGTTGGACACTCTACTTCCGTAGTGACACTGCCTTGGAAACCCAAGGAGGGGTTGCTATGAGTCAGCATCAACTCGATGGCAATGAGTTTGGTTATTTTTGAGGGAGAGGAGCAAATGGTTAAACTCTTAAGTGCTAACCAAAAGGTTGGTGGTTCAAGTCTACCCAGAGGTATATCGGAAGACAGTCCTGGTGACCTACTTCTAGAAAATCAGCTATTGAAATTCCTCTGGAGCACATTTCTATTCAGACACACGGGAATCACCCTGAGTCAGAATCAACTTGACAGCAAGTGGTTGGTATTTTGGCTTCTCTGTCAACCCCCACGGAACCTAATCTTAACTCAGCCACAGACCTATATACATATGTTGGAGATGACTCGACGGCACCTAACAACAACAGAGATAGAGGTGCAATGGTTAAGTGCTCAGCCATTAACCAAAAAGTTGGTGGTTTGAACCCATGAAGTGGCTCTATGAAAGAAAAACTCCTGATTATAGCCAAGAAGACCCTATAGGGTAGTTCTGCTCTGTTAAATGAGTTGGAATTGACTTGATGGCACACAACATGAAGTCTGTGATACCACTGGCATTGTACGTCATCAGGGAAAGATGAAACAACTGGCTTGGCATGGGGGCAAAGGAAATCCCATTCTTAAGTCACAGATGGCCCTAACTGTGACAAGCAAATTTTAAAAAATTTTATAAGAAAACACAAAGAGAATAAATTTATGAACTTAAGGTAGGAAGGATATATATTTTTTAAGAGACAAAAGGTAAAAGCATAAAGGAAATAATAAGTCAATTTGATAACATCAAAATTTTAAACTTCTGTATGAGGAAAGAACTATAAACAAGAGTAGAAGACAAGCAACAGGCCAGAGGGCAGCATTTCCTGGAGTGAAGTCCATCATGTATGAGTTCATGTAGGCTGAGGGGGTGGGCCGGGTCAAACAAGTTTGGGGAGAACGGCATATTTCATTTTCCTCTCAGTTAGTGACAATGCATGCTGGAGTAACTTATCAAAACCTCTGAGGATTTCTCAGAAACCTTCTTCCTGTATGGAACTCAGCATTCCCCAGAGTTATTTGACTGTGGGATGTGTGTGTGTGTGTGTGTGTGTGCGCACGCGCATGCACAACATCTATGAACTTCCTCTCTGGATGTAGAAGGAACACCTGGAAATGCTGCCATAAGGAATAAAGTTGCCTCATGTAGGAAATGATTGTTATATTCACTTTTGTGTCCCCATAGTTCTGACCAGCAGCAGCATCAGAAAAACGGAGGAGGAAGAGGAGAAGGAAGAGGAGGAGAAGATAAATAAAAAGAAGTTTGGGGATTTGGTAATAGGAATAAATTCTAGTGAAGTGAACACATCCTAAGAGAAGGAAGTCAGCTGTAATCTGGGATTTTCCTCCTCAAAGCCACTGGCTGGTGCTGCTAGAAGTGAATGTTTTGAAGCATACCCAATTAGAGAGAAAAGAGCATTTTGAAGATAATTTAGGATGGATTTCAGGGAGTTGTAATGCAGAAAGTGACAAGTTAGTTGGAGCTCATTTCTTGACAGTTATAGGAAAAGAAAAAGGAAACCTCAGACATCTAGGATGATCAATTCAACACTGATTGACTCCCCACCCGTCAACCCCAGGGCTCTGACATCAAGGCCTGTGTATTCTAGAGAGGGAGATTTTAGTAGTATTTCAGGTACAGTTTAAAGTTATTTACTTATTTTATATAATTTAATCCTGTGACATAGGTACTATAATTATTCTCACTTTTAGGATGAGGAAAGGGAGGCACAGTTAAGTAATTTACTTAAGGTTAAAAAGCTTGCAAGGGGTGGAGCAGGATTCCAACCCAGGCTGCTCCCTTAACCACTGCCCTGTTCTACTTTTTTTGCAGATAACTACAATACAGCCCGTGAAACACCACCATAGAGAGAGGAACAAAATGAAAATGATTAGTCAGGAAGGTTTGGTGGGATGTCAGCCCACTTCGGTAACAAGAGGCCTGGGAGAGAGTGGAGGGGAAAGCCACGGTGGGGTGAGAAGGTCACTAGCAGAACACCCAATGGAAGGGGTTGGAAGTGGCTACTTTTAAAGCAGGTTGTGCCAAGTCCAGATGTGGTTTTTGGACACCTCCAGGAGCTCTGATGTCCCAGTGTGTAAGGCATTATTAGACTGCTAACCAGAAGGTTGGCGGTTCAAACCCACCAGGCGCTCTGCAGAAGGAAGATGAGACAATCTACTTCCATAAAGACTTACAGGTTTGGAAATTCAAATGGGGGTCGCAATGAGTTGGAACGGATTCTATGTCAGTGGGTTAGTGCACACAAGTTTCTGGCAGGAGGGATATGCCAGGTTGTTTCTCAGGAAGATAGGGAGGTGTGGAGGTTGGACCTACCTTGGATGAGGCCAGTGGAGAGGCAGGTATAAACCTTGTCATACACCCCAAAAAACAGCAGAGAGAAAAGCAGAGGGAAAGGAAAGAAAAGAAGGAATTAAGAGGATTTGACTCTGGATTTCTTGTGGATAAGTGAGAAACACACCAAACATGCCTCCGTTTTGGACAGGGGTGTCAGTTTTCTGAATTTTGTGCACATTTTGATTAGCAGAGAGAATGTGATAAAGGTACGCATTTGAGAGCAGTGGTCGTCCTCTTTGTACAATGCCAGGGCTCCATTAAGAAGTCACCCCAAGCCTTTGTGGCAAGCAGACTGATGGTCATTTGCAATCCAATGCCTTACGTTGAGTTCTGCTTTACTATCGCATGATTCCAGGACTGAACTTAGTTAGCATCCTGTACGTTCGTTGCGCAAGGAGTCGAAGGCTGGTCCCTTGCCCAGGAAGGCTGCCGGGCAGGACTTGCGGGTCCCGCCCGGGTTCGCGTCCTGGCTCGGACCAGAGCATCAGGTGGGGCCCAAGGCACGCAGACAAGACTGAGGCGGCCTCTCTCGGACTCGACCTGCTTCCTGCAAGTCATCGACACTTTGGCCAGTGGTCCCAGAGCACATGCAGGCTCCAGGGGGGTGAATGCTGCTTGTTAGGAGAGACCCCCACAGGGCTCACGCAGCGCTCCCTTCCCCTCCCCACGGAACGGGCTTTCTAGCTCCAGGGCCCGACTCACCTCCACCCAGACTCGGCCCCAGCCTCCCAGGGACATGCAGTAGACTGGTGGGCACCAGCTCCCAGCCTCTGGACCCCAGGCACCGCCCTCCTGGCCCCCCAACTCACGAACTACAAGTCCCAGCAATCCTCGCAGCTTGCACCTCGTGCCTCGCAGCGGAGACCCCCGGCAGTCCAAACTGCGGGGCTCCGGCTGCGCTCGTGGCCGGGCCGGGCCGGGAGTGGAGGCCGGTCCCGCGGGCGGGGGCGGGGGCAGCTCCGCGGCTTCTCCCGCCGCCGCCGCCAAGGGGAGTTTCCAGGAAGTGGCCATATTGGATCCATTCAGCCGCAGCCGCCCGGGCGGAGTGCGTCCCGCAGCCGGCTCGTCCCCGTCGCGGCCCCGGCGC
>NW_006921699.1:3066672-3084126 GCF_000298275.1 Orycteropus afer afer | reverse complement strand
CTGGCCGAGGGGCGCGAGCGGGCTGTCAGAGCCGCGCGGCCGGGCCCCGACGTCCAACCGGCTCCGAAATACCCGGAACGCACTCCCCGTGGCACTAGCCCGGGGTCCCGGAGTCGGGCGGTGAAGGCTTGCCAGGTGACTGCCCCGGGTCGCCCCCCTCGGGTGCAGGAGAGGCAGGCCCCCTTTCGCTGAGAGGAGCGGAGACACGCCTGGCTCCGGGCAGGTGCGAGGACAGACTGGCGCCCCGGGGCAGGCGAGGAGGGCCTGGGGTACTCCGCACCCCCGTCCCCCAGGGTATTCGGCACAGCTGGGGAGATTCCTAGCGCGCAGGTGCTGTTGGATGGGCACGCACAACCGGTGAGGATGAAGCCCTGGGGGCCTGAGGGAGCCCATCCAAAAGAGCTCGGAGCATTTGCAGACTTGGGTCCCAAGGCCCCTGGGCCTGCCTTTCGTTCCTTCCTTGCCTCCGGGCCTGGATCCTGGGTGCGACTCCAGGCAGGTCCGGCCTCAGTGGTCGGGTCTGCGGCAGCCATTCCCCAAGAACTGGAGCGATTCCAGATCCAGCCTCGTGGGCATTTGCTTGGGCCCAAGTCAGGGTCTGCCCTCTGCAGGGCTGACGTCCCCGGTGGCCTCTACAGGGGTCTCGGTGGGCCTAAGCCCACCAAGAGTCAACTTCCTAAAGGTTTTTATAATTTACCCAGGAGGAGAGAGGCCTTTTGGGGGTGGTGTCTGCACGTCCCCTGGTGTCTGGGGTTGGATCTGGGTGTGTCTGGGAGGCTGGGCTGTGACAGTGAAGGAAGCTGTGTCCTCTTGCCAGCATGTGAGGCCCTGGTCTAGGGGAGGGGGAGAGAGGGCTCAGGGCCTCTGGGGGAAGGAAGGGGGGTAATGCTGAATAGGAGACCTATAATGAATTGGTTCTGGAGCTAAATTAGGGAGCCAGGACTTATGTAATTAATGCTATAAATACCGTCATCTGAATTTATATATGTAAATTTTCCTTTTAATCTGAAAATACATTTGTTGGTCTACTTTGGAAATATGCATAACTAAAGCAGGAGCTGCTGGCTTCAAAATTTCTAGGCTGGAGTGTTTGTTTCTGGTGAGGAGGGGAACTTTGTGTCTGTTAATTAAGTTTACTTGAGGAACAGATTCAGAGGTTGGGCAAATTGCAGATTCACCTCACCCTTGCTCTGTAAATTGGAATTTATATGTACCTGAGGAGGGCAGCATCTGAATCCTCATGGACCTTTTGGTTAGCTGGAGACCAAAAGACCTGGGAGTATTTGCATGTCTCTCTGTGTGTGTCCATGAATGGGGTACATTTTATATGTCCTGCTGACCAGAAAGTTATGTCTGGGTCTTTGTCTGTGACCAGAGGACACTCTAACAGTTGGTCGTGCAAGTGGGAACTGTGTATAGAGTAACTGGAACTAGACTGCCTGGTGTGAATCCTAGCTGCTACTTACTGGCCCTGTAACCTTGGGCAGGTTATTTAACACCTTGTTTTTCTCATCTGTAGGATGGGATAAAAATATCACCTCCCTCTTGGGTTATTTTGAGGCTCCAGAGAGATAATGCAGGTGAGGTATTCAGAGCAGTGTCTGGCACATGGTAAGGATGCAGTAAATGGCACATGACACCTGCTATCAGTGGTGGATGAAGATACTGACCCTCTGTGTATATGGGCAGCAGAGAGTCATGTCTGCTTTGTTACACACTATGCTCCCCAGGGGCTTCTATCACTATGTATTCAGAAATTGCCCTCAGAGCCTAGAGGCCTGGCTGTGCTGCTAGGCTGAGGACTGGAGGGCCCTTCCCCTCCACTTCCCGTATTTGTTCTTGGACCATTTCTGTGAGGACTTTGGTTATTATCCCCATGATGGGCTGAGGCATAGAGAAAGGACTGACTCTGAAAAGGGTATAGAGCCTGAGCTCAGGGGCCTTGGTTACTATGCCAGGTTAAGCTGGATGGATGGACGCCTTCCACGCCCTCCACACTCTGGGCTGTGAGTCTACTGGGTGGACTTGGACAGGGTTGGATATGGGTGGAGACCTTGGGTGGAGTTTGGCCTGAATTTAGGAGTCTGGACTCCATTCTCCCCCACCTCCACCCCAAGCTTGTCATCATGGGAAAAAATCATCTCTTCCTCTCTTGCCCTTACTTTATCTGTCCTTGATATAAAATGCATACAGTCATACTGATATTCTTCAAAGAGCTCATGGAAGGTTAATTACTGTTGAACACACGTTTGGAGATATACCTAGGCGTCTCGCCATCTCCAGGGAACACTAGGTCACTCACTGACTATGATGTGAAGTAGTGTCTATGAGACTATGGCCTCACGGGTCTGGGGCAGGTCTGTACTGCTCCTTCGCTCATCTTAGACCAGCCCTGGAGGTCTCAGATCTGTCCTGACCTGGAGGCCTGGCATCAGTTGCCCTCTGTACTTTGAGATCAGTATGTGCTGGGTTCCCATTTCTCTTTCACAAATCCTCCCTGTGGACTCAAGCACACCACTAACAGGTCTTTTTCTCTTGCCCACATAGCATAGTGTAAGCACCACTGGCCCAGAAGCCTTTGTGTCCTGGTTTGGCCCTGCTTAACCCTAGATCAGCCGTGGGGTTGAGGTCAACGTCTGTGCATGCATGTCTGGGATAGCCCTCTGGGGACTTTCTGTTGTCTCTTGCACTCTTTGGGTAGCTAGACTACTGTCTAGTTAGCTCTGCCCTGCTTCTTACTGAGGCCCTGACTCAGGGCTCATTCCTTCTTACCCCCAAGGACCATCTCTTGTGTTTCTCCTGTCAGAGCGTCATGGGCCAGGGTTTGTTTAGGGCCTAGGGGAAGGGATGTGAGAGGGAGAGAGAAGAAGCATGCAGCACAGCATCCTCACGCCTGGCATTTCTCACAGCCACACACCCCCCATCTCCGCTTATCCCTAGTACCATCTGTTACTTCCGTTGTCACCTCTGTAATCTTGACACTTACCCAAGAAGCAGGCTATTTGGGGAGTGCCTATTCCCTCTCCAAAGCAAGAGCTAGTGGGGGCGGAAGATAGGAGGCAGCTCCCCCAACCCATGTGGGGGTCAGGGCTCTGCTGGAGCATGAGACCTCCCTGTACTGTGAAAATGGCCAGTAATCATCTCACTGAGTTGTTTGCAGAAGTGAGAGCTGAGTAAGAGACATCTATGCAGCTCTCAGTGCCTGGTGATATCAAAGCGTCATAAGCGAGCACCACCTACAAAGCTACAGCACTGCCGCTTCCCTTGGGTCTGCCCTGCCCTCCCACCCTCCTGGCACTATGCCATGGTCACTTTAGGAAGGTCTGCCTGGAACTTTGATTAGAATGGACCAGAGTGAAGAGGCTGGTGGGAAGGCCTTGGGAACCCAAGGAGCCACATGATAAGGGACTAACCAGGGTAGGAACAGAGAGGGGTTCAAGGAGGGGATTGTTTCTAGTGCCAACGAGAAGGGAGAATGGATGGAGGCAGGGATGCGAGGGCCTGACTTTAGTCATAGGCATTAGATGGTGGAGTGTGTCTGTGTGTGTACTAGATGCTTTGTGCCTACTGTCTTGTTGATGCCAACAGAATTTGGTTAGGCAAGGTGAAGACTCAGGTCATTAGCCAAGACAGGGTGGGCCCAAGACTCAAACCCCAGCACCAGAGTACTCCCTGGGGTGGCAGAGAGTGTGCAGTCCCCTGAGCTTTGAGTCCTAGGATGGGCTAGGTGTAGGCATGTGTTTGGAGCAGTGACTACATACCATGAATATCTCCGTGGCTTGGGTCCAGTGCCGGAGGTGAGCAGCTGCAGGATGACAGAACACAGGGGCTGAGGGTGACCTCCTTCTGTGTGACCCCTCCAGCATCTCCTTCCTACCTCTGTGCTGTCAGCTTGGAGCTCAGGAGCTGTAGGCAAGGCTCCCAGGCATAGGCTCTGCCAGACAACCAGGTGTGGAGCTGTGCAGGCAAGAGGGAGACACGTTTGCCTGGGGGAGGGCTGCCTTCCGAGGCCGCCATGCCCTCCTGGTAGAGCTTAGGTGCTCTTCGCTGGCTTCCTCAGGAGCCGTCTGTATCCTCAGAGCTCATGTGAGGAACCATGGTTGGGAAGGGCAAGGGCATCTTAACTGTAGTTACAGCTACCTCGGTGCTTTTGAGGCAAGTTAGATACTCTCCTTCTCAGAACACTTGGCTTCCAGGTGGTTCTTGGCCCCTATCATGGAGGCCAAGTTGGAGGGACAGAAGCAGAAGGAGGGAGTAAGCATCCACTTCTGATCGTAGCTGCCTGGCTGTTCTTTGAGGTGCTTCTTGGGCTCAGGCCACCTGGGCTTTGGGCTGACAAGGGACTATGGGTATGGACCCTATTCGTGTCTCCTCACTATCCACGACTGTGAGGCCGTGGATGTGACCTGACACTGCTTGGTGAGTGAGGTGAGTGACAGAGAAGTATAGCTGCACTGCCCTAAGCTGCCTCTGGCCCATGCTGGTGCATATTTCTGCCCCTTTCTAGTCTATCTTGGGGTTGGAGGGAAGGCTGTTACGTATGGATAGAGGGCACCATTGCGTCTCACCTTCCCCTTTCTGTGTGTGGAATAAAGGCTCTGGTGGCGTAGTGCCTAAGGCATTGACTGCTAATCAGAAGCCTGGTGGTTCAAACCCACCAGCCCTCCTCGGAAGGAAGACTGGGCAATCTACTTCCATAGAGATACTGCCTCAGAAACCCAAGGAGGGGTCGCTTTGAGTTGGAACTGACTCAACAGCAGTGAATTTTGTTTTTTTTTTTTTTTTTTTGGTTTTCTTTCTCCAGAGAAGCCCAGACCACTCTGGCAAGCTTGAAGTGGCTGCCGCCACGGTCCCTAAACCAAGTGAGGAAGTATGAACACCTGGGATTCCAGTACCTTTGAGGCCAGGAGCACCTTCTCCATCTGCTCTGCTCTGGGCTGGACTACTCCCTTGCAGGTGGCATAGCCAAGAATGTGTCTATGTCCTAGGCCTTGGAGGGGGGAACAGGGGAGGAGCAGAGACCAGCAACTGTGTTCGTAGCTTCCTGGAAACCTGATCTTGACATGAGAAGTGTGAAACAAACCAATCAAAACCAAACCCTGTTGCTATTGAGTTGATGAGGCAGTCTGCTTCTGTAAAGATTTACAGCCTTGCAAACCCTATGGGGCAGGTCTAGCCTGTCATACAAAGTGGTTATGAGTTGCAATGGATTTGATGGCAATGGATTTAATCTTTAGGGAAGCAGACTGCCACCCAGAGAGTGGCTGGTGGGTTCAAACTGCTGACCTTTCGGATAGCAGCCAAGCACTTAACCACTGAGCTATCAGAGATTCTTGTGAAACAAACCATTCCAGATTAATAAGCTGCAGCTTGTCTATCCATGGGCAGAAAGGGAGAAAGTGGCTCAGGCCTCTGAAGTCTGTTTGCAGAGAGAAGGGAGTATCAGGGTCAGGGGAGGTGGGTGGCCTTGGGCTCTTTCGAGTAGTTTTGCTTCCAGAGTTCCTTCTCTTCTCAGGATAGGATGGGGATGACTGGCCTTGTGAGAGTGACTGGAGGCCTCTCTCCTAGGGCCCAGCTACCATGTCTCCGTTACTATGCTCTCTGCCATCATGAAGGTTGATGCCTGGTTATATGTTCTCCTAAGAGCAGTTCTCTTGTTCCCAGATGCCATTTTGGTTTGGGATATCCTGCCTCCATCTCCCCTCCTGGCCCATTGTAGCAGCATCTTCACTCTCACCCTCTCATACACATCCCTTTGGTTATTTCCCGTAACCTTTGACTTGGGCTTAGAGGCTTGCTGTGGAATCCTGGGACCAGAGCCTGAGCCTTTCCTGGGAAAATTCCTGGGATTCCTTTCCGGGCTCAAGGACAGTTGTGCTTGTGACCATGGGTTCTGGCCAGAGGCCCCTACTCTGGCTATTTAAGGCCCAAGCTACTTAGAGTGGCTGCAGTGGGGGGTAGGGTGGTTCGTGCCAGGAACAGGGGTGGAGAAGACTCCCAGCTGTGCAATGATTCCTGGGTCCATTGCTCAACAACTTGATAGGACCTCCCCCAGTGCTGGAAGTCTCCTGGGAAGTGGGCTGCCTGTCAGGGTGCCTAGAGCACAATTCTGGGCATGGGAATCCAGGTGGAGAACAATAGCTGAAGTCCATGGCACCAGTGAACCTTGTGGAAAGCCTGGGGTAGGTTGAGGGGCTGGTTTTTGTGTAGGATTCGGACACAAAACGTACTTTGGTGGAATCTATCCCCTCCACTCCCGTCCACCCCAGTGACCAGCCTAGTTTAAGAGGTCTGATCTCAGGAGTCTTTATTCACCCACAGCCTCCCTGGCTCTGTTGGTTCAGACTTTGAGCTCATGTCCAATTCCTTCTGGATAAGAGCCTGTTTTTGTTTGGGAACCCATAAAACATGATTTCTCCCTAAATCCCATTTCTTGATAAAAGGGACAGTTCCCCTTGGCCAATGATTAGAGCCGCTCCAGAAGGCACAGACAGCACATTTCCTGATGGGGAAGAGGACGCCCTAGTTATCCACTTGACTGCATAACAAAATGCCCTTCTCTACTTTATTCTGGATGGCCAGGAGAGGGGGAGCACAGGCAGCCTGGGCAGCTAGTATTTTGGTTAGTATCTTTGATGTGCCAAAGAAATGATGACACACACGCCTGGGGCCTGTCTCAGGAGCCAAACACTTACTAGTGATTAGACAGGGGGAGAATGGCCCTGTGGAGTTTCCCATTGTAAGTGTGTGTAGAGCTCCAAGCTGCTAACCTGCTCTCTGTCCTGAGGCTTTGAGGGCAGCAAGAAGCCCCTGAGTGAGCTCCCCAGGGAGCTGGGTATGGAAAGGGCTAGAAGCCTCTCGCCAGGGTCCGAGGTAGGTTGTCCAGCCTGGAGGCTGCTTCACCAGCCTCCTGTAGGTCTCCATGCCCCAGAGAGCAGTGGTGCGTTGTCCTACCCACTCACTGTTCTCTCCCACCAGACTCAGTTTGCAGACTATCTGAGCTGTGGGCCGGATGCAGTCCTCAGACGAGTTGTTTTGGGCCCTCATGATATTCTAAATTTGTATTGGTTGCCAAAATTTAAAAATTAGGGGATTTCACATAAAAATCTAGATTTCTGGGTTTTCTTGTAAAATTGGGAGATCTGGCAGCACTGGGCTGGCTTTCTTAAAGTTGACTAGAGTCATGGAACCATGGCTACCGTGGATTGAGCCCAGGCTCTGCAGTTCCCCACAGTAGTCCTCACCTCTCCCTAGGAGACCCCCACACTGGGCTAAGTCAGTGACTGTCTTTCATCCAGCAGCTAGCAGAATGATGTGACAAAGTATGGGCTTTGCATCATGCTGTTTCTGTTCAGATCCTGGCTTTACACTCCTTAGTGGTATGGTCTTGGGCAAATTACTTAACTTCTTGGTGCCTCAGTTGTCTCACGTATACAATGGAGATAATATTACAGCCTATCTCAAAGGGCTGATGATTAGAGTAGCACAGAATAAGCACTCAGTACATATTCTTTGGTCTTCCACTGTGATCGAGTTGATTCCAACTTGTAGCAACGCCATTGAGTTTCCAAGACTGTATTTTTTTTTTTTTTTTTAATTATGATTTGGGTGAAAGTTTACAGAGCAAATTCACTTTCCATACAGCAGCTCACATACACTTTGTCTCATGACATTGACTATAATTTACCACAATGCAACAGCTCCCCTCCCACTTCCTCCCCATTGTTACCTCTTCCCTGTGTCCTTCCCTCCATGCACTCCTGCCCCCTGAGCTGTCTCTCTGGGCATACACAGCCCTTCTATTATCCCATGATTGATCTCTCCAAGAAGTGTTTCTGCCTAGTATAAATGTTCAGCCCATATGCTTGTCTTTTGTTTGGCTGGAAGCCACAGGAGTGGGTTCAATTCCAGACCTGAAGGGCAGCTAGGGGCCATAGTTTCAGTGGTTCCATCAGGCTCTATCAGACCAGCAAACCTGATCCCCCTCCCTTTTTTTTCAAATGGTTTTGAATTTTGTTCCACATTGTTCTTCCACTCTACTGAGGATCTCCTACATAGATCCCCCTCTGAGTGGTTGACAGTGGTAGCTGGGCACCATCTAGTTCTTCTGGTCTCATAGTCATACAGGCTGAGGATCACATGGTGTACCAGTCGCTTGGACTAATAGTTTCCATGAATCTTTGGTTTTCTTCATTTTTCTTTGCCCTGCACAAGGAGAGACGTATCGTTGCATCTAGATGGCCACTTGCAAGCTTTTAAGATTCCAATCACTACTCACCAAAGTAGGATGTGGAACAATGTTTTGTGTAGTATGTTATGCCAATTGAGCTTGATGTCCCCTGTGACTATGGTCCCAAGCCCACAGGTTCAACTATTCATTCCCTCTGGGTAGCTGGCTGTGGCCTAAAAGTGACTACAACCTTGTCCCTTGTCAGATCTACTACTACATGGGAATTCTTACAGAACATTTCAATACACTTGTATAAACATTGTCTGCCAACCCTACACATGGTCTTGGGCACAAGGCTGTAAATCTTTATGGAAATAAGTTCCCTTATCTTCCTCCTTTGGAGCAGCTGGTGGGTATGAACCACTGACCTTCTGGTTAGCAGTCAAATGCATTACCCACTGTGCCACCAGTTACCATTATTATTGTTACTGTCCTGCTCCTCTTTCTCCATTTACATTATCTGTCTGACTTCTGTGGGTGTTTGAGTTTAAACTGAATCAGACCAAGCCTCTGAGGGTAAGGATCTGGTGTCTTTGTATTTTCATTCTCGGCAGCCATCCCAGTGTCTGGCACACAGCAGACATCCAGAGAGTATGTGCTGAGTGACTAAATGAGTTGGAAGCCTTCAAAGAGCAGGAGAGGCAGTGATTTGGAGCAAGAACTTGTCCTACTCTCAAATCCCTGTTCTGTCTTAGTGAATTCCCTAGCTTCTGTATACCTGGTGGCACAATAGTTAAAGCACTCGGCTGTGACCCAAAAGGTTTGAATCCACGAGCCGCTCCACAGGAGAAAGATATAGCAGTCTGCTTCCATAAAGATTTACAACCTTGGAAACCATATGTGGCAATTCTACTCTGTCCTATAGGGTTGCTGTCAATCAGAATGAACTCGATAAGAATGGGTTTGATGTTGGGTTTCTCAGTTTTCTCACCTATAAAATGGGGATAATATGGTGTCTGCCACACAGGGTAAGGAAAAGATTCAGTGAGAGACCAGATGTAGTTCAGGCATATGTTGGTCCTCAGTGAGGCATCGATGTCGTCATTTGCCACCCATTCCTTTGTCTTGGGTGCGCACACAGAGACGCTTCACGTGCACACTTCCCCTCCTTGCTCTCCTTGATTTCTCTGTTCCTCTGCGTCCAGAGAGTTTCACTTTGGAGACTGAAGCAGTAAAGATGCAAGTAATATGTAACTCAGTTAACTAGCTTGAGTAATAAAGGAGATATATGGCTAGAGGAGCCCTGGTGGTACAGTGGTTAAAGCACTCAGTTGTTAACCAAAAGGTCAGCAGCTGCTCCATGGGAGAAAGATGAGGCAGTCTGCTTCCATACAGATTTATAGATATGGAATCCATATGGGGCAGTTCTACCCTGCCCTGTAGGGTCGCTATGAGTTGGAATTGACTCGATGGCAGTGAGTTTGGTTTGGTTTGTTTTATGACTAGAGGGAAAGGGAAAATCTCAGACACATAGCAGACACTGGTTCTCTGTGTGATTTTCTCAGCTCTGCCATACTCTGTGAGTGGGTTTCAGCCTCGGGCTGGGACACCCAAGATGATCACAAAGGTCCAACCTGGATCACTTGCCTATAATCTGAACCACTCAAGAGATCATGCTTATTGGGTTGGGACTATCAGGACTCACCCCTGGAGTTGGAGCTGGGGTTTTACTCACCAAATTGCAGGGCTAGTAGCCAGTGGGGTTCTTTTCTGAGTCAAGTGGTGGTAGCTGAGCAGTGTACAGGATGTGTCTGTGGCTGCTGGGTTTTGCTAGGCTGTGACCCCCACTCAGGTTAGCAGAGACACCTGGAGCACTCACCCTAGAGAAAGCAGTGTATTTTGGATCACATGCTGTTAGTGCCAAATATGTGATCAGGGCATTTGATTAGTGGAGGAATCAGTTCTCAGAGAAGCTGGAGAGATCAGATGGGTCTTCTAAGCCCAGGGAACAACATTGTCGCCCTCTAGGCCAGTGGTCATTCGGCTGTGAGTATGTGTGTGTGTGTGTACGTGTGGGCATGTGTGCCAAGAATGTGCATTCCCCCTGCCCTGAGTCCCCTGTGTGATCATCGTCCCAGGTTTTGGGCCCCTGGAATGACAGAGTACAGCCTGGGTAACAACTCGGGGATGAAGACCTCTTGATACCCCATACACTTCCACAGAGTGTGTGGGCTGTGAGTAAAGGGTCAAGCAGAGGGTTGCTGAGCATGAATAGGTGGCTTCTGTGGGAGCCCTGAGTGCTGCTCTTGGTCCCTGGAGCCTGGAACTGTAAGAAAGTAGGGAAAACTCAGGAATAGGGTGGCTTCTGTTTCTTTCCTAAGTGCTTCTCATTGGGGTGTGTGTGTGTGTGTGTGTGTGTGTGTGTATGGTTTTCAGACACAGCTGACTTGGTGAGTTTTGGCGGCAGACTACAGGATGTTGGATTATAACCTGATTGTGTCACCCTTGGAAGAAGATGATGAATAAACACATAGCCTTCTCTGCAAATGTACCACGCCTTAAATTTTGGAGATTTTTAGTCTCGCCTGAAAATAAAAAAGCTCTAGGCTGACTGTTTTGTCCTCCATTTGATCCTCAAACTACCAGGAGCAGGTGGAACAGAAACTAAATAACGAAGCTCTATGTAAGATGGACAGACACCCCTGGGCCTTGATGCTGTAGCAGTTGAAGATGGTGTTCTGTATAGAGGTAGTGTCGTCTAGCATGTTGGGCATAGTGATGGCAGGGTGGGAAAACCTGACCACCCCACAATCTGCAGCTAACTTTGAGAAGCTTATGGACTAGTTAGAGGACTAAGATGCATAAAAAGAAAATAACTAATAGGTATCATTGCCAAGTGAAGGGTCTGAAATATAGTAGGTACTTGGGGGCCAGGTCAGAGCAGATGCCAGGGTAAAGCAAAGCTCAAGAGCCCAGGGAAGGGGCTGAATTTGAAAAGTGGACCAGAGTTAACCTTCCATAGGTTAACTGAGCCTTCAAGGGGCCCTGCAGTGCAGTGAATTACTTAATACGGCCTTTCTAGTCATAGTCTTTGTAACTACCACCAAGTGACTGGGTAAACCAAAAAAACCAAACCTACTATCATTGAGTCGATTCCAACTCGTAGCGACCCCCATTGGGTTTCCAATGTGGTAAATCTTTATGGAAGTAGATTGCCCAGTCTTCCTTCCATGGAGTGGCTGGTGGGTTTGAACCACCAGCCCTCTGGTTAGCAGTCAGATGCTGTAGGCACTGAGCCACCAGAGATACTTAAATGACTTGGAAGGTCTATGCAAATGTGAGTTGCTTGAGGCCCACCAAAGGGGTTGGATAGCTTGCTAATAATGTAAATAAGGGTAAAAAATAGTACCCTTGTATGGGTGGGACCATGGAAATAAAGTATATGAAACCTTAATGTGAAGATTGGTCAGTTTTTCCATCCCCCTAGACAAAATGAGCTATCCTAGAGGAGGAAAGAGGAGATCTCACTATTATCAAGAAAGAAGAGCCAGGAGTGGAGCATTTCCTTTGCACCCGAGATCCCTGTGCTGAACTTCCTTGACCCAGGAGAAAGAGAAAGAATGAGAGAGCTATAACACTTTACTGAGACATGACGGAAGGCAAGAAGCAGTGGCAGAGAAACAGCGGCAGAAGACCCAGCGGGAGACATCGCATTGGGCTTCTGGAGCTAAAAAGCTGAGTGCCTATGGGCAGGAGGCTTCCTGGCAGAGTAGGGTGCCTCTAGGCACTTTAACAGAGCTGAAAGAGCTTTGTAACACTTCCCTAAGCAGGGCAGAGGCCAAGGAGCTACGGGGCTGAGAGGCTGAGGACCAGAGAGAGGCCTGCCTGTGGCATGGCTGAGAAGAGGCTATCCTGATCCAAGAGGTATATTTTGAGTCGTGTCTGATCCTGAATTGTAACCTGTTACTTCCCTAATAAACCCCATAATTGTGAGTATTATCTGTGAGTTCTGTGTGGCCATTGCAACAAATTATTGAACCCAGCAGAGAAATAGAGTGCTGTAGGAGAGACCGTTGGTGTCAGAAATGGTAAAAAGGTTGGAATGTGGAGGCATGTCTGACCTTCACCCCATAGGAATCAGCCTTGGGCTGTTGATCTCGGTCCTTGTACCCCCTTGTGAAGTTAGAAGAGGTCAGAGGACACTGCCTCCATGCTGTTTTTACAGGTCCCCATACTGTGTGGATCTGAAATGCCATGCTAAGGGATTTGGACATGACCCAATGTACCCTATGCTTCATTTACTCTCTTTGAGGTGGGCATCAGTGAAAGGAGGCTGCCTTTGGGGTCTCTTTGTCCATTATGTTTGCACCCCTAGGGGGACCTAGGTTTGAGTGGGGAGGATGTGACATAATCCGTGGGGATAGGGGGTAGGGAGAAAGGATAGGCTGTAAAAACAGGCTCCACTGGGAGTCATTGGAGAGAACAGGTTTAGGGGTAACCCCAAGTTGTTTGAGGAGCTGGTACAACTGTTCAGAGAGGCCATGTGAGGTCCATGTTGCCAACACACACACTTGGGAGTCCGCAATGACTGAGCATGGGATGGAGAGATGGGTTTAAATAGTGGAGAAGAGAAGGATGGGTTTGAATGCCAGGGAACTCTGGTTGTGGTAAAAAAATGGTCAGAGGGTTTAGGCCAAGGCAATAGGTGGTGGCCAGAGAGGTAAGGGAAAGATCAGGTGCTAAGAAGATCTCTGCAGGGAGAGAAGAGCACCTAGGGCCTGCAGGGTGACCACAGGGTCCCACTGCCTGGTGCCTAGCCTCTCTCCGAACATTATGCCTATAGCTACATTTGCGTAAGGGGTTGCCACTATACTAATCGGTAGCTCCTGGGGCTGTCTTTAGTTGGGTTTCCTTCCTTTTGAAGCTGTGGGCAATACAGACAGAGTGAAGCTCCAATCCCACTGCCCTTTCTGTCCTTGCACTTCTTAGCTGGTGGTCAGGGAAGAGAGGCCAAGGGATGGAGGAGTCCCAGCATGAAGCTGTCTGGGCCTGCCCTCGAGAGGAGCTGAGCCTGGGAACCTTCCCTCAGAAGGCAGCGGTTCCTTCCTCTTCCCAGGAAGGCCAGAGAAACCATTCACCCATGCTGGAGTGTGGCCTTGACCTTCTGTTTCAGGGCCTCATGGTTTCTTTTTATAGTGCTGTGGGCCAGCTCCAGTGGCCCCGGTGGCCCCAGCTCACTCAGGACCTGGTGCCTGCCACTCAGCTAAGGCCAGCCCTCGACATTCTCATCAGGACCCTCTGTCTAAACAACCATGGCTAGAGAAAGGGTGGGAATGTACCTGAGCTAGAGCCTGGGAGTCTCTGGAGAATACTGCTAAGGTGGAGGGAAGAGGCCTCAGAGTCATGATCCCCTCAGACCCAGTGCTGAGCTGTCCTTTGGCAAGCCCACGTGTGCATTCCATGCCTGGATGCATAAGGGATGGGTACATGAAGATGGTCATGAGCCTGGCTTGATGGGAGAAGCCTCTCTGGAATATGAGTGTGATGAGGGGTCACCACACCTGCCTCTGCTGAGTCCTGGGAGAGATGGAACAGCTTTACCCTCTCCTCAGAGATGGTCACAGCAACATATACACTCTCTAATCCTGACTGCTTGGAATCTTTATTTAAAATCCAGTAACTGTCGGGGGCCTCTTCCTAGGCAGGAGGAAAGGTGAACCCTCAGGGGAAGCTGCCATAGGTCCTGGCACCACCTATTCCAGGAGGGAGACGGGGCAGGGCCCCAGGCATCCGTGACCGGCTGAGATGGAGCCAAGCTATGAGTAAAAGGGCTTCTCCAAGGTGAGATTCAAGTGTCCTGAGGCCTATTGGGCTCCTTCTGTGGAAACCTTGGCCTGGAATAGGAGCTCTGGTACTCTCACAGATTGTGTCCTGAGATTTGCTCAGAATTCAGACAAGTGAATTGTGAGGCAGGTTTGACTTGGGTTAAGCCTCACCTGTGTGGGGCCTCTCTTCCCCAGTCAGCTCACTGTCTCCCTTTATCTCTCTCTTGGCAGAATGCAGAGCCGGAGTCCCGCAGCCTCTCCCTGGGGGGCCATGTGGGCTTCGACAGCCTCCCTGACCAGCTGGTCAGCAAGTCAGTCACTCAGGGCTTCAGCTTCAACATCCTCTGTGTGGGTGAGTATCCACACCTGGCCAGGGTGCAGCCTTAGGCAGAGGGCAATGAAATGGGGGGCTACTGCCTTGGCTCCCTGTCAAGCCACAAGGGGACTTCCCAGGCAGAGTAGAATCTTGGGGCATCAGGATGAAGGTTTGGTTGGTGTCTCTATTAGGGTCAGGGACAGTGTTAGAGTCAGAGCCTAACTCACAATTACTGTGAGGATTAAACAGGACTAGGCATGTGACAACTTTGTAAAATAAATGTTTATGAGAGAGATTTAGATTCGTTCATTCATTCATTTGTTGAAAGAACATTTACTCATTCCTACTGTGTGTCAGGGAGTCCCTGGGTAGCACAAATAGTTTAAGCACTCAGCTATTAACTGAAAAATGGGCAGCTTGAGTCCACCCAGAGGTGCCTCAGAAGAAAGGCTTGGAAATCTACTTCAGAAAGATCATGCTGTTATTATGTGCCATCGAGTCAGACCTGACTCATAGCAACCCCTCCTTGGGTTTCAAGGTGATATCTCTATGGAAGTAGATCACCCAGTCTTCCTTCCAAGGAGTGGCTGGTGGGTTTGAACTGCCAGCCTTCTGGATAGCCTTTGGCAGTATGCCACCAGAGCTCCTTCAGAAAGATCATAGCCATTGAAAAACCTATGGAACACAGTTCTACTCTGAAACACAAGGAGTTGCCAGGGGTCTCAATTGACACCACAGCAACTATGTTTTTGTTTTGTTTCTTAAACGGTGTCAAGGACACTATGATAAGCCATACTTTGCCCCTTCAAGAGTTGGTAACACAGATCATCACAATATGATGCAATAAGGGCTGTATCTACATCTGAACAAATGAAGCCCCAAAAGATGGTGGCTCTGGAGGCCCCGAGTACCTCAGGGCCAGAGCTCCCAGAGTGACTGTGTAGGTGTGTCTGCCAGGCTGTGGGTGTCCCTCAGGGAGAAGCCTATCTTGAACCTCTCCTCTCTTTAAAACTGCATGGCACTGGGGCCACCCGAGGCAGTTGGTCTGAGCCACTTGTGACTTTAGACCATAGCCTCACTGGTCCCATGACTATCTGGCCCAGGAAGGGTAGTGCAACAGGCACATTATGTGTTAGGTAGCTGGGTACCATTGAGACCAATGGAGACCAGTATTCAGTGGTGTCTCTCTGGCTGCCTGGCTCTGCCTCCTCTTGCTCCCTGAGGAAACGGCTCACATATCCTACATGCCATGTCTGTGTCCAAGTCCCTTTTTGGCTCTTTCTTGCCCATGTTCTTTCTGAGGCCGCTTATGAAAGGGATGGCTCCTGGGGGGTAGGGGAAGTATGGGATGGAATGGGAGTTCTACCCCTCTCTCTAGGAGGGAGACTAAGGGCCTGAGCCCCACTCAGAGACAGACCCAGTCAGACAGCCTCTGACATCCACCTCTGCCCTCCTCTTCCTGCTTCCCAGGGGAGACTGGCATTGGCAAGTCCACATTGATGAACACACTCTTCAACACAACCTTTGAGACAGAGGAAGCCAGTCACCATGAAGAGTGTGTGCGTTTGCGGCCCCAGACCTACGACCTCCAGGAAAGCAACGTGCAGCTCAAGCTGACCATTGTGGATACTGTGGGCTTCGGGGATCAGATCAATAAGGATGAGAGGCAAGAGGCGGGAAGGGCGGCTTCACCCAGAAAAACTTCATCCTCATCCCACCCATGTTGGCCATGATTCTACAACTGCCTGTGTGCTTCTCACCCCATGCTGCACCCCTGTGAATACCTGAGGCCTCACACTCCATAGGGGCCAGGGGAGGGCTTCTTGGGGAATAGCTGAAGCCCTTTGGTTACTCCTTGGGTTAGGGAATTGGGAGAAAGGGTCAGTTACCTGTACCCAGGCAGCCTGGCTTGGCTCTGGAGGATGGTCTGCCCTTAGCCCCATATGCCCAATGCAATTGCTGGCCTCCTAGGTGATGGATCTGTCTGTAGTTACAGGCCCATCGTTGACTACATCGATGCACAATTTGAAAACTATCTACAAGAGGAGCTGAAGATCCGCCGCTCCCTCTTTGACTACCATGACACCAGGGTCCACGTTTGCCTCTACTTCATCACGCCCACAGGGCACTCCCTCAAGTCCCTGGACCTGGTGACCATGAAGAAACTGGACAGCAAGGTATATGAGTCCACGCCCATATACTTGTTCCATGGCCTCCAGGGTCCTCTACTGGGGCAGGATGCAGCAGTGTGGCTGTCTGCTGAGGTCACCAGGGGCCCTCCCAGTCTGGGGCTTGCAGACAGCCCTTCAGCTTGGTCATCCCTCTCCTTCCTCTTGCATCTGCCCCTGCTGCTCCAGTAGGCCCCCACTGCTCTGGCTTTTTCTTCATAGCCTTGTCCCTGGGGTCTGGTCTGGAGCCCCTTCCTTCCAGCTGTATCTATTCTCCCTCTCAGCATGGATGGCTCCAGGCCTCCTCTCCTTTCCCTAGGGCCTTCCCATCCCCTGGTCCTCTCCCCAGAGGGCCCCGTCCCATTTCAGCCTCTTTGCTCATTTCTTTCTCTCAACTCTTGTTGTCTTTGCTTCTGTCACTCCCCTCTCTTTCCTGCTGTGGATTTCTCTAGGGGTTTGCCTGAGTCCACTAGGGAGGGAGGAGATAAACTGCAGAATTGGAATGCAAATTAGGAGTGGGTGCAGAGAGGGCAGCTTTATGGGGAAAACAGGAATGATTGAGGGCATGTGACCCTACAGTTACATGTTGGTTCTCACATGACTGTTATTCCCATAAAAAAAACAAACTCACTGCCATCGAGTCAATTTGATTCATAGCAACCCCTCCTTGGGTTTCTGAGGCGATATCTACAGAAGTAGATTGCCCAATCCTCCTTCCGAGGAGTGGCTGTTGGGTTTGAACTGCCAGCCTTCCGGTTAGCAGTCACATATCTTAGGCACTATGACACCAGAGTCCTTCTCATTATCAGGAGTTAATTTTCACTGTGAAAGATGGAATAATTTTGGCCTAGGAGATTTTGAAGTCTTCTTGTGGCCACTGCTGATAGGATCTTCTTCTTATTTTTTTTTAATACATTTTATTGAAATATAATTTATGTATATTGAAATACACAAAACTAAAGTGACATGGGTCAA